>NW_027273870.1:23365000-23682500 GCF_046630095.1 Trachinotus anak
TTGTAAATCTTCTTATCTTTTACTCTTTTTGTAATATTTTACAGTATTTTATGTTTTTTGGGGCATTTTACGAATACATCAAATGTTTTACTTACATTTTAAATATCTTTATATAAGTATTAGTAAAATATATTTTTAAAATCCATGAAAAAATATAAAAACTCCAGTGAAATATCTGAAAATGATCAAGAAATATAAAAAAAATATATTAGTTTTAACAACACCAAAAAAAGGAAACCAGAAATTTAAAAGAACGAAGGAAGAAAGGAATCCAAAGTATTTGTTTCTGTTCAGTGCAGTTTGTCATTTTTCTGAGAAAATGTATTTACACTTGTAAACATTTGTGGTGAAAAATGAGGAGTTGAAAAGATTCCAGTGGTGTTGAATGCTCTTTACTCACCAGGAGAGGCTTTGTAGAAAAAAGGTGCATCAGGGTTAAATAACCTAAGTTCAGCTATGGTGCACTTATGACAAGTTGTACAACATGTCATCCACCTGGAGAGGAGGGTCTGAGGATTGAAGGGGTTAACTGCTGTTTATGGGGTAAGTGACTAACTTGACTTGACAAATTGTACATTTTTAGAGCGATTGCCTTCAAATATTGGTCAAGATATTGGTCGTGATAGTGAGTGTGTGGTGGGATTATACAGTCAATAAGTAGTCAGATCAATAGGCTACAGATATTTAAAGGTTACATTTACAGGGAGTACACAGTGCAGGTGTGAAACTCTGCAGACGTGACCTGTTGTTTTGAATTTGATCTCAATTTCAGTCACATTCCTCCTTTTTTCTCTGAATGCACACCTCCTCCAGCACTGCACATTCAAGCTGCCAGGCTCCTGTTCTACCACATCCCAGAGGTGTTCTACTGGATTGACATCTGGTGACTGCGGAGGCCACTGAAGTCCAGTGAACTCATCGTCAGGTGTGTTATGAAGTCAGTTTGAGACGACTTTTACTTTGGCTGATTGGTGTTAAGAGGCCCACAGTGTGCTGAGAAAACATCCCCCACACCATTACACCGCCACCGCCACCAGCCCTGTCCTCAGAAGAAATCAAGTTTCATCAGACAGGCTACGTTTTTTTTTGTTTAGTTTTGTTTTTTTTTGTAATCCAGGTGCCTCAAAGTCTGCCCATTCTCCTCTGACCTCTCTCATCAACAAAGTGTTTCTGTCCACACATCTGCCACTCAGTGAGTCATTTTTTGTTTTGTGTGTTTTACGCACCATTCTGAGTAAAACCTCTAGAAAAAGCTGTGCATGAAAATCCCAGGACTAGTTTCAGAAGTACCGACACCAACAATCATGCCATGGTCAAAGTCACTGACATCACATTTTTCTCCATTCTGGTGTTTGATGTGTGACAAGGGGAAATATTTCTTGTTAACTATTTGCAGTAATTGCAAAAGGGACATAAAAGGAAAAAGACGGCTAATGGAACAGCTAAAGTATGAGCGCTATATAAAGCGACATAGCTACAACTAGCTTTGGCTCAGATTAAAGTTAATTTATTTAGTTTCCACTAGTGTTTATCTGTAAATGAAAAATATCCATTTGAGGAGCTGACATTTTGGATATTCAATTTGTTATTCCGCATGATTAAATAAAACAGCAACTGAGTCAGTTTGTGATGGAAAAAGAAAAGATTTCATGTGATTTGTTACCTTTGCTACCTTTAACTTACAAACTGAAATGTCTTCCATTTTAAATCAATGTATCCATTGATTAATTTTAATGTTAATATTAATAGTACTTGGACAGAACACAAGATCAACTGATTTATTTGAGGTATTAACTGTAACAAACGAGTTAAAACGGACAAGAAAGCCAGGAGAACATTTTGTGTTCCTACATTTATGAACTGTACACCACCATAGTTTTTGGACAAATGAATTTTACAGGAAGTTAATCTACTGTAATCCATTAGCTAGGGGGGAAAAATAACATCTTGGACACAGGTCTAAAAAAATGAACTTTTATAAATCTGCTATATTTTTGAAATAAATAGTGAAGGCTTATAAAAATAAACATTGCCAACAAATAAAACATTATTAGCCCTAATTATTGAATAATCACTGGCCCCTGCGTTAATGTGTAAACAGTTATTTTCCTTTTATTTGGCTCAACCTGTGGCAGGTGGTGGACACAGTCATAAACTGTAACACTGCGCCCTCTGGTGGATAAAACGAAAGACGACCGGCTGACGCTGAGAACCGCAGTTTGCGTAACCACCTACAAGCCCCGCCCACCTAACCCGAGCCAATTGGGCAGCGCCTTGCACAGAAACACATGATTGGTCAGAACGCGCTGACGTAAGAACACAATGTTTGCGCATGACAATATTGTGTAAGCGTCCCCGTCCTTCCTCCTGCGAGCGGTAAGTCCCGACCTGCACCTTCTGAATGTCTGTCTGGAGGCAGCCTGAGCCCGTGGAGCGACTGTGTGGGGCAGGAAAAACTGCAAAACTGCAAAACTGCGCAACGTAACATTTTCATTCAAACTGTCTCCAGAAATGCCGACGTCCCCCGTTAAAACGCGGATCCCCCTCACCAGCTTCGGTCATCTGATAACAGAGGTGAAGGTAGGATGAATGAACCGCATCTGCTCGCAGCATTTCTCAGGATTATTTTTTGGCAGACAATGAATTCTTTGTTTTTCCCTGTTTTAGCCTTTATGTCATTGGAAATAGGCTGTAATGCGGTTTGTTGTTGTTTTTTAACTACTGGTGTAAAGAAGCTCTTGAGAGCTGTAATGGAAAGTAACGAAGTGCATTTACTCGAGTACAGTGTTGAGGTAAACTATTTGTTGTTGACTTCAGTTTTTCTAATTTGCACTCCTCCTTCTTCACTTAAATAAACCTTAAGATTTTGCAAACACAATTTGAACATCTGATAAAATATTGCTCAATGATACAGAGTTCACAACCCAACAGTATGTATATATATATATATATATATATATAAGAAATAGCTGCACCCCAAACAGTTACATCATTAAAATGCTGTTTATAGATCAATGCATTGGTAAAAATGATACAATAATGTGTTTAAGTCATTATTGGGTAACGGATATTTTAAAGTCTGAGCAGACCCAAGCATTCGTAAAATCGTGTGAAAAAGATTTGCTTGTTACATTGTGAGACCGACAGAGGGAATTCAGTTCTTCAGATATGTACAGATCTTGATTTTTCAGTTTTTGTCGTAGACCCAGTAAAGCAGTCCACTGTGTAACCACTATTATTAAAGAAAATATTTGAGTTTTTATTTAATTTTTGATTTTATGTTACTTTATACTTCTACTCCACTACATTCCCATGTCTGAATAATTCTTAACACTGCTTTTAATATATCACTTTCTCTTTTTACCTGTTTTTGTGCATTGGTTGGAGCACCTTTTACAAACTAAAAAAAATACTCTTTTTTTCCTTCTGGCTTGATCATGAGCTGAGACAAGACAAGACTGATTTCTAGAAGAGAAACCCACGTTGCAGCAGTACAAGAAACAGTCTGAAGAGGCAGGAAACAGATAAACAAACTGTTTAAAGGAATAAATACAACAAAATGTTTAGTCCAGTGGCTACATTATATACATTATTAGACCACATGTAATTGTCTTATGATTTGTGCATTGGTTGGCAAATATATTCGTTCAGAGGTAAGGAAACCAATAACAAGTAATTTTAAAGAAAAAGATTACAAAAGATGGGTTTGTTCTCAGGAAGGTTTCATTTATTTATTTTCATGAGGTCATCAACTGTATTTGCTGTTTATTTGTTAGTTTTTGACCACTTGGGGGCAGCAGAAACAAGCTGTAAACACTACACTGTCAATATCATCTGGTAAACTTGTTAGCAAAGAATATTTTTTTTTTTTTTTTTTACAGTCAGCAGCCAGTTTTGTTTCTGACCACCTGAAAAACCAAAGTCCAGTGTTCACTCTCTTTTAGCTCAGTTTTTAGTCTCTACCAGCTCCTGAGGTGAGAATAATGCTTCACTGGAAGCTTTTCCAAGCAGTTTTCTTGTATTTTATTAGAGAAAAGACCTGAAAAAGATTGTTTTGACTAAAATACGTCTGGTTAACCACCTCACCTCTAGAGAGCAGCACGTGAAAGCACTGAGAGTGAAACAAAACAGTAAAGTTTTGGGCCGGACAGCTGAACAATGAGCTGAAAGTCACCATAGAGCCCTGTAAAGACGAGGGGGGCTGCAGATTCTCTGTAAGTTCATCAGTGTAAAAATATTGATTATAGCTGCTTTAAAGTTACAAAACTGCATCAAAGAAAAACAGAAAAGGAAAAGATGTAAGGTCGCACCTTTTGTCAACTTTTCAAGTCAAAGTGTTCACTGTGATGTCAGTTTTGTAGTTTTCGCCTCCATTTATAGTCTAGAATAGGTGAGCTGTAATTTAAATATGATACAGCATGGTTCTCCTTTTGATCCCATTTGGGTTTGGTGAATCCTTGAAAACGGGGTCCAGGTTTTTCATTCCTATAAAAGAAGACTTGGGGTTTTCAGGAAAATATTGAAACAATATATATTTATTATCATTTCAAATATTATGGGTATCTTTTTTTTTTTTTCCTTTTTGAATGTTAAATCCATTAGACATTGTTGACACATGATAGACTTGGTAACAACTACACTGCGCCCTCCTCCAGTGATCTTATCTATGAAGCCACTCCACTAGTGACAGATGTAGGTGTTAAAAACGTGTAAAACTGGTATTTGATATGCTTCTTGTGACATTTAGAGCTTGTGACGCTGACAACTGTAGAGCTGCTGAGCTGAAGTCACGACATTGTGTCCAGGCTAGTCTCTGTTCCTCTAGCTTCTGTGAGTCACTGCAGTCGGCTCGTTCAGGATAAGCTGCATGCACATTTCTGGCAGAGATCAGGCGGCAGCAACAGGAGGCAGAGACAAAGAGCTCCAGTAAAGACGGACAGTTTCCAACAGATCTGCACAGGAAGTCACAGAAACGCTCACGTGTTGTGAGAACTGATCCCTTTTTAATAAAATCCGAGTAGAAAAATCTGTTCTGCTTGTACTCCAGCAATTCAGATGTGTTCCTCTACTCTACTTACGTCATTGTAACTTGATTTCAACTAAACTCACCACCACTCTCTTCTGCAGTCAGTTTTTCAGCTTTCTGACATGTCGGAGCTATCTGTGATGCCATGCCACGATGTGAGGTCCGCAGTTTATGGGAAATGGTGTTCATTAAAGGCCACTAAGAAATAATGCTGCAAAAATTAATCTGTTCTATTGGTGCTTTTATGAGTCCTTATACCCTAACCCTTACAACCATACTACTACAACTTGTCATTTTTACACTGGCAAGCAAATAAAACTTGTCCACGATGTGCTGACAGGCGGATTTATTTTTGCCAAACAAGCTGTTACCCTGTGTTTCCAGTCCGTACGCTAAGTTTAACTAACTGTCTCCTAGTTTATATTTAACGCAAAATGTCACATTATTTGTTTGCGGCTTCATATCTGACCCCCAGTTTAAAACCTAGCATAATTTAATTTTCCTGTCAGCAGTTGGGAAAAAAGTCCAGCCTTGGTGGATTTTTATCGCAAAGTAGAATTAAGATATTTTGTTAATAATCTCATGCATTAAAAGAAAAATTCCAGCATTTTTCCTAATTCCAAAGGAAATTGCAGCTTTAACCTTTTGTCACACAGTAATGCTGTGGAGCACTGAGGCGAATGAGAGCTCTCTGCTGCCAGCAAGTCCGGGTGATTAGCTTGAGTTCCGGCTGATTCAGTTTAATCACATTCAGAGGGTGTGTTGAATGTGACTTGAATGACCATAAAACATTTCTGTTACCTCACCATGCCAGTCAGCAAACTGGTTTCAACATGCAAAAGTATTCAGCTTCTTTTTTTTCTATTTGAGGCTCAACTGACACGGATACTTACAAAGAAATTGCTAAATTTTTTGAGAAATTTTCAAGTGTGGTTTGCATTTGGTGGTTTAGCAGCATTTTCACAATATTAGTTTAAAAAAAAAGAAAAGAAAAGAAAAAAGAGAGCAGGATCTAGATTATAAGAGCTATGTTGATGTTATTTGATATGTGTAAAAGGTGTTCTTATAACTGAATGTGATGGTTTCACATTCATTTTGACGGGACAGTATGCTGTGCACAAGTTCACATGTGGGTGCACAGTTCATTGATGCTGTGTTTGATTTTGCGGTTAATTGTTTTTTCTTAAATTTTTTATGTGGTTTTTATTATTATTTTATTCATTATATTTTTCTTGCACATTGAGTTTGCTCTCAATAAAATGTGATTTATAATTACATTACTTTTACCACAATTTCCCTTAAAACTACATTTTGATATATCATGGAAAGTTAACTAAACATATCAAGTATGCAGTGCTTCCTCTTCTTGTGTGACTGTGTGTGGATGTGTATTTTGTGTGTTTCAGAGGCAGTTGCTTGGCATTGAGGCCCCAGCTTCTGTGGAACTGACTGGTTGGAGGAAATACTTTAATAGCTACACTCTGCAGGGGCGTCGAAATGTACATGACACACACACACACACACACACACACACACCCAGGCTCCGTTATATGTGAGCGCTTGTAAAGTTTTTACATATCAAGTCTTTTCAGTCAGATATGTGTCCCTCTCTGCTCTCTTTCAGTGTGTTTTGGCTACTTATGGGATCTTGGCTGTAACAGCAGCTGCCTACTTGATGCACAGGCAAAACAAAAAAGAAACGTCCAGCTCCACAGCCTGAAAGATCAGGACTCCCACAGTGATATTTATGTTCTCAGAAGGAAACGATGTGACACTACCTCCGAGTGCAAGAAGGTTGACAGCTGTAAATTTCTGTTAATAAAGACTATGTAAATGTGGTTAGCATGGTATCATGGACTGTATGTGTGTGTTTATGCATGTTTCCCCATAAACTGTCCATCTTCTGCTAAGAAAACTGCAACCGACTGCATTTTAATTCGTTTTTTGTATTCAGTTTTATCACCCATAGAGCTAAAAAACAACACATTTGCATTAAATGAATGTTTTCAATCTTTAAAGGTTGAATAGTTGAATAAAGAATGCCACAAAGATGATTGTCTGTTTTTGTGGACATGGTTGCACTCTTTATTTTTTCATGTAACATGAGTCTTTTTTTTTTTTTCTTTTTTTTTTGGTTATTCCCCAGCCTAGTGGAAACCCCTCCCGAGAACCATCCGTATTACTGTCCTCAGAGTGTTTATTTCCCAAAGGTTATGAAAGGGACGCTTAAAAGGGGGTGGGGTGGGCCACAGGCAAAATAAACAAAACTAAAACTATACCCAAAACATGAATTAAACAAAAAGACAAATCTTTTATCTGAAACTTTACCTTTGAATCTCTGGATTTAATGGTGGTGTGATCACCTATGATTAAAAAAAAGAACACAACTATAACTCCTAACTATGAAAAACACGAGACAAGGGATGAAGTAAAAATGCTACCCACCCATACAAATTCCAGGGCTATGTGTATGTGTTTTCCTTTTATATGTCTGAATGTTGTTTTGGGCCAGTACAGTAATTATTGTGCTAAAAGCTTCTTCATTCAAAGGTCAATTAATATTGCTCCTTGAATTTTTTTGCATCATCCTCATCATCATCATGGTTCCATCTAGTATTTCTGTAGGGTGTCTTGGGGTACATTGAGATTACTGAGGCAGTGTTGCTGGAGGGTGTCTATAGAGCATGATACCAGGGAGTTTGTGGCCACATCTTGCCTCTTCCCAGAATCTCAGCCTGATTTCACATCTCCCTGGACTTAGTCACTGTCCTTGTCTTGTCTGGTGGTAACTCAGCTTTCACATGTTGTCTGACTTCATGGACCAATTCTTCAATTCATGTCTAAGCCTTGATAGGAGGTCTTTTGTAGTCTGTTGGGTGCCATGGTCAATCTCTTCTCCGGATTTCACCCGCAATCCAGATGGATGGCCAGATGTGGCAGAAAAACTGGGAGATGGAGACGGCATTGTTCTGCACCACATGACTCTGTCGTCTTGGTCAGAGAAGCATCTTTGTGTAGAGTAAAGCCACAACACACTTCCTGGGTCAGCCATGGGGTTATCTCCTTTTCAGTGTGCACATGATTTTTAAGTTGCTATGTTGCTCAGAAAGGATGGCCAGTGTTCCCTCAGTCTAGGCTTTTATCTGGTGTTGTTGATGCACATGCCTGCCAGCCAGGAACATTTGTTTGCATTTGTTTCTGCCAGTTGCGTGTTCTCACCATAACTAACTCCTGTGTTATTCCAGACCCAGCCAGTCTCCTCCGCTCAGCCCCTGCACACGACTGTTCCCATTTACCTCATCATCCCCCTCTGTACATACAACTCACAGCTCACGCTCACCGGTTGTCAGATTACCAACATCATTTCTGTGCTTATTACCAAGCTCTCCAGACATTCATTTGAATATGTGCCAGAGTGCCTGACTGCCTGTCTGCGGTTTGGCGTGCCACTCATTTGTACAGTTGCCAGCCTGGTTTGTCGCCTTGTTTCGAACAATCCAGTATAAACTCTTTACTGGCATCAATGACAGTTATGCTTCTGCTGAAATTTGCACGCACGCACGCATGCACACACACACACACACACACACTTGTACTTCTGTCTGTGTGAGGACACTCATCGACACAATGCATTCCCTAGCCCCTTACCTCGAACCGTCACAACTGACCAACTCACCTAAATCTAATCCTAACTCTTAACCTCAAAATGCCAATGTCAAAAATGTCCCCCCATTTCCTGAACTGTCCTCACTCTGTCAGGAAAATACTTTTTTTGGTCCTCACTATGTAGCATTTACAAGTATGTGTACACACACACACACACACACACACACACACAGAGAGAGACACACAGATATATTTGTACTTCTATCTTTGTGAGGACACTCATTGACATGATTCATTCCCTAGCCCCTTACCCTAACCTTAACCATCACAACTGAGTGCCTGACCCTAACCTTGACCCAAACCTTAACCTAAACCTAATTCTAACCATAACTCTAAAACCAAGTCTTAACCCTCAAAATGTGATTTGAAGGTGTCTCAAAAAGTGAGGACCGGCCACAATGTCCTCACTTTCCCAAAATGTCCTCACTCTGTTAGTAAAATACTTTTTTTGGTCCTTACTATGTAGCAAGTACAAGTACACACACACACACACACACACACACACAAATGCACACACGTTGCTGGCATATCACGTGATTTAAGGGAATCAGCCGACTAAAACGAAAGCAAAAGCTGAGGGCCACCTGAACCGTGTGTGTGTGCGTCTGTGAATTCCTAATGAGCATGCGCAGGTGGAAGGAGCCCTGAATAATGGTGACAGTGTCAACCCTTTTATTCTCGGTAGATCAACAGGCTGTTTGAAGGAGCGCACCCGCCTCATGCCCAGTCAACTTAAACCGAAAGTAATCTGTTTCTCGTCAGTAAGAGAAACTGACTGACACACACTCAGCAAGACTCTGACACTCAGTTTGCAGGTATGTTCGCTTTGTTTCATGCATCATTACGAGGTTTTTGTTGTTGTTGTTGTTGTTGTTGTTGACCGTAATGTGCACCGGGGATGAAGCGTAATGTGCCTCCTCAGTCATTCAGATGCAAATTTCCGCGCTTCACGGTGTAAATTCAGCCCGTGTTCACGCTGGGAGGTGGAAAGCGAACTAATTTTCGTTTCCGTTACGAGTGGAAAGACGCGCACGATCACCTTTCCCAGTTATATCAGTTCACATAAACCCCGCTCTCATTAGCTGCTATATTACACAGCCCTAATTAAAATACTATAATATGTGAATATGACTTACAGCAGAACAATATGCATCACGAATGACGGGTTAATCCATAGGTGATGGGGTCAGGGTTACTGTGGGGTTAATGTTATGAATATTTGTGCAATTCTTGCGGTGCAGTCCATCGGTATTGGGACATTGCAGTGTTGCGTCTGAGCTCCAGCACACTGGCACTCAGATGAAACAGTTATTGTGAGGACACCATCCAACACCCAGCTGCAAAAAAAAAAAAAAAAAAAAAAATTAAAAAAACACACTGTTCAACCAATATGGGTGTGAAAACCTTCAAAAATAAAGTTAAACCTCAAAGTCATTTTTTCATTTCAAAGCTAGTGTGAACATCCCTTGATAAAGCACTGACACTTCACTGTGAACGCAATAGTATAAGCTAAGATAAACATCCTGAGTCCTGAACACACTGTAAACTGATTACAATCGAGCACAGTCATGGTTTGGGTTGAAATGTTTGGTGATGCTACAATAAAACTATTTAGTTGTTTTGTTTGGTTTTGTTTTTGTTTTTTTGTTAGTGTTTTTAAGCAAGTGCAGATTACAACAGAGCGTGATATTTACATCTATCATCATCATTTGAGCAAGGAGAGAAAGAGGAAAGAAAGAAATGAAATAGTACCAAAAAAAGGACAGGCAGTAAAAGAAAGCAGCCTGTCTTTTCATAACTGGGCTGGTGCTTGTATAAAAAGCAGTATAAGTAATAATACATCCAATATAAAAACTTTATTTATAGAGCACTTCTCTTAACAAAAGTTGTAAGGTGTTTTAAATATAAAAGCAACATTAAGCCAGACGATACACAGTGCATTACCACAAAAAATGAGGCAAAAACATCATGATATAGTTACACTACTTGCTTATATTTTCTTGAATGAGAAAGTGAAAGTGTTCTTTTTTCATTCCATCTATATAACATCCGCCTTTCCCAGTGATTAATGACGCATAATCAGGGTTTATTGTCAGTCACATGACCTCAGATTCTGCATTAGGCATGCATGCAGAGACTGCCTCACATTCTTGATAGTACTGAAGTAAAGTATCAAATGACAGTGGGAACGTGGTCGACTGTAGTGATGAGCCTACAGAGAATTATCACCTGAATCTGCAGCTTCCCTCAGCTCTACAGAGCCTTACAGTGAGCTCCAAAGGTTCGTCTGTTTGATTTATTAGTCGAAAGAAATTTAATTTAATTTAAATTGATTTTATCTGAAGTAACTTTTCCAGTAAAATGCCGAAAATGTGATGAGTATTTTTGAATAATCAGTTAACGAAGAAATTAAGTGACATATCATGTGGCTCAGGGAGGTGCCTCACTGTTGTGTTGTTCTATACAGTGACGAGATACTTGGATAATTATTGGTTGCAGCTGTAGTTCGTTGTTTAGTTGTCTGGCCCCCAGCTTTTCTGTTGTGGTGTGGCTGCAGCAGGCAGCTGTTTTTAGAGTGAAATCTCATAAAAACTCACTGTACGTTTCTTGCTCAGCACCAAACAGCAGACACACACACTTAAAGAGAGCCTGGGGAGACGGTGGCTCAGGACTGACCACTAACCGGAAGGTCGGTGGTTCGCTTTCCCGGCTCCCACTGCATGCGTGTCGTGGATAGTGATCTTTAAGATACTGAAGCCCAGAATTTCCCCTGAGGTATCATTGGCGTGTGAGTGTTCATGATGGAAAAACCGCGTGTGTGTGTGTGAATGGGTGAAAGTGGCTTGTATTAGAAAGTATTTGATTGGTCGATAAGACTTCAAAAGTGCAGTCCATTTACCCAGTGAACATAGAGGAGCATTCGGCAGCTAAAAGCCAGATAGGGCCAGACGGGAGTGGATCTATAACTTTGATTGCCAGGTGGCCAGAAACACGACTCCTAATGAATGCTAATGTTGCTCCATAACTCCTGGGTGTGTGAATAAGCAGCTGTTTGCTAACAAGTTCAACATAACAACTTAAAGAGCTATTGTAGGTTCAAGATCATGTGAAATGCAGTTCAGTCGGATACAAAATTTTGACTGTGATTGTCTGTGTTCACTTCTCTGTGTTTCAGCTTAAGAACAACTGAGAATATCCAGCCTCTGCTCCCCTCCAACACTTTGTGGTAATGTTGATCAATCTTGATTAAAATCTCAAGATGTTTCAACAAATGGAGTCTCAAAGACGACTGAGAAGCAGATGACAAAGCAGAAAAGAGTCAATGATGGAGGATCTGCCGCTGAAAAGGGGAGGAACTGGAGCAACAGGCGGTCAAGAAGAGGATTCTCCTTTGTAGGATGGTCAGAGACAATCTTGAGAAAACCGCAGTACAGAGCCGAAAAGAAAACCTCGCAGCTCAGACACAGAGCGAAAGTCAACCTCCTGAAGAACCTGCAGGTCCTGAACAGAGCCCAGAGAGAGTAGAACTAGACAGCCAAGAGCCAACAGAGAGACAGCTAGATTTACTGCTTTGGAACAAACTGCACTTAAAGGAAGAAGCTGGAACCTGGCACCAGGTTAGTATCCAAAGTAAACACTCTGTGAATTACAGTTTGTTTGATTGCTTTGTGGTGTTGATTTTTAAACAGAGGACAGATGGGTGGCGCAAGATAAAGTCAGAAATGAAACACCTGGATTTAATTTGTGAATGATATGTCCAGGGATTGAAGACGCACTCAGATCTTTTACTGAAGTAAAAGTAACAAAACCATAGCGAGTGTAGAAACAAGTAAACAAGTAAAAGTCATGCGTTCTGAATTTAGAAACGAGTATTAACACCAAGATATACTTGTTCTTACAATGCCGAAATGAATGGGTTCATTTCAGAATAACAAAAACTGGATTATAATTATTGATGCATTAATGTCCATAAAACACTTTAATGTTTTACTTTATAAACTACTTTATATACCTCGAGCCTAATGGTAGCTTATTCTTTAAGTGTTTTTAATATATTTTAAAACATTGTCCAACACCACAAATCAGTACAGCAACAACAATAATGACTATTATTATTAATAATAATAATATGAATCATTATTTTGATCATTTGCAGGTGTGTATGTGCAGATTTTTGTTCCATTTTGTTCCAGTTATAACAATAACAATAATACTTGTAATAATACAACTAGAAATGAGCCACGTATAAATGCTTTTTTTTTTTGTTTTCGTTTCGTTTTTTTATGGCTGAAAAAAGTAAATAGTTTAGTCAACAGGCGTCTACTTTATTGAGAAGGCTAAATCTCGTCATTGTTTATGATAAATCAGGACTGTGCGTAATACTGGTTTTTCATGTAAATAGAGCTCATCTGCATTAAATGCCCCAGAGAAAACAAAGAGGGGGGTTCCCACACACAAATTTTCTGTGGTTATCACTGCGTCATCGTTTAGAAACTTAAAAAAGACACTATATCTTTGTATTTTGAATGTTGCCATGGAAACTTTCCAGCCTGGTCTTTCTGACCACTCTAATATGATGTTGTATTATTTTGCATGTCTGCTACAAAGGGTGCTGCGCCTTACTGTTTCAGCTATGACTGGTGGTAAATTTGTGCGTCTTTTAGAAGAACTCTAAATAAAAATATTCTAAGAAATGACGTTTGCAGTAGGAGTAGTGTCTGCAGGTGTTTCCTTCTGCCTGCATGTCCAACAGCCTTCACCAGTAAGGTAGCTCAGCCTGTATGTATGCTGGGGAGGTGAAACCCAGGCCAAAAAACTCTTTAAGAGTATTCTCAGGATTCCCTGATAAACATTATTATTTCCACCACCTTTTCTGCTGCAGCTGGTGACTGGAGCTGACGCTCTCAGCTGGCCCACACACCTCCGTCCATTCAGCAGCCCTGCAGAGTACGAACTAGTGAAAAGCACTTACCAGCAGCTCCAGCACAGTGGTTACTATTGGGGACCAATGACCATGGAGGAAGCACATGAAATACTCACACATGCATTACAGGGGACCTTCCTCATCAGGTAATAAAGGTTTAATTTATTGAAAAGTATTTACCAGTGCGGTCTATTGAAATTAACATCCATTTATGATATAAAATATGTAGAACTGATTTATGATTTGCAGTTACATTCCTCATGACTTTTGAAAAATCCTGTTTTGTGAACAGCTAAGCCTCTCATTTTAAAGGAGAGGGTCACAGTTTTTCATGTATGTCAGTAGTCATGTATAACAGTAGTCAGATGCACATATGATCATTTAAACAAGCTTTTCTTCCTGCAATGATTCCTCTTGTTCATACTGGTCAGTAGGAGATCTCTTCATAATGCACTTTACTACAAAATTCCCTCTTTTTGTTCTTATTGTTCAACAGGAAACACTGTTCAGGAAAACACAAAGAAGGAATTTTACACCAAAAAGACTGTGTCTTTGAAAGCTGTCCACATGTGATTCGATACTTTTGAATAGATTATCTCACAAATGAGGACTGTGGATTTTCTCCCCCAATAATTAGATTGAAAGTGCATCAGGAAGGGATCTCTTAGTGGCCAGTAGGAATGGGAGGAATGATTTAAGCCAGAAAAACTTGTTTAATGTTCATATGGGCACCTATTTTGAGACAGACTTGAAATACCCTTCATCCTCCTTCACTACCCAGATTAAATCTTAAAGATAAAAAGTGGAAAAGCCTATGTAGATATTGTTATCTTGTACTTTTTTTCCTCTGTTGCATGTCCAATAAAAAGCATTATTCAGAAAGAAAAGAAAAAAAACTACAGTAAATGTGCACAAAGTGACTGTGTGATGGTGTCTCGTTGCAGAGACAGCGGTCAGCCTGATGTCTTCTTCACTCTGAGTTATCAGAGCGAAGACGGCCCGACGAGCGTTCGTGTCCAGCTAAACAACCTGCTCTTCAATCTGCATGGCAGCCAGAGGAATTTTACATCACTCTTCGCTCTGCTCACTTACTACACGAGCTCATCCTGCAAGCTGACAGTGCCCTATCGCAAACAGCGTCCGGAGAGCCTGAAGCAGGCATGCAGGAGGGCTTTTATTCGAACATATGGAGCAAAAAAAATAAGCACCTTACCTGGACTCAGCCTACAAGTTAAAAACTATGTTCATGCGTACCCGCACTGTATATAGACAAACATGTTGGCAAAGTGCCTGTTGCTGTGTCAAGATGTGCGTGTTATTTCAAGAACACACATTTTTTGTATTATCAATAACACAAGCACCACTTCAGAGTGATTGATCTTCAAGTTGTTCAAGGGTTGTTTGCACACATTACCAAAATGGTATAATTTACACACATGGTATGTTATTGTATTTTTTTTAAAAAAGGCCAACACATGCCGTCAGAAAACCATACTTATTATCTATGTATACAGGACATGAGTTCAGCAAGTGGTACTGCTTTGTAAAGTTGCATTAGTTGTTGTTTGGCCACTAGGGGGCAGATTAACATCAAAACAAGCTGACATATCACCAATTTATGAAGTTATGGATAAAATATTAACGAATGTTCGTTTGGAGTGATGTTTGTGGCTAAATGGTGAATCAAAGTCTAATATTCTCTCCTTTTTTCCTTCGTTTCACATGGAAGCCAACAGTGGATGAGGTTGCAATTATGTTTTTGATCCTCTTAAATCTCAAGATTGTGAAATCATGATCGTGTTATCTAAGGAGAAAAGAATAGTTTCTTTTTGGTCATGATGGGTTATATGTCTCATTGTTTTGGGGAAACCATGGGCCATTTTCTCTGGATAATGGGACAAATGGAACAACAGTGTTGTTATGTTTTCTTGGCATAAATTATGTTATGGATGAATCACCGAATTAGAGCCCATAGTCTAAATAGTTAGTAATCCAGCTAATTTGGACGTCTAATACATTATTCAGTTAACAATATCTGCAGGATCACTGAACTACACACCTTTCTGAAGTTGTACTTCTAGTCTGCTTATTAAACGAGGAAGCCTGATTACCTTTTGTTTTCTTGAAATAATTAATCTGTTACAAGAAAATAATAGATAATAGGATAAAATTATTGCCACCTCGACTGCTCTTGGCTTCTGTACTTTTGGTCTCCACTAACTTCTGAAAATGATGTGTGTCTTTACTCAGATTTTGATTTTCTTCACCAGCTAGTGAGTTATTGTAGGTAGGTTTGTTTGTTTTTTGTCTGCTTGACTGTTAATTTGAGTTCATGAGAGCAGTTGAGACTTAACTGTGTGAAACCAAAACAGTCGGCTAAAAGAGGCTGCAAAGCTCCACAGAGCGGCTGCTTCAGTGATTAGTCTCTTTGGTTTTACCTCTTTCCGGTTGGATGTATTGATGTGATTTAGTTGTAATATAAATGTACTGATGTGATTCTGACTCACCAACACTTGAAATAATTTTACATTTGTACTTGCTGTCTTTAATCCTGTGTAATAACAACAAGCTGTACAAAAGTGTGATGCTTTGCAAAACTTTGTCTGTGTTGAATAAATTAAAATATTTAGTCTACAAAATACAGTGAATGTGAACCCAAGGCTGAATTACTGACCAGGCATAGCAGGCACCTGCCCTGTGGACTCAGACTCTCTGGGATTCCTGGTTATGTAGCAAATACTTTGAAGGTAGTAAGATTAATATATTTTTTATTTTTAACCACACTGGCAGCAATTAGAGACGGCAATGTCAGCATGTCCATCCACCACTTTGGTCCAGACTGAAATATCTCAAAAATCACTGGTTGGATTTACCAGTCCTTCTGACTTTGATGATCCCCCAACTCTTCATGATGTTTGTGATTTTTAGTGAAATGAATCAACACCTAAAAAAAATTGCAGAGAAAATGGGTGTGCTCATTCACGTCTCCTACAGGATGAATTTCCATCCATTTCCATTTGGTGATCCCTTGATGTTGCGTCTAGCGCCACCATCAGGTCAAATTGCTTGGTCAAAATGTTAGCATGCTAACATTTGCTGAGATAAGATGGTGACTATGGTGAACATGCCTGCTAAACATTAGTACGTTACCATTGTCAATGTCACCATGTCAGCATGGTTTGTCTTTCGCCTGCTACAGAAATTGCATTAAGTAAGTAAAATATACTTAACTTTATAATATACTGTTTCTGAAATCAACAAACTTTAATGTGTTATCCTCACAGATTTAGTTCTGATTTTATTCTGAAAGTTGTGATTTGTACATTTCTGCCTTTGATGCTTCTTTCACATGTTTGTCCACCTAATGCTGTTGTTCACGCTGCCTCATGTTTCCGTGCCTGCAGGCAGGTCTCTCACCTCACGGCTGGACTGCAGGGCCACCGTCTTCGACCGCAGCTGGAGACAGTAGTTCTTATTCTGCTCAGGTGGGGGACTAGTACGTGTGGCGCTACAGCGAGCTCGCCGAGGCTGCAGAGCAGAACAAGGACTGCCAACGCCAGCTGCAGCGGCGGGCTAGCTGTTTAACCGTTGACCATGGGCTAGTTAGCAGTGATTGAACTTTTAAAATAAAGTATCTTTTGCACCTTTTTATGACGCAATCTAAATGATTTATCTGAAAAGTAGAACACATAAGATCACCCACTATATAAGATTGTCAAATCGCTCACCTGTAATGCACACTTTTTTTTTTTAAGTATACTTTATTATTTTTCTAATGTGTCCACACTGAAATACTGCTTAGAATTGAGACGTAGTATGGGATTAGGACACCACTCTATTTTTTGAATTTAACATTTTCAGGAGATACAGTTCATGTTCTCAAATACATTTATCTTTAATCTGTTTATAACCAAACTAAGTTGGGTGGCTGAATGGGGGCCCACAACTTATTTCGGCCCTGGGCCCCCTTTATTGCGTTAATACGCCCCTGTATGAAACTGTACACAAATATGCACAACTAAAGCTTGCACATACACTCATTTTTCGATATATTTTTTTCAAATAGCCTTATGTCATTTGTTCCACTTCCTGTCCTAAATTTGACTGGCAGTGGCCCCTTTAGTTTAATTTAGCCCTGCACTAGGGACACACATATACACACACTCTCCCTGTCCTCAAATTATCTTTGTTAGCTCATTAACCTTAAAGATGTTGACGTAAAACTATCACCGCTGTGACATATGTAGGCCAGTGTATTTGTTCAGCACCTTTTGAGAGCAAAGTCATTCCAAATGCTTTAGAAAGCGTCACTGAGAAGAAAATAAAAATAATAATAAGCCTATAAGGAAATGTAATTTATGTGATTTAAAACAGCAAATTAATTAAAAGATAAAACAATTTAAGCAGGACAATGAAAACTACATATAATAAAATACAATAGATTATATATACGCTTCAGTGCAGGACATGAATGAATCTTTATCTCAGATCCACGCTGAGTGTCCCGTGGGTCCGCGCGATCCCGGGCTCCCGGTGTCCCGTGCTCCGGGTGCACGCGACTGAGCACGTTATCATCACCGTATCAAAAAAACGACCTCTCCGGACCCGCACGCGCGCAGACACGCGGACCGGGATTACAACAGCTGGAGCTCGTGTTTATGTAACGCCATATGTGACAGTCGGCGCGTGTGCGTCTGCCTGCGTGTGTGTGTGTGGTGTGTGTGTGTGTGCGCGCGCACCCCGGAGCCGGTCACACGTTCAACATCAGCGAGCCCGCGCGTGTCAGTCTGCGGATCGAGGGGCTCGTGAGATGTTTTTCTGACCCACAACATCAGAGAGGAGGGCGCTCGAGCTCTGCCGTTTTTCTTCACGCACGGCACGCGCTTAGACCCGGTGAAGCCGTCACGCGGACAGAATCCGTGGAATCTGTCGCGTGTGTCCCTGCAGCGGCCGGAGAGCGAGGCCCGGTCGGTCGGTGCTCGGTGCGGGGTCTGTGCGGGGTCTGTAGCAGTCTGCAGAGCGGAGGTCGAGCGGGACTTGTGCTGGACTCCTGGCCGAACCCGAGCGTCCCACAGTCCCGGCAGCATCCATCCCTCCGTGCCTCAGCTCCAGCGGGAGGCCCGGAGCGGTGGCAGGATGTAGCAGCGGATTAACGGAGGAGAGAGGGGCGCTCAGAGGAAGAGAGCGGGACCGAGCGGACCGAGGCGGGACGGTGGGGACATGGGGAAGGACCAGGAGCTGCTCCAGGCCGTGAAGACCGAGGACTTGCTGACAGCTCAGCGGCTTCTACAGAGACCACGGCCGGGGAAAGCCAGTCAGTATCCGTCCATCCTCATGTCTCTCTCTCTCTCTCTCTCTCCTCACACACACACACACACACACACACACACACACACACCACCCGTCATTACCAGATCAGGACAGTGCAGGCTAAATCTGATGTGATGCCATTTAGCCTAAATGGTGCACTGTGTGTGTGTGTGTGTGTGTGTGTGTGTGTGCTGTCCTGCATGCATGCGTGTGTGTGTGTTAGTGCTATGACGTTGAGTGTGTGATAGTGATGACGTTGCACATGTGTGAGAGCATTCATCAAAATTTAATTATAAATCAGAAATGCTTGTCACCCTATTTCCCACAATTCACCACTTGTGTGTCTATGTGTGCACACCAGAGAGGATGTGTGTGTGTGTGTGTGAGAGAGAGAGAGAGAGAGAGAGGTGGAAGTACATGAAGGTCCTACACTGCTCTCGGGACGGGGGGATTATTGGTGTGTGAAGATGCCAGATGTTGGTGGTAATAATGTGATGACTGTGCACGTGCAGACATTTGCATGCGTGCACATACGTGACGCTCAGACGTGCGTGTGTGTGCGGGTGCTTGACATGGAGTCAGCTGGGACTTGAGGTGATAATTAGATTTCAATTACAGCCTTGAAACTGCTCTCCTCCTCCTCCATTTCACCACCGGGCCACTCTCGATTCCTCTCCTCTCGCCTCCTCCCGTTTCCTATTCTTTCCTTTCCCCTTCCCTCCTCTCTCCTCGTTTCTCTACCCCTTTACTCGTGTTTCCTCAAATCTTGTCTTCCCGTCCTGTCACCTAATTTCCTCTCCTCCTGTTTTGTCTGTTTTCCTCTCGTCACCTCTCCCCGCCCCTCCTCTCCTCTCCTCTCCTCACCTCCTGTTGCCTACTTTCCTCTTGTTTTCTTTTCTGTCCTCTTTTCTCTCCTCTGTAACCCTCTTGGAGACACGAGGAAAGGAGAGGAGAACATTAAACCTAACGTTACCTCTCTTTTCCTCTTGTCTCCTCTTCCATTTCCTCTCCTCTTGTTTCCTCCTCTCTCATCTCCTCTCTTCTTTTCTCTCCTTCCTCCTGTTTCCTCACCTCACTTCCTATCTACCCTCCTTCTGTTTGCTTTAATCTCCTGTCCTCTTTTTTTTTTACAATTCACTTCTTTTTTCTTACCCTCCTCTCTCCTCTTCCCTCTTTCACATCACCTCATTTCTCTCACCTCTCTTTTACCGTCCTCTCATTTCCTTTCCTCTTCTCTCAAAGTTTCCTTCTCTCCTCTGTCCTCTCTGCTCCTTTTCGCCTCTTGTTTCCTCTTCTCCACACCTTTCCTGTCTCCCCATCTATCCTCTCCTCTCCTCTCCTCTCCTCTACTCTCGTCTCCTCTCCTCTCATATGTGCATGTTTGTCTCTGAACATTCCAGCAGTGCCATGAAAAAGAAAAATGCTTCTCCTCAAATGCCAGAACAGATCAGCTCTGAGTGCTCAGTCCACTGCACACTGACAAAGAGAAAGGGGGAGGTGGGTAGAGGGTGACGGAGGGCGAGGGAGATGAGGGTAGAATGGGAGAGAGGAGCAAGCACCGGACAGGATGTGGGAAACACTGAGATGTGGATGCCGGCAGGTAAAGAGACAGTAAGTAATGGTGAGAGGTTAAAGGGTGAGTTATAGAACGTGTGTGTGTGTGTGTGTGTGTGAATCAAGGTTTATATTTTAATAATTAAACAGCGGGCCATGTTTCTCTGCTGGATAAACTGCCTACTCTAATACACACAATTACAGGACAACATGCACAGAAACACACTTGACACATCAGGTGTTAGTCATGTGCCTGATGCCTGCGTTTGTATTGTTAACAGTATGTTAATGGTGTTAGAGTTCCACTCCACAAGGGCTTTTATTAAAAGCTGCCATTAGTGGTTTTATTGATGGCTAATAAATCATTTACTAATGCTTAGCAGATCAGTGAAAAACAATTACTTCTATGTTGCCAGGTTGTGGAAAATCCGCCTCCAGCATGGTGCTTCGCTTGCACTTAAATTCATTATGGAGACACCTCTGAGCCATCAAGTCTGCAGTTATTAATGTTAGTAAGCCATTAATAAAGCATAATGGGTTTCTCAATTTAAAATAAGCTGTCAGTAAAAGTTGGTCAGTCACCTATAAACATTGATAAATAATTAATAAACGGTTCTACAACAACCCATCAAGTCTGTTAATAATTGGATTTTGGTCCAGATGGCCTGCAGCCACTTTCCGGAGGGTAGGCGGTTAAACAGTCCATCAGAGAGGTCTCTCTAATGAATAAAGAGCTGGCTAAAAGGACAGCGTCATTTCCACAATCTGGAAACCCTAGAGTTGCTCTCATTAATGGCTTACAACTAATCTATAAAGTATTATTAAATTATTAATCATTAATAAAGTTATCAATTGCATCTTAAAAACAGTGTTTTATCAGATAGTGGTACCGCTAGAGCTGTTGTCCCTGTGATTCTCCAAGTAAAGAAAGGAATAGTTCAAGATTTTGGGAAATATGCAGGCTGGGAATTAGATGAGAAGATTGATGTCTCTCAAGTCTGTACAGTAAATATGTAGCCAGTGAGCTTATCTTAACATAAAGACTAAACATAAAGACACTTCTATCTGACGGCAACATCAAGATAACCTGAACCACCACCTCTAAAGCTCATCAAATAACACTTATCTCATTTATTTAAAAATGGCAGTTTGCTGTTTAATGGCGGGATGGACTCCCAGGAGTTTCTGGTCGCTGGCAAGTAAAAAAAACTGCTCCTGGCAAAGAAATAGTCTGGCACACATAGTATTTTGGTTCAAAAGTTGATTCTTTAGAGTTTGAATGAATCAGTTCAGACAGAGAGATGTTTAATCTATGCTACAACACTTTAAAATTGATTACATCAAAAGCCAGTGCCTGCTGACATAAAGAAAGGGACATTTGGTAATGGTTTCCTTATCTTCAGCTCGGTTGCAGTAAAGCTCTTTATCTTACAGATATGAGAACATTTTTATCGTAATTGTGTCTCTTTTATGTTGAAGCAACCAACTGAAATGGGCACTAAGTAATTTATACAATGCCTCGGTCTCTATCAGTGCTCAAGGTCTGGTATTCCCTCTACAACAAGTAACCGACTGTATCTGAACTCAGCTGTTGGAGACCAGCAGTGAACCAGCAGAAATACTTAATGGTAACATGTTGTTTTTGCACTATGTGGTAAAAGTATTTCCTTTTTATTTGCTTTCTTGGCTTGAGATCAACAGGCGAACAGGAAATGTTAATCAACTCTGCAAAACAATGTCTGTAAAAGCCAGAAGCCAGAATGAACTCATTAGCACTGAGCACAAACAACCATGATAATAAATCTAAATCTAAGTGCTAAAAGATTAGTTGATGAACCGATCTGTTTGTTAACAAAAACTTTTATCTTCAACTATTTTATGCATTAAGTCACTTTTCAGTTTCAGCTTCACAATTGAGAGTATTAGCTGTTTTTTCTCTTATACGTTAATAAACGGAGTCTAATCTTTCGGTTTTGGACTGTTAGTTGGACAAAATGAACCATTTGAATATACCAACTTGTGTCACAGTCTTTTTTTTTTTTTCAGCATTTTAGTTGGATTATTTGAGAAAATTATCAACAAATTAACCAGGGTTAGGGTTAGGGGTTAGAGTTTGGCTATTAACCAACAGTGAAATAACTGTTAGTTATAACCTAAAGAGTTTACTTCATGCACCCGTAATAGCTGTCACTACTAAGTTAAGGTTTGTGTCTGCTTATTACCTTTTTTTAATTATGCCCCTTACAGCACTATTACACGGTCTTGTTCCCCTGTCATTTTGTACTTTAGATGAAAATGCGGCACCTTTCCTTGACTGTTAGCGTACTGTGAGTCCTGACTCCAGCCTCTTTAACATATGTGCGCGATCGTCTGAAAACAGAAAGACAAAAGACAAGTCAGTGCTGGGATTTGTTCTAGGCTACATGTTAGACTGAAACTCTAAATGCATGGTGACAGGCAAAGTCAGGGGTGATGGAAACTGGACTTCGGAACATCTCTGGTAATGAGAACCCTTGAAAAACCCTCCACTTCACCTCTCCTGAGGTTCGGGAGTCTGCTCTGATGCACTGAAGGCTGCCTCTCAGCCAGCAGCTACTAGTCTGGTTTCGTACTCTCTATATTAAGACTGAAAGGTTTCAAATTAAAGGTGAATGATGTGATTTCATGTCAAATAAATGCTAAAATAGCTACAATTTGAAGGAGACATTGCAAAGTAATATCATAGTAATCCCTGCCAAGTGATTGACAGTCTGTGAGAATGGCACATTGGAGGTTGCCGTGGTAACTGGGCCTCGGTTGCAGTGTTGTGGTTAAAATTATCATAGAAAATATAAACCCTGGTTCAAGGACACCATCACGGAATATGGTAATGCTTTTAAACAAACAGTTCATGTCAGAGAAGGAAAATACATAAGAGTTTAAGAACCAAATTTAGTCAGTGATACAATCAGTTATGAATAAATACATGAAATTAAAGTTTTAACGTGAAAATCTGTTCTGAGATGAATCACTGTGGCTGCTAAACAAAAAGAAAGGATGAATTGTTAAAGAGGAGAGTTGTCAGCCGTCTTTGTCAGCTAGTATTTCATTAAATATATATCACAGTGTTGAATCAGAGGGGGAGCATTATTAAGTAATGCTGAAATCGAGACTTTTTGTAGTAAAAGAAAGGCAGCCTAGAAAGAAAAAGATAGTGGAATAATTGTGGGTGTTTGGTTTTGTGGCCCTGTCATAAGTTTGTGTTCAGGATGGGGATCATGTGGCTCTGTGATAGTCTGATGGTGACACAGATATCAGCAGTCATTGATTCATCTGGCGGGAAGGAGGGGGAGGGGAGGTTCTTATTTTTAATCCAAGATAGATAGGGGGGAACCTACACGTCTACACAAACACACACAGAAACACAAACACACACACACACACATGCAGGAGAATGATGTCAGCTGCAGAGTGTAAACAGAAACTAGCAGAGCTACCAATCAGCACGCGCTCTTTAGCAAATTACAGGGAAAATTAGAGTGTGAGAGCGGGATGAAGGGATGAAGTGTAGATAGAGCTGCAGAGAGAGGGAGAAGCTTTTCCCCAGATTACAGGACAGCTACAGATTACGGCCTGTGGATTATGAGGGTTTGACCAAAAAAAAGAAAAAAAAAGTAGAGGCAGAGAGACAAACAAGCCGCTTTTTCTGTGTCCTTGTCAGACTCTCTCTGTGTGTGTGTGTGTGTGTGTGTGTGTGTGTGTTGTGAGCGTTTGCATGCTAGTTCTTCTTCCTGTTGTCTGGTGTCTTTGTGATGCTTCAGTCAAAGATCAAGGTCACATACAAACACATTCACGTAATCGCAGGCACGGATGCATAGATACACCCAAACATGCTATAAATCCATACACACGCACACACCCAGTCTCACATATATGACAGAGAGATCAAATACCTCTCGAGCTGCAACAATTTATTGTTTAGTTGATTATCAGAAAAATTATTGCAAACTATTTTCATATTAAACCGATGGCTTAAATGATTGTTTAAGAAAAAATGTCAAAGATTTTCTGTTTCCAAATTCTCCATTGTCTTTGATTTTATGCTTTTCTGTGCTTTTTATGTCATCTAAATTTTATACTGTTGGAATTGAAAAAACAATTTTATAGGCCAAACCACTAATTGATTAATCAAGAAAATGATCTGTCGATAATTCTATGATGAAAATACTCATTAAGTCGAGCCCTAAATACCTCATGCAGATGCTTGTGCTTTTTTGCTGATGAACCCACAGTTAGAGCCGGTCTCCTGAAAATGATGTTCATATGCAACCAAACAGTAAATATGTTTTGTAGAAAACATGCTTATGTTGTTAACTTATGTAATTGGCAAGTCAAAAATATGTTGATACTGAACATATCAGTAAAATATTCACAGACATTGTATTTGTTTCCCGCCAAAATATCCAATCTTGCAGAACAATGTGCATTTGTAGTGAATACAGCATTAATAAACTTTATTATGGTTATGTTTAAACACTCACAACACTTGGTTAAGCTTAGATAAAAATCGTGCTCTGACAACACAACATGTTTATTTGCATGTAATCAAAAACAATGTTTTTTTTTAACTAATCTCCCTAATCTTAACCAAAGTGCTTTTGTTGCTTAAATCTAACCACAGGCAGGACTGTGGATGTGAACTCTGGTCTTTGGTGTGACAGCTGTGCAACAACCCCATCCACCTCCTGGGGCCAACCATTAATAAATGTTGAACTTCATTCATTAAAAATAAAGATTCCCTCACAACATAATGCAACCAGCAATTACGTTTCCTAGAAAACTAATTTCCTGTTGCAGTTAAGATGTGTATGAATTTTAGGAGACAGGGCTGCACAGTTACCACACTGATCAGGAGAACAACAAACTTTCCTCAGGGCCCATAAATAGAGGTTATTTGCAAAATAAAGTTGTAATGATAATGAAATACAGTGAACAAATCTGAAATGCTAAACACAGACTGATATTAAATATTAAACTAAACTTGAAATTTCATGACTTGTAATTTATCAAGGTTAAAATAAATCTGGCTGTACTGATATGCATAAGTGGTTGATAAAGATTTAAAGGAAAGAAGAAGAAATTATCAAGAAACAGAAATGTAAAATCGACAAGTTGTCGTTTTAAGCAGACATTAATGTTCTGTAACTAATTTATGATTAACAACAGCTAATACATGCAACTTTGGATGGAGGCACGCTAGTGGTTTTCCCCCTGCTTCCAGTCTTTATGCTAAGCTAAGCTAACCGGCTCCTAGCTCCAGTTCCATACTTTGTACAGAGATAACATTTATATCAACCTACTCATTTAATTCTCTGAAAGAATTTGCACACAAGTAGGTCTATATTTCCCACATGGCTGACCAATTACCTGAAGTATTTACTTTAAGTGCTGAAGGGCTAAATAAATCTTTCTTGACTGAAATACATCAACCTCAAATCTTAATGGGCAAAAAAATGACAGTCCTTTTATATATTCCTGATTCCTGAGTTTCCTGGAATTACTTTTTCTCGTCGTCTTTACCTTGTCACTTATCCTTGACCTTTTTTGTTGTTGCAGTGAAGAAACTGTTACAAGGCAGAGGGTTGCTCTCGAGCGCCCACGGCTACAAAAATGTAGCTGTCAACTCTACCTGCGGGAAATATTAGAATAAGCACAAGGACAGAATACATTAATCACTGAATTCTGAGTAGGTTTAAATTTGGCCTGTTATGTTGGTTACTCCTCCTCTCCTCTCTCTCATGTCTCTTTTTCTGTCTGTTTCAGAGCTCCTTGGAGCAGCAAAGAGGGTGAATGTCAACATCCAGGATGCAGATGGGTGAGAGAGTACAACACGTTCATTTCATGTTCTCCTGCCATCACTCAACATCCTTATCTTGCCTCTCTTTTTCTGTATTTGTTTCATATTAACCAATTCAAGTCTTTTCAGGGGACTGAAAAAACAGTATTATGAATTAAATTACATATGGTCCCCCTGAAGAGAAAAGACTTTAGCCCCTTTTACACAGCCTGTTCAAGGTGGGACTGCCTCACAGAACTGAAACGATATTGGTGCAAAAGGGAGAGGCAGCATGGCAGGATGGTCGCAGACACTGTTTCGTTACATGTCTCGCCTCTGATTCTGGTACACTAATCTAAAATCACACACAGAGTCAGCATTATGCCGGCTTTGTTTGGTTGGAGGCGTCTTCTTAGCAGCTATATAGCAGGATCTCTGTATGAAGGGGGCTTTTGTTTGTTGTGTGATTTAGGTGAGACTGGAAACAAAGTCTCTCATATTTTACTTCTCATCATATGATGCTTCAAGGGCTACACTATTTAGTAAAATGTTCTTTATTTCTAATGAATCTGCTTGATGAATGATGAATGAGAAGAGGTTTGAGCTGTTTCACCTTTTGTGTGGTTGATTTTATTTGTAGAGCCTGGGACAGAAGACAAAGTTCTTTGTTTGCAATGTAATGTAAGACTTTTGCGGAGCTGTGGGACACGGCATTTAATATATTTTGTATTTGTATGAAATTAATCAGAACAGAAAGAAATCACTTGTTTTGCTGGAACTGGTCACAGCTCACATCAACTCCAAGGCAAGAACCTGGGAGGTTTGGGTCGCAAGTGGACATCAACTCATTTTAAAGGTTCACAAGCAAAAAAATAAATAAAAAAGGATTGGTAACCACTGGAGTAGAAGTACTGCCCTTCAAACAGACATGCCAGATTTAATCCATGAGACAAGAAACATCCTCATAACTGGAGCAAAACACCAAACTCCTGTGAATCCCAGAGGTCTAGTTCTGTAGCTGACCCACCTTTTGATCGTCCAACTCACAGGGACAAGCAAAAGAAAAAAAAAATCTGTTCATGATTAATAAACTATAAACTATATCACAATACACATTATCTCCGGCTTAAATCTGACTGTCTTTGAAACATGTAGCCAGCTGAAGAGCTCAAATCTAACAACTAATTACCTTAAAGCAAAGCCAACATCTCTCAGCTTTTAATTTGCTCAGAACTGTTCCCATATCAATTTGAATGTACAACTATGGATTTTGCCTATATTTAGACTCATGATCACATAAGCTTTTTGTGTGCACATGCTTGGTTTGCGATTGTGTTTCATTTGGCTCCATCAGATAACAAAGATCTTTTTATGATGCTGATTGGACTCAGATAATTGGGCTCAACTCCTTGTGTAATGACTGTTGATTCGTCGATTTGACTCCAGGGCCCAGCCCTTATAGTCACCAGGGATCCATTAGCCACACACACACACACACACACACATAGAGGCGGCTGTGTGTACGCTCGGCTCGGGGCTAGAGAGATTGCTTATTAATGGAAGTAGGTCATTTGCCCCCTCCCGTCGCTCACACAGAGCTGGGGGGCGGAGCAGCTCTACGCTGAAGATTATTTCAGCAAAGTTATGCTCTGGTTTTACACTATGTATATGAACGTGTATTTTTATACATAATCTGTGTCTGTGTGAAGGTTGTCACCGCTGCACCATGCTGCTCTGAGCGGTAACAAGGAGCTGATCTCTCTGTTGTTGGAGGCCCAGGCAGCAGTGGATATAAAAGACCATAAAGGTAAAAATATACACAGATTCCCAATGTCCTTGCAACTCACTGTGTTCCCATGAAACAGACTCAAAACACACAAGGCAGGCTAGAGAACAAAAGAAAAAAACAGCAAAACAAATACATATTTCCGGCTTTCCCCTGAATGACCAATAATATTCTCTTATGTAACAAAAGGTGAGCTTGTTGGACACGCAATAAAACAAATTCTCTGTGTAGTATACAGTGTTTATGAGAGGTGACAGATTTGCGTGCTAAGCAAACAATAGAGAATAAAAGAGGAATGCTTCACGGCTGCAGGAATGAGAGCCAAGTGGAAGCAGAGCAGACCAGATTTCCCTTTTTAACCCAGAAAATATCTCTTTCCCACACTGGCAGATTCAACAAGAAGAAATCTCAGGGCAGATGGGAGATATAATCCCTCCAGAACGCAGGTCTTCACCACTCCCAGTCAGTCATGCCCAGTATGTCTCTAAACATAGGCACACACCTGGCAGGCATCCTTAGCAGGTGGTCCTCGCTCCTCAATGAGTTGGTGGTGGGGAAACCTCAAATGATTCTTCCAGTGCCTAACTAACAGGAAAGTCTGAAGTCCCGATTAACAACTGGGTGTGTGAATTGGCAACTGTTTCCTAAAAAGTTGATATGTCATTGTTTTTACAACTTGTCTCTACAACCTGGAAAATTCATAAACAGGATGGGGTGCAAGAAACTATGTACAAAGTAACTCTGAGAAAATGGTCCTGGGAACACAGTTAAGGGCATTTCCAAGCCATTCTGTTGGGAATATCAAGTTTCTGTGAGAACTTCATGATTGTTATCAGTGTAGACATATCAAATATGACCACATCAGTTTGCCCTGCCTTAATTTAAGGGTGCGGTTTTCTTAGCATTGTACTTCATGACCACCACTGCCTGCCAAGTAAACCACTCACATATGACTCACAATGTCTCAACTGTTGAAGTTTAAGGAATTCAGGATGCACAGACTGGCTGAAGTCCTCCTTTGTCTTATCAAATCACCAAAGCACTTTTAGAAGCTCTTTCATGTGCCCCCATATCTCTTCATATACTCAGGCTTTAGCTTCCGAAGCGCCTGCAGCCGCTGTGCCTCTTTATTCTGCCAGCACCTCTCTTCTGAGTCAGGACTCCCTCATGCAAACTGAACCTGGAGGGTCTCTTTAGTCAACTTGATGATGTGGCTCATCACTGGTAACAAGACTGGGGGGCATTGGGTTGCTACCATGAGAAACATGCTCACTACACCTTGCAGCCACTGGTACAAAGCGGCGTTTAATGTCTCCTGGTTAGAGGCACTGATAATGACCCTACAGTGCATCTTTGTGGGGTCCCCACCTGAGCTTTGCATTATTTAGCATTTTCTGCGTGTATCCAGGACTGAGCTGTGTTGTCCAGTCCCCTGTAACATTCTCTTAGGTCTTGCTAAGCCACACAGGGGTTTTCTTGTCTTGCCCTTTGTCTAAAAGCAGCTTGTCTCAGATGTCCCATGAGAATGATGCTTGTAATACTCCTCGGGTCACAGAGGGTCACCAGCGTGTCAAACAGAATAAGACTGCATTTCCAGGACGGGCACTAGGAGTCTGTGCCTAAATCTGTTGCGACAGCTATTTTGAGATGTTTGCACAAATTGCACTCGCAACTATCATACATTCAAAAAAAACCTCAACGATTAATAAATTATCAGTATAATTAGTGATTCATTTTCTGTCAGTCGACTAATTGCTCCAGCTCTAATGCATGTATCTATATTTTCAGT
This sequence comes from Trachinotus anak, assembly GCF_046630095.1. Taxonomy (NCBI): domain Eukaryota; kingdom Metazoa; phylum Chordata; class Actinopteri; order Carangiformes; family Carangidae; genus Trachinotus; species Trachinotus anak. The sequence continues at coordinate 23,394,871 of NW_027273870.1, forward strand.
GTCAGTGTAATTGGTTCAGTGTACAGTGTAATGGGCACACCAGAGTAAATTAGTGACGAGAGCAATTGAGTTCAGTGGTTCATTTGTGAAATGTTGAGAAAATCAGGAGGTATTTTTGCTTGGTGGACGTGACAAACTGCTCTGCAAAAAATAACAATAATTGAGTGTGTATATGCATGCATTCATGTGTCTTTACATTTTTTTGTATGTGTTTGTGTGCATGTGCTCGTGGGGTCTTGTATGTCTGTGTGTGTGTGTGTGTGTGTGTGTGTGTGTAGGGATGCGCCCTCTGCATTACGCTGCATGGCAGGGGAAGACTGAACCAATGAAAATGCTGCTGAAGTCCGGGTCATCAGTCAATGGGCAGTCAGATGAAGGACAGATCCCCCTTCACCTATCAGCTCAGCATGGACACTATGATGGGGTAACTGTGTGTGTGTGTGAGTGTGTGTGTGTATGTTTTGGTGTGTATAGTGGCCATGTGTCTGTATCTGTTAAGTGTGTTTGTCTGTTATGTGATGCATGCATGATCTGTGGATGTCACAAACCACAGAATTCAGCGCAAGTAAGTGGTGTGTGTGTGTGTTTGTTACAGTCGGAGATGTTGCTACAACACCAGTCCAACCCATGTATCTCAGACACAGCTGGCAAAACACCATTGGACCTGGCCTGTGAATTTGGACGTGTTGGAGTGAGTACATTTGACCGAAAGGAAGCAACATTTTAATCTTTTTTTTTTAAATTGAATTTAGCCTTTGTTTAACAAGCAGAGCATATTTGACATTAAAATTTATTTTTTTTCAAGATCAGTAACAATACTTTAAAGACAAACAACATTAGAAAAAATATACCAAAATCAGAATTAAACAGAAATGTGATCATAATATGTGTGCAATTTGTAATACAAGTTATAAAAAATAATGTAGACCACTAGAAACAACCTAAATTGCACCTTAATATTATATCACCAGTTGTTTCCTCACAACAACAGGGCTTAGGAAAGTTGGTAATCTTGCTGAGGAGTTGGAGGTGCGCAGCCTGCATCCTGCAACTCTTTGTCTCACAGCTCACTGTGGTGGCCTGTGGTTTTTTTATTAATTCCTGCAATAACTTATACTGATCCACGAACAAAAGAAAATTACACAACACAATGTGTGTACAAAGCAATGCATGTCGACATGGCCATGCCTGAGGTTTGAACCCAAACTGTGCTGTGTGCTGAATCCTCTGTCTCTCCCCTGATGCCCTGTGCTGCCTCTTCACCTTCAACTGTTCAGTAAAGGTGAAAGTTACCCAAAAAAGATCAAATTTACAAAGAAAGATAAAATAAAAAATAGTTTGCATCGTTTCCTATGAAGCGCTCACTGCGTTTGAAGGCAATTTTAACCCCAAGGCAAGAACGGTTGAATCAAATCGGTTGAATCACTAACAATCAAAACTATTAGAATAAAGAGAGATAATTATATAAATGTAATCAATGGTAATGTAAATATGATATCTTGAATGGCTATTGTTATAAACAGCATTAAAAACTGGGTTTGATTTAATGAAAATCTTAACTTTAAAACTACCCAAGAGCCATAAATATAACCAAGACCACCCCAGACTTACTGAGACTAACACATCTAAAAATACCCCAAATCACCAACAGCCATAAGACAGACCACAGAGTTTCTGCAGCAACGATTTGAAATCGTAGACTTTCCACTTTTAAATCAAATTTTGCAGCAGACTCCATACAGAAGCAGAAGCGTACATAAAACCTTTGCTTTTTAGCTTGTTTAGATGTTGCAGGTGTTATGCATGTACAATTCTTACTGTTTATTTGTCTGTTTTTAAGGTGGTCCAGCTCCTGCTCAGCAGCAACATGTGTGCGGCCATGCTGGAACCAAAACCCTCCGACCCCAACGGAGTGTCACCTCTGCATCTCGCTGCCAAGAACGGCCACATCGAAGTCATACGGTCTGACAAACCTGTCCATTCAGTCTGCCTCTCTCAGTGTGTGTCTGTCTGCATGCCTGCTCTGTCTACCTGCTGGTCCGTCAGCCACTCCCTCCTTATGTCCACCTGACTGCCCGATCTAATCTAACCTTAACTCCAGGGTCGCGATTATGAATGAAACAGCTGTTAATTCTACAGTGTTCTTTTGTATTATTTTATATAAGTATTTCATGTATGATGCTGTATAAATAAAGGTTGTTATCTTGTGCTGCAGTTTGCTGATTCAGGCTGGAATAGACATCAACAGACAGTCTGAGTCTGGCACAGCGTTACATCAGGCCGCCCTCTGTGGGAAGACAGAGGTAGTACGCCTCCTGCTGGACGTAAGTCTGTCTGTCTGTCTGTCTGTCTGTCTGTCTGTCTAATGTGTTTACATAAGCAACTGTTGTTAAAGCTGCCCCCCTGTCCTCAGCTGAGCAAGTTTACACTTCAGCACTTGTCATTCATCCCGCTGAGCTGTGTGATGAACCCTGTGGGTCATGTTAGCTTGTTACATAAAACTGTAGCTGAGCATTGTACCTGTCATGCAATATTCAAACCAGTTTTGTTCTGTTTTTTAAGTCCTTTTCTCACTTTTAGGTGAATAAGAATGCTGATGCTTAATCCTGCTGTAGAACAGGGCCGGCCTTCAGTGCTCTCTCTTATCCTGCTGTATTTCACTTTGACGTTATTGCTGAGGCAGCAACCACAACAAATGTTAGCAGAAGGCATGTATACACAGCCAGATTGACACTGAATCATTGTCAAACAAGCCTACTGGACAACGGCTCAGGGCCCTTGGGCCAGAGTGTCTGTGTGAAGTGACTGTTAATATTTCTTGTTTGAAAGTCACAGAGCTCAGTTAAAAGATACAAAATGGTCAGAAAGAGATACAAAACAACCCCGAAGAGATATAAAAACACAAAACTAGTACAAACAGATACAGAAGAACCACAAAGAGATGCTTAACTACTACAAAGAGACACATAACAACCACAGAGATATCAAACGACCAAAAAGAAAAGCAAAAGTACCAAAAAAGTGATGAAAATTTAACAACAAGAGCTGCAAAATGATTTCAAAGACAGAACATGACTGCAAAAAGATGTAAAATGACCACAAAGAGATTCAGAACTACCAAAGACACACAAAATGACACGTTTTCTGTCTCTTTCAGTCTGGGGCTCCTGTATAGGAGCGATGAGGGGCCCATTTTCTCATTATCTGTCCATGCAACAAATACACAGTTTATCCATATTATGAACTCAATGTGACGCAATTTCACGTTACAGATGTAAAGGGTCAAATTCTGCTAGAACCTTCTCCCCCACATTTATTTATTTTCATTTCATTTTTCTCCTCTGCTTCTATACAGAGTGGCATCAGTGCAGGAGTGAGAAACACGCTGAGTCAAACTGCCTTGGACATCGTTAACCAGTTTACCACCACACAGGCCAGCCGAGAGATCAAACAACTGCTGAGAGGTGAGTGCAAACACACACCCACACCACACCCACAACTGACACAGGACAGTTTTCAGTGGAAAATGACAATGATGTTTACTGTGTGATTTTTTTGGAACAAGCATGCATACCACATTTCTACTTTTGACGTTGAGAAGCAAATAGTGAATGCAACAAGAATAATGTTTATGTTCCCAGAATATGATCTGACCTGAGATAGATCTGTTTATTTTGTTTCCTTGTATCAGTCCCATTGATGCTAACACTGATACTCAAAGACTTGCAGTGTAAAGTATTGATCTGCCCACCTCCACTGACTTCCTCTCCATGCTTCTCTGTTCCCACCTCATCTCTGCTCTACTAACCCTAAAAACCTCTGCTGTGCTGTTGCCCACTACTTAACCTCATTAATCTCTGCTGCTCACTCATACTACACTCCTGTCTTGCAGATGCTTCGGCTGCAATGCAGGTGAGAGCTCTGAAGGACTACTGCAACAACTATGACCTAACCAGCCTCAACATCAAAGCTGGAGACATTATCACGGTACATAGATCTAATAATAGGCCCTAAATACAATAATTTTCTTAACCTATCTCAAAGTGCTGCATGTCTGTCTACAGACCTGAAATGCAGTATCATTAATTATATTCTTTAGATGTACATAAACATATGGTCATAATTTAACAATGGTAAATAACTCTTGTGGTCTTTCCTAGATTCATACTAGCTTGTTTTATACTAGTGAATCTGGGGTCTTAGAAATTTCCAGGTATGATATGGTCACAATTTCCAACGGCATGTGTCACAATTCCCGTGTGAAGAATTGACCTGTACTTGGAAAAAAATTAAATACTACATTGATTGATAACCAGATACTTGGCATATCTCTCACCTTCTTTAAAGACTAAATAACATTACAAAACATTTATCAGGTGTCAACAGAAACACAGCAGAATGAAGGTCACAACTTCTGAAACAGACCCTCACAAATATGGACTACTCGTATATTGTCTGGTATTTGGTCTTTTGTTCATCAGTTTTAAAGACTGAATAATGTTAATAATAATGTTATACAAGGTAAAATGTCCCCGGTCACACCTGGGTGTAACACCACAGCCTGTTTATAAGGTGTTCACTTAGTGACAAATTGCTAAATTAAAACAGGTTGCACCAAACAAACGTGTTCTTACATAGAGGAAGTAGAAGTAAGTACCTGACAGAGCTAATGTTAGCTTGCTAATATATGACTGATTGGAAGAGTAAATGACTTAGTATGGAAGAAGGTTGTGACACTTGATACAATCCTCTTATAAAAATGTAAACTGGGAAAAAATTTAATTATGTTTTACAAAAATAACTTAAAAAAGTTATGCTAATAACGTTAGCCAGACTAACTAAATGACTAAATAGCGTCAGTTAAGTTAGCTTAAAGGTTCTGTAAACAATCGTCACTGCCACTAGCAACAGCATCTCAGACCAGAATAATCTCCACCTCGGTAATGGCAGATAAGTATTGGCTCCAGTACTCCACTGGGATTGATGTTTTGACAGTCCACTGGCTGACCGGGATTTAAGTCATGGCCAGTCCACCTGTTCTCTGGTCCTATCTCTTTCTTTGTCGAAGGCATTTCAGATGAAAAATGTGGTTTCTTCAGTAAAGGAAAGTCTGGAAGGTCACTTCCACCTGAATGCTGCTGCACTGTACCATCTTTGTGTGTGCCTAATCCAGGCATTGTTTTTGGAGGCCTAAACCTCAGAATCTTTGTAAACTCTATGTGTGTGTTGACAGGTTTTGGAGCAGCACTCTGACGGTCGATGGAAGGGTTGTATTCACGACAACCGCACAGGAAATGACCGCGTGGGCTACTTTCCCTCCAACATGGTGGAAGTCATCAAGAGGGCAGGTGACCACCCGCATCACAGCTGTGTGTGTTCGTGTATGGGTTGAAGGATGTGTGAGCGTGCTTTCACATGTGTGTGAGTTCAGCAGCTGGTCTGTAGCTATAGCTGATCATTAGTTGTAGCTAGCTGCAGCATCATCCACCTCTTCAGACAGCCCATCTGTTTTTCCAACCTGTCAATCATCTTCATTGGTCATACTGTCCCCTACTGTCTGTTGACCCTCTTCCCTTCCTCTGTATTTCTGCTCCTTCTGTCGCCCTCCTGGTTTAATAATCCCGTCAAACCAACCTTGCTCTGCTAGATTGTTATGCCTTTGTTCATATTGTTTGCTTTATTGCTGTAGTGATATTATCATTTATAGATATATATTCCCTTTGGATATATGCATGTATTTTTTTCTCATATTTTGATTTTATACATTTTTAAATCTGTTAGATTTGTTTTGTTTCAAGTTGACTGATCAGTTGTTGTTGTTGTTGTTGTGTTGTCGTTGTTGTTTTGCACCTCTTTCCTCCTGGCTCATGCCCAGGTCACTCCCCCTCCCAGCAGTGCCACACCCTCCTGCTCCGTAGGCCCAACCCCTGTCCCATTGCCTCGGTCAACGGACACTCATACCCCCCCTCCAAAGTCCTCCCCCTGCATCTGCCTCCCCCTCCACCCCCTCACCCCAACACACAGTCCCTCCCTCGGTTCTCCTCCTTTGGGTACGTTCCTCTCCCCATCTCTCCACCTTCTCTGTCTACTCCTCCTCTGTCCACTCCTCCTCCTCCTCCTCCTCTCTCCACTTCTCAGGAGCAGCAGAGTCAGACAGGTACATATGTACTGTAGTATCACTTTAAATCACAGTTAAGCATCCTTTCCACACAGTTTGAGAAGACCACATATACATATGTGTGTGTATATATTATAAATATAAAATAAACATAATGAATAAAACATAAAATAAATTAAATACAAAATCTAATATAAAAAAATCCCTTTGTTATTATTATTATTATTATTATTTATGGTTACTTAGTCATTATGGGGTATTGAGTGGATTGATGGTCACTTAAGTCACTGTATCAGGATCAGTTTATCCAAATTACAAAAGGATTATATTCTCCCCCTTACTCATGGTGGTGTAGATACATTCTGGCTGACATTTTATTTCATTAGGAACTATTTTCTAGAAATCCATGGATTATTCTAATTTACAAGTATATTTTTCTGAAAAGAGCAGTTTTTAAAACATAGTTTTTCTATGCAGCAATTATCACATAATAAAATTCAATTGACCTCCATTGTGATGGTACTGCTTTCTTGTCATTTGTGTGAACTGAGCCTTTAACTGCAATATTCAAATTAAAGGCACAGTTTTTAAAACTTCACATACTGTCAATATTATAGAAAATTTGAGAGACATTATTTACCATTTTATATACATGTTCCTGTGATTTTGCTTGAAATACCACATATAACTGGATGTTTTGTTTAAAATAAGTGCTGTTTGGTGTTTTGAGCAGTCTTTATATGCACAATATTTGTTAGTATTGTGCAAGCACCCAATGATAAACCTGCCTTAGGGTCTGTAGGGTTTTACAAGTCTTAAAATTGTTAGCACTAAGAGGTGGTGTAACCACTATGAGTAATGTGTTTATGAATGTGTAGGTGAGTGAGTGTATCTTTGTACCTGTGCGCTTGACGGTGTTTATTTAAGAGTTCATAAATACATTTATAGATGAAACAATATTACACACATTATCGTAAGGGTCTTTGTAGCTGGTAATTAGTTACTGCATTTTTGGTTTTAAGAACTTCCTCCAAAAATAGACTAAGATAGTGGCTGTAACAAATGTGTGTGTTTGTGTGTGTGCACGTGTTTGCATGTGTGCGTGTGAGACAGGTTCGCGGACTGCAGAGCTGAGTCCTCAAGGCTCTCCAACCCTAGGTCAACAGAGTAGCACCAGTGAGGATATCTGGGTGCTACGCAAACCGCTGGCAGGTAAACTGCGTTTTTGGGTAACGATGGAAAACTGTGAATGTGAAGAATGTTCTTCGTATTACACTGCAGCCTGCCATGTATGTGTTTGTGTTTGGAGGTGGCGACCGCAGTGGCAGTGTGGGCAGTCTCGGCAGTGTTCGGTCATCTAGCAGCTTGCAGAGCTCTGGAAACACACATGTTCTGACCACCCCTGCACCCAGTCCGCACCCTGCACCCACACCAGGCGTCAACACACATGGCCTTAATGCTCCAGGTCTGCACGCACAAGCTGAGGGGGTAAAGGTAAGAGACTCCTCACATTTATTTGTATGCATGTGTTCACACCTCACCTTTGCTACTGGATCTCTACAAAACAAAAAGCATGTCATTTCTGGGAAACAACAAAGCCTGCTCAGGAAACAAACCCAACCCTAGTTACCAAGTCAACCACAAGTCTGTTTCCTGCTCGCTTTGTTCTTCTGTTGGAGAGATCAGAATCACTTTATTTCAACAGGAGACCAAATGCATTATGATGATTGCCTCCTGGTTTATCATTTTTATCAATTGCACAGGGAAATAAAGCCTGTAAATGCATCCACATGTCTGTCTAGATAAAATATAAAAGCTAAACTCTACCGATACAATATCTTTTTATATCTTCACCTGACCTCACTTCTCATTTCTGTTAGACTACGTATGTTAGATTGTGTAAGCATCTCTGAAAATTATGCATCAGATGCCATACAGGTGTCTGAACAGTATGTCTTGGTATTGTCAGTATTTATTTTTAACAACAAAAGATATTTTGTGGAATAGAATAAACAGTGATTTGTCTTAAAATATAAAATGTCAAATGACAGTTTAAACAAAAAATGAACAACACAAATTTGCTAACTGGGGTGAAAATAGTGAAGTGATAGGTACAGGGTTTTCCTTCAGTGGATTCTATTGTCTATGCATATTTTATATCTTTCATTGTCTAGTGTGCTTGAATATTCTAATCTGTGATATCATGCATCCTGCAGGTCTGCCCTCTGACACCTTTAGTTCATTCTAAATGTATCACTGAATATAACTAGTCTGTTTTAGGTAATAATTAGGTAATAAAAATACTGAATTAGCAATTAGCAAAATTTGATGTTGTTCCCATATTATACTGCAGGGACCTAATCTGTTTTAAGAAGCATTCGTTCTAGGATTTCATTGACGCCAGTTTTGGTAAATTGCAGAAAATTCGAAAGGAAGACTCACAAGCCAGAATATGCCTGTTACATGTGCACTTAGCTGAGTCACAAGGCACTTCTGGGTTTTCAATGATCATGCTTGAGTAAATGTTTCATTTTGTAAGTGTGTGTGCCCATGTGCCCCTGTGTATAAGCGTATATTTGTGTGTGTGTGTGTTTGTGTGTGTTTCTGTCTTTTAGCTCCTGGCCACCGTGCTTTCCCAGTCAGTTAAAGCCAAGGAGCATCTCTTGGAGCAGTCGCAGTCTGTTGAGCAGTCAGCGAGTGAGCACACACACTCGTCCAAACACAACATAAAAGCATTATCTTTTGGCTTAATCTGAAGTGATAACTTGCGTCATGCTTCATTGAAGTTAAAGGTCTGTTTTGCTGCTGCCTTCTGCTACATGATCAAACACAGCAGTGATACTCTGGAGACAGAGTCAGATACCACAGAGTTTGGTCTTCTCTTTCTATTAAAAGGATTTTAAACCAGTGATCCAATGATTTAAAAAAAGGCCATCTTACTGTTGTAAAGTGATAAGAGTTCCAAAAGGTCAGTGCGGTGTTCACTATAACAACAAGTACTGCATGGTTTATTTAGATTGCTGCTTTTATTAATTATTTTTCATCATTTCACTTTTTGTCACCTTGAGCATTTAAAGACCATCTGTCTGTTGATATCAGACACAAGCAGCATTCCCCAACCCTGTCATTCTATGAGTTATGCTTTATTTATTAAAGTTGCTCCAGAAGGCTGGTGGTAAAAGCTGAGGACAAGTCGCTCTTTCCTGTCATAAATTCTTTTTGGAATTTGTGTGTTTTATGTTTTAGTTGCACCAATGAGGATTTGCTTGTAATAAACAGAATAAAAACTGGTGTAATAAGCCGGAGCAACCACAGCCACCATACAGTAGATGAGGAGACAGAGTAAAAAAATCCAAACACTTCATTGTAACATCTAAAGAGAAAAATACAGGAACATGAAAAGGGATGTACAGTGGGATTATGTAGAGTGAACTTTGGCCTTAGAATGAAAGCACTCAACCTACCCAACCAAAACAAGGCCTGTACCAAACTGAACTTTGATTATATTGGATCAGGGCCCACCTGTAACATTTTTCCTGACAAGGTATTTATAAGTTTACATAACTGTATGCAGCTACGGCCTTGAGAACTGAGAATTTGCTTTGGGCTATGAAAAGTGGTACAGTTAGAATGAGACTATAAATCATGTTTGATGTGTCAACATAGACATAAAGTATATTCGACATTTATATTGCGTTTAAATTTTGGCACTGTGCATGTAATTGATTTATTAATCTCACTTTGAAAGAAGCATAAAAATGATCATATTTTAATATGATGTAATCTGCTGCCGTCTAATCTGTTGAAGTGATATGTGGGGAAAAAGCCAGCCAACATGACAGCTGCTTCCAAATGACTGTGAATACATATATAGACAATATAAACCTGATGTGATTTAATTTCTCCACTGCTTCTCACCGTTAAGTGCACTTGATCATTTGCAGCATTTTAAGCAAACAATTATGAACAATTTAATTTCCAGGTTCCTTAGGAAGTACAATACTCGTTTCCATTTTCACTATGATTAATAAATAACTGCATGTTCTTTCATCTGTAATCATTATTTCAAAGTTAACTGCTACACATACTGTAGCCTATATCTACATGAAATAAAATTCTGTCTTTTTAAAGTGCATTTATACAAATTATGGGTAATGGTTTATTTCAAAAACAATTTTGTGAAATGACAAAACTTTCCTTTCAGCAGAAAAGTAATGTATTTCATTGTTTTTCCCTCTCATCTCTTTCCATTGTCTCGCCTGTTTACCTCCACCTCAAGGCTCTTCCAGTTCCACAGTTCATGAACAACGGTCGTTTGAGCGGAAGGCAGAGGAGGATGATGGGAAAGTGAGTTTTTGAATGGCAGATCGGTTCACTCGGTGGACTCCTCTCTCTGTTGCTTCAGTTTCTTCTCAACCAGCGCTTTGGTTTGAGAGAAAGACATCTACACGGGTGGGGTTCAGGCAGTGGGCACAGTCGGGTGTCTGCCCGGGCGGTTGTGTCGCACCTGAACAGATGACACCCTGAGGATGGGCATGCGAGTGTGTCACCATGGAGACAGGCAGAGTGACAGACACATTGAGGAGTCAGTTGCTGTCTTGCCTTCTGTCCCTCCACCCACCCCCTGCCCTCACGCCACACTGAGACACCAGACACCCACATTCTGCCGCTCTGCTCTAGAACCTGCCAGCAGCTCTGTGTGTTCTGTGAAGCTGAGGGGTCAAACTCTCTGTGTGTTCTAGAATCAAGCAGACGCCACATTCTAGAATCAAGCATTTACTGGTTGCCAGGCGACAGCAGTGTTCTAATATAGAAGCAGTGTTCTTGGTGTTTCCTCATTGGATGAGCTCATCCAACATTCCCTGAAACTAAAGTCATTCATAAAATACGGCATATTTACTAAAAACTCTCTGATTGAAAGGGTCAGTTGACCCACATTACAAAAACATTATGTCGCAGTTACCCTTAGTGGTAACTGCGACATAATGTCTAAGTAGTTTCATCTGCAGGAGTTTTAAGATCTTCACCACTGAAACTCCTACCTCCATTACATACAATACAGGAAAATGGATAATTTGGTGTGCTCAAATTCCTTCTCCTTTTGTCTACATGTTAAAGTGTCAGCCCAAAATATTTCTCCCCATGTGTCACTTTGGACAAAAGTACCTGCCAAATAAATATCATATCTGGAAAAACATATTGCTTCTAAGGATTTTCAAACCTAAAGTTTGAAATCTCTTTTGCCTCTGCTGTTGTGTCAGGAGTCTTAGCTTTTGCAAGTGAATCTGCATGGCTGAATTACAAGCAGTATTGTTTGAGAGTAATGTGCATTCTAGGAAATCCACTGTATTATTCCTTACTGCATATTTTAGTGGCAGTATTACTGAAACAGTTGTGTTTGTTATCATAAATGTTGGCAGTATCTTTCTTTGAATTCGTGCTGGCTTTGTGCACCTTGGAAGTATTGCAGGGTTATTGTTCTTTAAGCGGAGGACAAGCCGTAGCTCTGTGTTTTATATTCTGCTTTGTAGAACAGCTTTCTAATGTGTGCTGTAGAACAGGTTCCCATTCTTTGCTGGTAAATGCCTTCTAGATTTTGTTGTAGAGCAGGGTTACATTCTGGAATTACAATAGAAGTTTCTGTGCTGTTTTCTAGAACAGTCTTCTCTCCTGTGTTCTAGAACAGGCTGCTGTGCTGTGTTCTAGAACAGGTGTGTGTTCTGTGCTCTAGAAGAACCCCGTGGACTCTTCTAGAAGCAGGTAGTAGTGTTCTGTGTTCTGTGTTCTAGAAGCAGGCAGTAGTGGCGTGGCTGGGTGAGTTTCAGCTGCAGTTCTACACCACCCACTTCCTCACCGCGGGATATGATCTAGACACCATTAGCCGCATGACCCCTGAGGTAAGGTCATGACCCCTGACCCCCTCACGCCCCGCCCCTTGTCTGTCAAGGCTCCGCCCAGCTCAGCTCTCAAATCAGCTCCCCACTGACCTGGATGATGTCATCATGACCCTCCTGTCTCTGTCACCTGACCCCCCCGGTGTGAGTCCTGAGCCTCAGCCAGTCACTTCTCATACTCTGTCTGCTTCATTTACATACCTGTGTTCACACATGGCCGTGTGTTCCAGCCGGTGCCGTAAACGCTACTCTGTGTTTGTCCTTGAGTGTGTTTCGAGTGCCTTTGTGTGTGTGTGTGTGTGTGTGTGTGTGTGTGTGTGTTTATGTGTGCACTGAAGCAGACACAGTGGTATGACATAAACCCCCTAAGGGCAGGGGACACTCATCAAGATTATCCATTAGCAAAAATATTCCTGAAGGCATATCACATGCACCTGATCCACAAATGCCAAACGGACACATAAAATATTTTACATTCAAAAGAAAAAAAAAACAAAACACCTATTGTAGCTGTGTTGAATTCCTGATGTAACTCAGTGTGCTTTGTGTTGAAGGACCTGACGGCGATTGGGGTCATGAAGCCTGGACATCGAAAGAAGTTAACATCAGAGATCAGCAAGCTGCCCTCCACAGACTGGCTGCCAGACCACAAGCCTGTAAGGCTTTCATGTGTACTATACAAGCTAGAAAAAGGAGGAGATGTTGAGTCTTGGCAGCTGCTTGGACACAAGCGTATACACGTGCAGTTCTTTCAGTTCATGTATCTCTAATCTGTGCACAAGCTTTTACATTGGTGCCCATGTTTGTGTGTCACTGTCTGTGTTTTAGGCCAATCTGGCGGAGTGGCTGTCCCACCTGGGACTTAGTCAGTACTACCAGGTTCTGGTGCAGAATGGGTATGAAAACATTGACTTCATCTCTGACATCAGCCTTGAAGATCTGCAAGAGATTGGCATCACTAAGCTCGGTAGGTCACAGCTACACTATAAATACAGAAAATAAGATTAGACTATAACAAAGCAACTAGAGATGTAGAGCTTTTGATTTTGTTTACTTGATGTAAATCACAATTATGACCGTCAAAACTTACAAGTAAAAGAATCATAACTAGACTCTCAGGGTCTAATGTTACTTAAATCCTCATGTCCCACTTGTTACCGAGCGTTTTATGGAACTCCACAACATGTAGAACAATTAAATGCCATATATACTGTAAGTTCTTTTATTGTGTCTGCTGAATTTATTCGGCTTCTCTGTGGTGATAACAGTTGTCATCAACCACAGAACATTCATTTTTTTAACAGGGTAAAACTTTGTAGTTCAGAATAATGCAAATAAAATATAAATCTTTACAATTAAACAGAAATGAAGAGTTTCTGTAAACTAAAAACTAATTCAAACTGAAACTCCAAACACAAAAATAACATATAATAGCTTAATATCATAGTTAATACTATACTACTATACTACAAATATAATTATAATTCAGCTTTTTGCAGAATTGTACTGTTTCCTTGTGGCTCGGGAGCAAATGTTCCGTGGCCTGATACTGGTTGGCAGCCCAGTGCTCGGGATCCCAGGGTTAGATTTAATGATCATATATACTGGTGCAGTTTTATGGGATATTTACTATTTCATGGTTATTTTTATAAAATAAACAACAAATATTCTCTTCTTTTAGGTCTAGATGTGTTTTCATTCTCTCTCTACCTCACAATAACTCTTCTCCTCCACACCACTGCCTCCCCTCAGGCCATCAGAAGAAACTGATGTTGGGAGTGAGGAGACTGAAGGAGCTACAGAGAGGAGAAAGTGGGTCTGAGCCTCCTCAGAGCCCCTCTACACCTCCATCCAGCCCAGGTGGCAGCACCGGTTCAGAGCCCCGGAGGGAGGCGAGGAAGCAGAGGGATGGTGCCCCCAGCCCACTGGCCAAACCTCGCCCAGGTCTCACACATCCACAGACCCCTCCCCATACACCGACACATACCCCACCACAAACTCCCCCACACATCCGGACCCAGCAGGCCTCCCCCAGGGCTCGGCCGCGCCCCTCCACCCAGATGGTGACAGCAGATTCGTCAGTGCCGCTGCTTCGGCTGCCCAGTGAGGAGGAAGAGCGACGGAGAACTCACAGTCTAATTGGCTCAGAATCAGACTCTAGATATGCCACCGTGTGCCGCAGCAGCTCCGCGCGTACTGCCCCCCCTAATGATGTCACTGTTAACCGCAGCCAATCATCTGTCACCCTGCGTCCTCGTCGGAAAGGTCGGCCCCCAACACCTCCTAAACGGTCCTGTTCTTCCATTACAGGGGGTGACGGGGAGGGAGAGGGACAGGGGGAGGGACTTCTAGGGCTGCCAACCTATCGAGAGCGGCGGGCCAGTGACTGCGGCAGCCTGGGGTCAGCTTTAAGGGCTCAGGACTCAGCAGGCCTGGAGAGATCAGAGGGGGCTTCTGGGAGTGTTCGCAGCCTTGCCGCCATGCTGGAAACATCCATCGTGGGTGGAGCCAAAACCCTGCCGAAGAATCTGGGAAGCAGCACCAACTACTTACAGGTGGGGGTCTTTGGTTTGGACTTTGAGAGTTGTATTTTTTGTATTTAATTAAATTTTTTTTTGGCAATATGTATGTGTAACAGTCATGTGATCCCCAGGTGAGTCCACCGATACTTCGTCGCCAGGCAGGTGCAGGAGGTCTTGGATCTGAGGATGATGATGCCATAAGTCGGCGCAGGACTATCAGTGGACCAGAAGGCATCTCTGGCAATCAAACTGACCTGTTACCCCGGCAACCAGCCCAACAGCGTCCAGAGCCCAGGCCTCGCTCCACCGTGGTCATGTCAACATCAGAGATCACAGATGGCGCGGTGACACTCCGAAGGAAGCCTCGCCCCCTGCTAACAGACTCAAACGCGCCTGAATCTGTGGCTACCACTGTTGTTACCATGGCAACAGGCTCTGAAACCATACGCAGGAGACCACGCACCGAGCACACAGAAAGTGTCATTCAAAGCAATAACCAATCAGACTCTCCCAGCAGTCAAACAGATAGTAGCCGGAAAAATGGAGTTGAGGCGCAGCAAAACGGTGGCGTGGTCCTGAGGCGGAGGCCAGTGTCTGAGGTCTCTGACAGGACGGAGACCAACAGAGAAAGCTGTGAGTGGATGGAGGCCAGGAAGTCTCTAAAGCCAGCAGTGTCACCCAAACCATCCTCAGTCACCCTGAGGAAGACACAAGCTGAACCCCCAACACCAACCCGCAGGGTCCCCATACCCGGACCTGAGAATACTGATATGGCATGGAGCCCCGGTGAGACACACACACACACACACACACACACACACACACACACACACACACACACACACACACACACATTCTCACAAAACTCAAGATTTGCTATTTAGTTCATCTGTGACAGAACTGTTTGTCTAGATTAAAATGTTCTGATGGTATTGATTTCTGTGAAAAAATAAGCAGGCTAAATGTGGCCTTTTAGCCCTTTCACACCAGTGTCCTCGAGTTGAAACCTCTCGTGGGGAATGGGATTATTTCTGTCTGCCACAGTGTTTTTTGTATTCCACCAGTGAAAGGCCCTAAAGTCAGAAAATTTCAAATTGTACACATAAGGTTTTAAATAGATTTTTTTGAGTATTTTATTGGCATTCTGCCTTCATTTGATAGAAATACGAGAGATACACAAAGGAAATGCAACATATGCAACAAAGTTATGGTTATATTATAAACATATCAACTGTTCAGTTGTAGGTGGAGGTTGATCACAAGCCGCAAATGTCAATCTATACAATGTGACACGTTCCCATGTCATGGAGTCAGAGCTCTTCCTTGTTGCTGAAATTCTTATACATAGGTCTTATATACAGAATGTGTGAGTGAGTACTTTGGGGAAACTGACATCAGTCTCTCTGATTTCTTGACCAGAGCCGAAGCGTGTCCCTCCTCCAGTTTCCCCAAAACCTCGCGGGCCTCCAACAGCACCTAAACCAGGCAAGGCCATAGTAGCCTCAGCTACCATGAGCCCGAGCCCTGTTGCTACCAGTCCCACCCCAGCCCCCAAACCGTCCTCTCCACCCTCTTCTGCCCCACTACCAGCTCCTGACACCCCTTCTGCTCCCTCCCTCTCTCCGGGACTCCCTCTTACATCCCCCTCTCCGGCCCAGAGTCCCTCCACCCCCTCACCACACCCTGTCAAACCTCCCCGTTCCTCCATCGCCGGCCTTTCCATCGACTTGCTGGGAGGACGGGAGGTGGAGGAGGAAGAGGAGAGGAGGAGAGAGGAAGAGGAGAGGAGTAAAGAGAGTGAGCACAAGAGGGACAAAGAGCAGGAGGAGGAGAGGAAGAGAGCAGAGGAAGAGAGTCTGAGGGAGCTGGAGAAGAAGCCTTCAAGGAAGGAAGGAGCGAGAGAACAGATGGAGAGTCCAGCAGAGGAGGCAGAGCAGGAGGAGGAGGCGCAGCATCGTTTGGAGGAGACCAGTGCCTCTTTGGCTGCAGCTCTTCAGGCTGTAGAGCATAAAATCAAAGAGGAGGACGCACAAAATGAGTAAGTATTTACAGCGTTAATCAGCATATTTCGCCACAGAATGTATCATTGACTTGTTGGCGTCCAAGGTGATAATGAAAAGATCAGATCGTAAATAGCTTTTCCACACAGTGTAGAGCTGCAAAGCGAGAGGTTTATGGAGGTGATAGTCCTGTTCTTCTACTTCATAAACAATGGGCCTCATGCAAGAACCAGATTTATTCTTAAGTGGCACATACAAGCGATTTAAGAGAATTTGTGGCCTTCATCATCAGTTTTGTCATACTCAGAATTTTCTCTCAGGGACAAACTAAATAAAACCTTTAAACAGAAATGTAAAATGCTCCGTTCAATGACCTCTACCAAAACCTGTTCTTGCCAGCCTCATCTGGCAAGAATTTTCTTGTATTGTCTAAAATAAAAAAAAAAAAAAAACAACTATTCTTTCAAGGAGAGAAGTTGGTTACGACTCCCAAGAAACATTAAAGCACTGAGTTTAAAGCCAGCTAGAGCCACAGTTTACACCTGTAGAAACCTGAAACAAATGCAGTATTTCAAATCACTTTCATTCATTTTCAAGTTCTGAGTCAGTGGTGCAGTGTTTTGTCCCCATTTGCATCAATAAACTGGTCTAAATTTACCATCTCTGATTTGTGCCTCAGGCTGGCACCTTCACCATAGCAACAGTTGCTAAGGCTGATGTGTGTTATAGTATTCAGAGCCCTACGCCATACCAAACAGGGGGTTTACATGACATAAACCGGAAGTTGTAATTGTTAAACTTTCGATTGTGGTTAATTTACCCTTGGTTACTGTAGTAACAGCAGGAGCACTCACCAGCTACAGGAAGACAAGCAGTTATCTGTTGTCAGGAAGACAAGAGAAGAGCAACTGGTGTGTCTGTTTACTGCACAACCAACCAAAAACATTGCATTTCTTTTGGCTTCTTCACAATAAAAGCCCCCCCACCCCCATATTATGCCAGAAATGTGAAGCAGCAGCAATAGCAAGTGTTCAGTGTAAAGAGAGTGAACAGGATGCACTAAGGCTTTTATAAATGAGATGAAATTGCACTGGGTTACATGAAGATGGCAATAAGCATAGCAATAAAAACAATTATCTATAGAGACATTTACAGAATGAAAATATATAATGTGGTGCTGACCACGAATAGCAGCAACATGGGGTTTGATTTTAGGAAAACTTTCAACCTTATAACTTTAAAGTGGAATCTGTGGCTTTTTTTCAGCTTTACTGAGCTTTGTACAGAGTTAACAGCTTTTTTCAGCTCGTCACCGATCAGCATCCAGACACAATTAGCAACTAGCTGATGAACACAGTGGCACATTCAGCGGCTACAGAGCCTGATATTTAACCTCAGGGGTTCCTAGAGATGAACTCCAGTTGGCCAGAAACGCAGCTCCAAATAAATGATAATTGCTAAGTAAGCAACTGTCTGCCAAAGGTGGGAGAAAATCTCAGATCTTTTACCCAAGGAAGGGAAGTTCCACCACAGTGTAGAAATAGTCTGTTTCAAGTAAAAGTCATGCATTGAAAAATGTATCTGAGTAAAAGTAATAGCATCAAAATATACTTAAAGCACCAAAAGTAAAAGCACTCATGTAGACTGCTCCGTTTCAGAATAATATATATTATATTATAATTATTGATGCTTTCATGTTTATGTTGTATTACTTCACTGTTGCAGCTGCAAGGTTGAGGCTAATTCTAACTACTTTATATGATGCTGTAATGTAGTTTGATCTATGAAATGTATAATTATGCTTACAAATATATAAAATACACCATGCATTTGTTGATTATATTTTATAATATTAATCTGAATCTGAAAGGCAGCTAGAGCTGTCAGATAAATGTAGTGGAGTGAAAAGCACAATGTTTGCCTCATGTAGCAGAGCAGAAGTAGAAGCATCAAAATTGTACTTAAGTTCAGTACTAGAGTAAATGTGCTTAGTCAGGTGTTTGCTAACAAGTTTGCCTTATCAACTCAAAAGATAATGACACTGCAGTGTTCAAATCACTCGTTGAAGGAGACCAGGAGAGTCCCGTGTATCTTTGTTGAGGAACATTGGGGATACCTTTGAATTCTGGCGAACAATAGGGGAAAACATCTCTAAACTACTGTGACTGTGTCCGCCTCATTATCAGCTAAACTCTTCCTCTTTTGTTATCCAACTCCCAGCTCTCTTTCCAGTAAAAAGACGACAGTCTCCATCTTGGACGACATCGGCAGCATGTTTGACGACTTGGCAGACCAACTGGACGCGATGCTCGACTGATCTCCTGCCCACGTCTCATTTCCAACTCCCTCTCCCTCATCATGTGTCGGTGTATCAAGAAAGCTCTCCCAAGGCTCGATGCTGGCGTTCTGAGAGTGTGTGTGTGTGTGTGTTTGAGAGTGTGTCCCTCCTGCGCGAGCGCTTCTCATGTAGCCTTGTACAGTATACTGAGGAGGGAGTCCTCTTCGTCTGCTGCAGTAGCTCTAGTACGCCTCCCGATGCGAGGAGGCCGCTCCCACACAACCTCTGACCTCTGCAGCCCAGCGAGTCACCGCCGCCCAGCCCTCAGACAGCTGTGTGGACCGAGAAGCACAATCATGTTCCTCATCCTTTATCTCTACAGACTCTGGCTAGGACAGAGATGCAAACTCAGTCAGACAGGGAGACCGACTGATAAGCATATTGCTTGCAAAAATAAGCACATAAACTGACTGACTGACTGACAGACAGACGGGCAAATAGATAGATAGATAGATAGATAGATAGATAGATAGATAGATAGATAGATAGATAGATAGATAGATAGATAGATAGATAGTCAGAAAGATGAATACAGATGAGACACTGGAAAGAGTTTTTAAAAGCACAAGGAAAGACAGGCCACTTTCTGAGTCTGTCTCACTCCTGCGATGTCAACAGGATGCATTTTTCCAGATGAATCGTAGCCTCTATTTCTCTTCTGTGTGCGTGGAGGATTGTGGTTAGCCGGACTTCCTGAGCTGTGTGTTGTCTCTGTTCATGTTGTTGTTCTTGCTGTTGTTGTTATTGTTGCCGTTGTTGTCGTTACGAGTGTGTGTTGTCCCTGCTGATGCTCATGTCAATGTCCTCCCACTCGTACAGTAGTTATACTAATGATCAGAACGACGATGTAGATGTGTGTCCACGAATTTTGAGACACTCACACACACACACACACACACACACACACATAAATGCACATCACATCGGTTTTACAGTTATCTCACTGGTGTTCTGCTTTGTTGGTGTTTAGCTCCACCTATGGAGGGTTGCTTGGAAATCAATCCACACATTTACATTACAAAGACTGACTTACACACATTCACATGCAAACACACATATATACAAGCACACTCATGCGGTGTATCCCTTTGTCCTGCTGCAGTGAACAGTGTTTTTAAAAGATAATCCTATATTTCAATGCTTTATATAGTACATCCAGTATACATACATAGAGTTTATAATATACCTGGGTATTTGAGCTGTTAGAGCTCCCTCTAGTGTTGGTTAGTGAAACTGCCTCTAATCTGCCCACCTTCCATCTTGTCTCCCCCCTTCTTTTTTTTTTTTTTTTTTATCTCCCTTTGTGTCCGTTCTGTTAACTCTGCATCTCTCTGTGCCTTGGTAGTGTTCTTTCATATATTCAAGATTATGTTTGTCTCTTTTTTTTCTTGTTTTCCACTCTAAAATGTTTAATGGTTTTCTCTGTTTCCTCACAAACCCATGCTCCTTGTATGTCTGTGATGTCGAACGTAGCTTATAGGTTGAGTTGTGAGTCCTATATGATCCCTGAGATCAATCGCCCTGTCTGCAGTCCTCCTGTAACCATTGAGAAGCCTTGTTTGAGCCCATTTACACCACCCCTGTAAGCTGTAATAAGTTGGCTCTGCTTCTCCTCAACTCCCCAGTTTTCAGTGGTCCCCCATGTAGGCCAGACAGTGGATCAACCACCAGTGTTCATCCCAATGAAGAGTCTACTTGTATTTTTATGCTCTTTGAAAGCAAAGATATATTTGAGAGACAGATGGTTCTATGTTAATAATAAAAATGATAATAATGATAAGACATTGAATTGAGGTGAGCTGATTGAGCCTGTACATTTATGGTTGAGTTCTGGATGTGTTGTGACGGCTGTTGTGCCATGGTTGGGTTTAGGTTGTGTTTCTGCTGTGATGATGCATTCCTGTACAGCTGTGATCAGAATAAATGTATAAAATAAACCTTATGTGACTCTGTGAGTGTTTTTCTTTTATATCTCATCTGCTGAGGAATCTGCATCTGCAATATTTCAGGGATTTTGGGAGGTTGAAAGATGTGGGGTGACGAGGATTTTACAAATGTCACATATAATAGGATATTTCGAGTCTGCTTCATATATTTTTAAACTTTTTTTATTTTGACAGTTTTAGGCAAAATTTATTAATGAATTAAGATAACAGTGGCAGTGCAAAGATGGCTTTGAAACAACATTTAGACTATAATTTACAGAATACATAAGTGGACAATTCAATAGGTAATTTTGTGGCTTTTTAAAATCTTTAAAAAAATTGTACAGGGTTTGGTTCCAGTCTCTGATGGGGTCTCTGGACAGCATCTAAGTATTTCTGCTGCACTGTTCACTTTTGTCTCAAATCTTACTGAATACTGGGTCTCTTTCTTATACTTTAAAGAGAAGGTACGGACCTCCTCCATTTGGAAAGTGCCTTGAGATAACTTCTGTTGTGATTTGGCGCTATATAAATAAAATTTGACTACTGTACCACTAGATTTCTCTCACTTGGAACCTAAGGGCCCAAGTTAAACCATGAAAAACAGCTCCAGATCCAAAATGCACACAAAAGTATTTTAACAGCAGTGTCCACATCTCTACCTTATTATACACCAGCATCAAGTGGATGATATGCAAATAATAATTATAGTCCACGATGCAGAAATAATAGGCATACAGTGTGCAGCACATGACTAATCACTGGTAAAATATCTCTCTTACAAATAAGGCAAAAGGCCAATGTTGTTTTCACTCTTATTTCTAAAAAGTGACTCTGATTGCTGCATATCACCAAAAATACACATTGCTTACCCCGTGATACACTGAATTAAGAGCAATGTTTTAAGTGAGGAGTTTACATTTGGAGCTCTTGAAGTACTTATTGACGATGTGTGTCAGCAAATTAGACAGCAGCCATAATTTGACTGAAGGAGCATGTTTGCCTGATTTCAAGAAGACTTGCATATAGAGGTGGGGATTTTATGGTCCACTTGACCAAAGTTTATGCTACATAACTGAAGGATTTGAAGTGTAAATATGAATATGAGTTTCTCAAATAATTAAGATTAGCCAACATCACCACCTGTATATACCACCTGTACTTTACCCTATTACTGTACTGGCTGAAAAAAGTTAATATTGTCTATTTATTCATGTTATGCTTTGTGCATGTGAGCAGAGCATTCACATAATGAACATTTATTTACAATCGTATTTTTCATTTCATTCGTTTTATATACAGTCTATGGTTTAAACATGCATATGTATCATATCTGGCCCATTATTTTGGTTGTACTTCCTGGTATAACTTGGTAACAGATCAAAATTAAATATTGTTGTATGGCCCACCACTCATTTCCAATTTTCAACAGCATTTAATGATATTTAGTTGGTTAAGATTCAGAAACTACAGCTCCCATGAGGCTTTGAGGGGGATTCTAACTCTAAGGTTAATGGGACATGTAGTTGTCTGATGCCAACGAAAAACATGGTTATTTTAGCGTTGTTAAAAAGATTGTCTGTACAAATAACTCTGTCGAGCACAATACTGGAGGCAGAGTAAGCGCAGAATGTGGTCAGAAAATCTAGTAATAATTTCTCCGACTTTCTTAAAGCCGGAAAAACACAGCACAGCGAAGGCGGGACTTCCGGTTGAACCGGAGCCATATAAACCCATCGCCTCCGTTTAAACCAGCCTCTTACTCGCAGCTTTGGGAGGAAGCCGGAGCCTCGCTGTCCTTTCCCAAGTTTATCCTCCAATTACTTCACCATGAGAGAAAACAACAGCCGACGGTCTCCTCTTTTCTTCTGTCGCCGAGTGTTTCCGGTTGTTTTCACAGCGGAACCGGCTCAGACGGGTGAGCGTGAAGTTAACATGTGCAGGACCATGTGCAGGACCTCAGGCTGCCATGTTGGTCTGAGCAGCAAAACGTGGATGATCTTAGAGCAGGACAGAGGCACACAATCCCTGCTCATGTAGTCCAGTCCACATTTAACAGGTCTGGGTTTAGGGGTGTGTGATCTCGACCTGGCAAAATTGCGTTTTGTGTGTGTTTTCAAGTACAGTTCAGGTTTCACAGATCTGCAGCTGTCTTTAAACAGTCTTCCTGTTAATGTAGTGCATGTTTGTTCAGTATGAGACTGATGCATTAGCATGTGATCACTTATAGTAATGTGGTGGAGTTAATATTAACTACTTCATGTGTCATTTATAATGCAAATATGCATTATCATTTATATAAATTGCTCATGTTTTGTATCGGAGTATCTTAAAAAGCACCTATTTCAATTTCCTTCACAGAAAAAAGCCTTGGAAGATAATTCAAGTTCATGTATAAAGGTCCTAAATGTTTTTTCAGTTTTTAATTTGTTACTCCATTCATACATTTTCTCCTTCTTATTCAGGTCCAGGCCATGTTTAAAGACAGTATTAGGAATTGCTCTAGACAGCTGAGAAGCACTGACGAAACAAAGAGACTTGGCGGCAGTGATGTAAAAATGTTCATGTTTATGTCCAATTATCCAAATTCCCATTACAGATGAGGCTGAAATTGATGAGAGGGCAGGCTGAGGGATGGACGGTGCTATGTTTCAGCAGACTGAAGACTTGGGAGCTGGCTGAACTCCATCCTTCAGGATGACGTGACGGTGTCGACCTCATCAGGTGGGAGAGCTGGTGAGCCTATATGTTGGTTATGTGAAACGGTTTCAGCCAGTGATGACAAACTAAATAATCTTTTCTGACACCTACTATGAGAGCTGAACTCCAGCTCCTGATTCTAACTTTATTCTGAGGCTCCACTGTCAGAACATCACATCAGCCTTCACCTCAAAACTGTCACTTTTCCCTAACTTTGTTTTTAAAATGTTAAACCACTTTACAGGTAAGAATGAGGAGGCTTCAAAACTGGCCGGACGGAGATCCAAGGCCAACTTCAATCACAGATGATTGAAGTTGTTTTGACCAGGTGACACTGCTGCGTTTGAGAGCTGGTGAGTTCATATAGTATGTTGGCATTTGAACTTTTTTTTTTTTTTTTTTTTTTTTTTTTTAAAGCCACTGATGACAAACTAAATAAACTTTTCTGACACCTACTATGAGAGCTGAACTCCAGCTCCTGATTCCAACTTGAATCTGAGGCTACCTGGTTGTTGTTGTTCAGAGCATGTGACCCCGCCTGTTTCCATCTCTGAAAATGTCCACTTTTCTTGCGCAGGTGAGACTGAACAGATGGGAATGAGGAGACTGAAGACTTGGGAGCTGGCTGGACAAAGGTCACAGATCCTGATCCAAGGGGCCACCGCTGAGTAAGAGCTGGTGAGTCCATATAGTATGTTGACACTCTTTTTGTTGTTGTTGTTGTTGTTGTTTACAGCCAGTGATGACAAATCAAATAACTTTTCTGACACCTACTATGAGAGCTGGACTCCAGCTCCTGATTCTAGCTTTTTGTCTGAGGCTCCTACAATAAATATGTGCACTTGATGACTGTAGTTTCTTTATGTGATTTATAACTGAGCTCCTCTCTGTTGCAGGTGGATTCATGAGTCATCACAAAGGAAATGAGTATCCCTGAATGGTGCTGCTGATGGCAAACAAGTGATCTGGTTTATTTAAATGGAAAGTCTGTCTTTCATTCCCTTTATTTTTTATTTTTTGTCACAAAACACTGAGTCTAATCTGCATTGGTCTCTTTGGTCCTGTTCACACCTGACATTAAAATGCGTCTTCAGTGAGCACGTACGATCAGATCTCACATTTCTGCCCGGACAAATTAAACTTGTGGCAGAGGATGTCAGTTGGTCCTTCAGCGTAGCCCAGGACAAGTTAGCGTTCACGCTGCTGAAAGAATTTGCTCATATGTAGCCCACACCGCTTCTGAATGTGGTCTGAGTGCCTGGATTTCAAATGTCTCAGGTGCATTCACACCTGTCCACTTGTAATAGGATCTCATGAGACGCTTGTCAGTGTCAGATCTGAACAGGGGCTTTCAGATTTCCCCAACACTTTATCCACATGTTGTCAAACTGTCAAGTTTCATGTGTTGAATAAACGGTGACGCTGTTGACTTGTTTTCTGAGCTGTTGCCATATTACATACAGCCATATTCTGACTGAAGGCAGTTTGTTTGCTTTGAAGAAAAGAGGTGAGGACTTCTGCAGTCCACTTGTCTTACATTCATGTAATTTCAATAGATTTTTTTTTTTTTTTTTTTTTATTAAAACTTTGCCAGAGACTTTGTTAGTATTCACCTTCTCACACGGTCTCTAGCTGTTTTACATGTGTAATCACTCCAACATGTTCTCAAATGTCAGGCATATGGATATAGTCTACATAGGAGTTGTAAATGGGAATTTCTCAATCGTCCTTCACTGGATCTTGATCATTTATATTAAAGAAAAATGCTCAGTCAATTTGGGGCTAATATCAAATTATCTTTCATTTGAATTGCAGATTGTGCCTCTTTTTAAATTGGGGTCTGAAAGAAGTGGGGTTCTTATAGAATTAAACAAACTTATCTAAATAGATTAGAGGATTCAGAGGCTTCACACTACATCTTGTCTATGCAGTGGTAGAGCTCAAGTATTGTAGCTACTGAAGTACAGTTGTGATGTACTTGTACTTTGTGTATTGAAATTTTAGGCTACTTCATACTTTCACCCAGAGTAAAAGTACTTTTAACTGCTATAGTTACTAGTTTATATTATATGTATAAAGCAAAATAGTACATTATCAACCTATATTATTAAAGGCCCTGTATAGGCATGCGTGTTGGGATTTATATCTTTGTTTACCAAAACAAATGAAGTTCTGACTTGTCCTGCAGCCAAGCAGCAGAGCGCATCACATCTGTCTGTTGTTGTTGTTGTTTGTTTTCTGGTCTGAGATGCGGGGCTTCTCTCACTGTGCTGATTGCTGGTCAGCTGATGGAGTCTCTAGAGGCCTCTGGTCTGTATTAACCCACACACCGACATCATCTCCGCTCATCTGAATAGAAAATCAACTCCCGGCTCGTCCCCCCCCCCCCGCGGAGCGCGTCCTCATTTGCGTGTTTCCTGCTTGGGCACATTTCCATACAGGTGCGTCCTCCGCTCCGGGCTCATTTGACTGTGAAACCAGGCGGTGGAGCTGCTTCCCTCCGCCCTGCGCATCCCGCATCCAGTCGCTACCGGAGAGGAGCGCAGGGGAGTGCCCTGCGCCGCGGACCGCCGACACACAGCCTCCTCCTCCTCCTCCTCCTCCTCCTGTTCCTCTTGTACTGAAGCCGGACTCATCTGCCGGAGAAACTCCTCGACTCTCTGCGGTTCAAGCCCAGTCTGCACCCTCTATCTCCCGGCTGCACACGAAATCGACCAGCGGTCCTCTCCGTTAGGCCTGACGGTAAGAGCGGTTGTTTGTGTTTGTGTGTGTGTGTGTGTGTGTGTGTGTGTGTGTGTGTGTCAGGGGGGTTTATGTCTTTCTATCCACATTTAATCACGATGCATCTGCGTCTGAGCCGCATCATCCATACTCGATTTATCCTCGTACACACTGATGTGAATGTCGGAAGAGACTCAGTCGAGTGTAAATGCGCCTGAAACGTCCCTGACTGCTGAGTGATGGAGGCTGGTGTCACTGAAACACATTTGGAGGACATAATTACTAAATGATGAAGGCCTTTTCACGGAACAGCTGGCTGCTGTGGAGACAGCAGGGTGGATGCTTGTGGAGGAAACTGGCACCGGGCGCCCGACCTACTTAGATCCATTAAAAAGATGAAGAGGAGGAAGAAGAGGAGGAGGAGGAGGAGGGAGAGACAGTTTCCAATATAGAGGACTAAACTGATCCATGGCTGGTCTGAACTCTCATCTGGGCCCTGTCTCTCTCTCTTCCTGCTGTAATGTGGCCTGTGGCAGGGTGGGGCATGATTTACAATAAGTAGAAATAAAAGACAGTGAAGGCAGCCAGTGTACTATGGTGGATTATTTGAATGTCATTTTGTAAACATTAGAGATGTAAAAGCAAAGTGCATTCTCTTAAGTACTGTACTTAAGTTGAGTATAAATACACTGAAATTGCACTTTTGTGTTTTGATGTACTGGAATTTGATACTTCTACCGCACCACATTTATCCGCAATCATTTACTGCACCTTGTTTTTTTTCCCTCTTGTAATGTAAAAACAAGGAGCTGTACTTAAATACAATTTCAGGGTTATTAGTATGTTACCTGAGTGTTTCCATTTGGTACAACCTAATACTATTACTCCACTACATCCAGTGGAGGTAGAATTAGTTTTGAAATAGTGTCAAAGGTAAAAGTCCTGCATTGAAAAATGGACTAATTGGATTAGTTACTGATGCATTTACATGTACATTATTTTAATGTTGCAGCTGGTAAAGGTGGGGATCATTTGTGAATACCCCTGAAGACCAATAAAGATTTACATTAACCTATAATAATAAATCATAATTTATTTGTTGATCATATTTTCTATTCTTAATCTAAATCACAAAGAGCAATAGTAACTAAAGTTTTTAACTGCATTGGACTAAAAACCACAACATTTCTGAAATGTGAGGAAAATGGAAATACTCAAGTAAAGTATAAGTATCTCAATCTGTTCTAAAGTACAATATTTGAGTAAACGTAAGTGACTATATGTAAGTTTTTGAAATTGCTATATAGCCAACGTTAGCATTACAAGCTGTTTACTTACCAGTCTAGAAGAAACGTGAGTTCAGCATCACACTTCATTCCTTTACTCAACAAGAGTTGTCTCCAATGGTGGAAAGCAATGCCAGTGTTAATTTATCTAATTTATTCCACTGAAATTTGCATGCTAACCAGCCACCCCTGGCACATCCCATTGCGTAATACTATTTTCCAATACCGAGTCACTGTAGCATCCCATCCGCCCTTAAGCATTGTTCAGAGGGTGTACTATAACCTCATGTACTGTAAATGCAATGATGGCTGAAGCTCTTGGCAGGTGACCACCACCACCACCACCACCACAGTCCAGCATGAATCCATGATCAGTGGCAAGATAAAACTTAGATATAGCCCCTTTAAGGTCATTTTACTGCTTAATACTCTTGTACGTTTTTGACTTTCAAAATCCATTTAAATGGACAAATGTGGTGATATTGTATATTTTTCTTAATGTCAAAAAAGAACCAAAGGTCTTGTCCAATGTGTAATGTTTGCTAAAATGTTTTGTTCCCAGCTATTTTAGAAGATTGCAGAGCCTTGTTAAAAAATGAAACTGTATTTATTTTGACCAGTTTAGGCAGTCAGACAGATGAATGCATCGTTGGTTTTGATATTTTTGTGAGACAAACTGACAAGAAAAATATGTGCAGAGTTGCTTAAGTTGAAGATTTGAAGTTACAAAAACATTTTTTGAAACATTTCAACAATATGAGAATAAAATATAATATAATATAATATAATATAATACTTGTTTTGAAAGCTGCTTCATCGCTGTTAAAAGCTGCAGTGACAAAAAAAAAGCCAGTGTTGGCTTGAATATGAGAATATAATTTGCAAGTAGGAGTTTTACTTGTATGAAAAACAACTAACATATGGTCTAAATAAGCAGATCAACATTCATCGACATTTCTGGCAGTAACTATTTCTGTATGAATACAGGTTGTTCTATCAACCACTTCCTCTGTTCAGTGACGCACCCCAAAGTACTGCCATCTGGTCTTCATGGGGTTTTCTCAGATACTGTCAAACAGGGTAGGGGCTCCTAAACCTAGGGGTCAGGACCCCATAACTGATAATAAGATATATAATCACAATATGATTAACACTAAGTAATTTTCGGATTCCTGTTTCTCAAATGTGATGATTTGATGTTTTTTTCTTGATCTTACAAGATAAGGAAACTGAATATCTTTGAGTTTTGGATAAAACAAGACATAAGAAGACGTTAACTTGGGCAGCTGGGAATGATAACGGGTATTAATAAGAAATAAAATTACACTAGGGCTTCAACTATCTTTCAGTTTATCTGCAGATTATTTATTAAGGACTCAAAAAAATGAACCGGAGCAAAGACAATTACTCTTTGGTTGAACTGGTCACAACCACCAACCAGTGTTGAAGGGTTACACGGTGGTGTTGATTCATTTTAAACGTGAAATAGTGATGAAGTCAGCCCTCCATCCACTCAACCTGCTGTGTGTTTTTGTGGTGTGTGTCTGTTTGTGAACAGCAGAATCATAATGGAGGAGTTAGACGTCCCACAGATGAGGAGAGAGGTGGAAAGCCTTCAGTATCAGCTGGCAATCAACAGAGAGAAATCCTCCATCACTGTCACTGAGTGAGTGTGAACTGTCCACACACACACACACACAGAGATCTATTAAAGTATTGATTACCATTTCCGTGCTGACAGTGTACTTTTGTTTTGCAGGCTGGTGAAGTGGATCGAGGGTTGTGTTTGTGAAGATCCGTTCCTGAACCCTGAGCTGATGAGAGCCAACCCCTGGGTGGAGAAGGGCAAGTGTGTGATCCTCTAATGGTCACACACACACATGCACACACAAATACACATTCACACAAAGTCACGGATGCATATTAACTAAAGAATCATCACAGTCACGCTGCACTAACTCACTCTCTCTCTCACACACACAGACATTATTGCTATTATCTTGTTTATTTATTTGGAGACTCCTGAATGCTGTTAATTTATGTGAAGATAACTGTGTGTGTGTGTGTGTGTGTGTGTGTGTGAGTGTACAGCACTGAGTAGCTTTCTAGAGGTTTGTTTTGAAGGACTGCTGAGAAATGTTCAACAACACAACGTTTTTATTGGCTCTTTACACTGTCAATCAAAAATAAAGACTGTTTTGAATTTAACAGATGGATTTTTCGATTCATTTAGACGCTCACATGCAGCACAGCAGCAGATACAGCTGAAAATTAGGCAGTCGTGTGTGTGTGTGTGTGTGTGTGTGTGTGTGTGTGTGTGTGTTACAGTAGTTCTCTGATGTAGACATTTCGTCTGACAGCATTGGACATGCCTTCGTTGAACCGGAACCACACGTCACTGTTGCCCACTGCTGTTCCCATAGCAAGAACTGCACATTTCTCACCTAGAAGAAGAGGAAAAGAGCAATTAAAAAAAAAAAAATACAACGACACACACGCACACAAAATATACTGCAGTGCTCATGGAGAGAAGAGAGAGGACCCACTGGTTCTTCAAGCTCCTCCTGAAGTGACCTCATGACTACTACTAAAGAGATAAATCGCTTCATCTAATATGTAAGTGACAGAATAGTGATTGACAACAAGTTCAATAACTGTTTAACATAGAGATGCAACTAAAACAACGACAAATTGTTTTGATAATAGATCAATGAGGCAGTGTTCTCAGTGGACTGGGATCCATAAAATTACGTCATATCCTCATGTTGCTTGTTTCGTCTGACCAGGAGCCTAAACCTCAGTTATATTCAGTTTATTTTCATTGAAGAAGAAGAATATTATAGCAAATATTCACATTTAAGAAACTGGGACCTCAGAGTTTCTGCTGTGTGCTTTAGCTTCAAGCATAACTTCAATTAACTGATCAAAGTGATCATTGCTGATTTGCAGGTTTCGGAGAAAACTGAATCCCTTTGGGTTTTTTTAACTGTTACTCAGACAACACGAGCAAACGGAAATCATCAGCGCCTGCCCCGAGAACAAGCAGCGGGAAATTAACATTTTATTATCTTAAGAGCTCATTGATTTATCAGTAATGAAGACAATCATTCGTTGGAGCCCTACTCGAGATGCTTAAGCCTTTTTTAGTGTGTGTGTGTGATGCATTTTGTTATACGCTCATGTTTTCCATGGTCCCGTCCAACTTCTTCTCTCCTCACACGTCAACTCAAGAGCATCTACAGATACCAAGTACTGATCCAACACCAGTGCTGCCTTTTTCCCCCAAAGCTGAAAACTACACACCTCACTGCATGAAGCTCATTGGGATATATGCATATGTTAGGTCACTAAAGACTGAGTTGACGGCCTCGACTGAATGAATGTAGCTCAACTACAATTTTTAAAATGGCAGGGACAAAGAAACTGTGTTTAATGTGGTTCAGTTTCATTATGGCCTGATCCATTAACCAGGTCCGTCTCCACAGAGATACAGACTGAACCTCTCACCAAAATACTGTAAAACACCAAGCAGTCTGTACAGGCCTACAAACGTGCTGACTTTAGAGTAAGTCTATCTCATACAGTGATGCAGATCATCTGCACCAACCAGACACTGTCAAACTGATGTGCAGGTATTCAACAGGGGAATTAGGACGGGGATTTACAGCTGTGCCTGTTTTGGTTCCTGCTTTGACCTGCATATAGCCACAGCTCTGCGTTTCCACCCTGATTAACCCGTTAATCAATTTCCGGGATGCACTGTTTTCAGGAGGGTTCATGATTTTAATGGGTCTGACTTTAATTGCCACAACCACTAAATGCTGAATCTGGGCCTGTGTTACCAATTCAACAAAACACACAGGTGCTTGTTCAAAGCAGGTTTTGAATCGCAGTTAAAGGCATCATCTACCTGCACAGCTGTCGTCCAGCCAAATAAAACAACTTCTGACTGAGGGCAGACTTAAGAGGGAAGGAAAAACGGTTTTAAAATTTCAAAGAATAGTTTTTCCTTCAAATTGAATTGAACAAGCTGCAGTTTATGTTCATACAGTACATGAGAAATGAAAGCAATAACTGAAATAACTATTGTATTCTACTAAGAGGTTACAGAGGAGCAGTAAAATGCTTTTTTCAAAACTGTGAGTAAAAATGAAAACTATTATGAAAATATTTACCCTGGTGCGATGTTGGAGGAGAGAAAACAAACGACACAATTCAGTCTAAGATTGTAGATCAGGCCATGTCACGCCCTTGGTGTTGATAACACAAATATGATGTGACCAACGTTATAGTGGCAGTGCTGCTGACAGTCCGGATTTCCTGCCTGCAGTCTGCCGCAGGAGCACTGAATTAGTAACATTACATAACACACATCAGTTATCACCTCTGGTGTGTTTGGACCTGATGTGCCTCGAGGCACTTTTCCCTGGAGAGCCTGTGCCCTCAGAGCATTTGAATAAATGACGCCACACTTGCGTCACTGAGCACAGTCTCTACAGTACCTGTGTCTGAGGACGGCTGCGGTCTCTGAGGTTTAGGGGCAACAGCTCGACCGAAGAAATCCACCTCCGGCTGCAGGACACAGACACACAAACACAGGGTGAACGGGATAATCAGGAAGTTTCTAAAACACTGTCCTCAATAATAAGGTCAATAACAGTGACAACCCCCACCCCCTCCCCCTCCCCCTCCACACACACACACACACCATCTCTCATTAGCCTAATTTCCCAGTCTTATCATTGGGGACTTTAACCCAGTAGCTCCTCATTATCCTCATTTCTGCCCTCTAGAGGCCCCCTCTCTTCATCACTCTATTACAGAGCTATTAAAACTCCTCAGCTCTGTGCAAATAGATGCTGGCTGCTCCTCTCTGGCTCCACCTACAGGCGTTAAATAACACATTCAACTGTGGCAAGATCATCACCAGCAGGAAGGGTGCGCCATCGCTACTTCCTCAATAAACTAGGTGCTCAGCTAACCAAGGAACCTCCACAAAAGCCTAAAATAACATCAGTGACAACTAAACTCATAGATTTCATCAACACATCTCAGCGTGTAAGCTACACAATGGACTGACACTGATCTTGTAATGTGGTGATTCCCAGACCCTTCATAGGGATTTTTTTTTCATGGCACCCCTAGTTGCCCACTAACCTCCATGGTGTCATTTTTTTATTGGAAAATTTGCAACTGTATGTTTCAGTTATAAGAATCTATTCAAATGAATAAAATAGGATTAATGTAAAATATGTGATACATATGAACAAACATCAATTTGTAGTGAAATACAGGCCTCGGAGAAAGAAGAAAGCAGCAGTTTTAAGCTGTTTCTGTGTGGATTTGCATATAAGTAATGAACCTGAACAAGTGTACTGGTTTGTTAATGTGTTTTTTTGTTTTATTCAGAATTAAAATTTGCTATTTTTGCCGATCTTGAACTATGTTGAGGGTGAAGATGTATCATCATTTCTTTGAGCTTCCAGAGAGCATGTTACTGTCAAACTGTGCTGTTATGTCAGTGATTCACTGCACTAAATGTTAGCGAGCACAACACCCTGCTGTAGCCAAACCATTAAGACTAGTATAACACCATAACGCCAGATCTGACCACTATGTGCGTTCTGTGTGTCTTCACGCAGCTACAAGGCCCAACGGCTTCAAGATTAGCCGTCCTTCCTTCTGAACTCTCCCCCTTCCACCACATCTTTCTTTTGTTTGATTTGGTTTTGTTGAATTTGGTACAATACTACACAATCACTCACAGACACCGTGAACCTTCTGAAGGACAATTTCACACATGGAGTTAATATATTTTGTTTCCCTTTTTGGCTAATAAATTGGATCATTTGATTTTCCTGGTACAACTGTGAATATTTTCCTTTCTTCATCGTAGCCTCAGAGCTGGGTCCTGACACCTCTGAGTGTGTGTTTGTGTGTCTCACCCTTGTCTCCACTGTCGTCTGTTTGACAATGTTCTCCAGCCTCTGCTGATGGTTCCTGGTTGGTTTAGGACCGGTGCTCTTTTTTTCTTCCTCTTTCTGCATCAGATAGAGACAGCAGATTATAAATACATTAGATTATTAACACACACAGTGACCTGATTGTCTGCAGGCTGCACTGTGTCTAACAAACCCATGATCTCTTGGGTAAAACCATGTTGTGTATTTGAAGTCTCACCACAACTGGGTTTCGCTGCAGCATCACTTGCTCAGCTCTCCTCATCCTCTCCTGCTCCATCTCTCTGCCGATGGTTTGTTTGGCCTGATACGTCAACTGGCGACGCGGGGGCAGGCCTGGAAACCTCACCACCTCCTCAACGCGTCTACAAACACACACGATGAGTAAATAGCTCTACACAAACAAGAGGCACACGTGGTTTACACAGAGACACACTCATAACACGATGCAGCTGACACTGCGGTGAACCCTGTTAGATGACAAACAAAATAACTAAAAACTTCCACTTTTGG
The DNA here is from genome assembly GCF_046630095.1 of Trachinotus anak. Classification (NCBI taxonomy): domain Eukaryota; kingdom Metazoa; phylum Chordata; class Actinopteri; order Carangiformes; family Carangidae; genus Trachinotus; species Trachinotus anak. The sequence continues at coordinate 23,428,848 of NW_027273870.1, forward strand.
TGCCGTGGTTTACATTCTCCAGGATAAAACCCTGAATCTGCCTCATCTAAAACCTTAATCCTCTTACCCCTGATCTCCATCTCTATTCAACACACAAACACACACACACACAGGGTACGTGCCAGTGAACTCTCATTCAATGCCTAAAGGACCTAAATATAACATAAATAAGATAATACCAGTCTGTGGGACTGAGAGCTATTCATTGCCAGTTACCGCTATAAAATTTCAGTGCTGTTATTTTCAGAACTTGGCAAACGCTAACGAAAGAGCCACTTGGCTCAAACTCCCCTTTTAACATGACGAGTTTTACACTATGCAGCTAAAACTAAGTAGTTTAACCTCTGACAACGACATTTATCTGTTTAGCAGTTCGAGGTGTGAGCACACACGGCCACCATCTGCAGCTTATACAGCAAGTTACATATAACTAACAAACTCCACAGAGGCAGGTCACATATACTGAACATAACATTAAAGTATATACATGTATGTCTTTTTGAATTCAGCTCTATCCTAGTGATAGATTATCTGTTACCCAGTTAACCCAGTTATTTTCAGTATGTCTATAATGTGATTTTGCCTTGTGTTTCTCTGCTTAATGCCTTTTAGGTCTTACGTAAAGCACTTTCAGTTGCCATGTGGTTGAAAGGCGCTATAAAACAATAAACTTACCTTGCCTCTAAAATGTCAGAAAATAGTGAAAATACCAATCACAATTTCCTGAAGCCCTTGTCGACATATTAAATCTGCCAACAAAAGTCCAAAATCCAAATGTATTTGATTTAGTATCATAGAAGTCTAAGGAAGCCAGCAAATACCCAAATATGATAAATATGTTAAAATCTGAGAATTTGTGGCATTTTGCTTATAAAAATTGAAAAATGTTCTCAGTTATGCTTTGTCCTTGAGCTCAACATTCCTCGTCCAGCTTTTTCCAACACTTGTTTCCTCCCAGTTTCACTCCTCCAACAACCCTTCAACTGTTTGTCTACTCAGCTCCCACACCACCACCACTACCACCATCTCACACTATCACCAGGTGTTGAGGGGATTATTCTCTAAGCCTTCATGCAGAGAACCACAGTGTGGACAAGAGAAGTGACCTTCAACCCCCAGGAAACACACATCTGCTCTGCATGTGTCCTCATGCAATATACAGTGGAGTAAAAGGGTGTGTGTGTGTGTGTGTGTACTCACGGCTCCAGCACATATGTGTACTGTCCCTCAGGTGTGCGGTCCTGCCTGTAGCAGAGGTTGTATGCGAGCATGGTGTCAATCAGCTCACGCATCTGCTCCTTCTCTCTGCTGCTGAACAGCTGTGGATTCACCTGGAAGAATCACAGGATTTACACACATTTTTACTGACACTGACATGACCAGCAATGTGTTTTTTCCCCCTATTTTTTCTCATGAACCCCAACTTATACCAATTTCTGTCTCATCGACTCATCGCTTCCGTGCTCAAACACATTCACATTAGTTCTTGGGATAGATTTGTTTGTGGACAAGAAAACTCCACGGGCCCCTTTAACACACTGTCAGAGAGGTTTTAATTAAACTATACGTTTATCACTGAGGCCTTAGTTAGTGGTGGTGTTGAACTGGACTGCCGTATGGTGAAATGTGTTACTCCACCCCCTCCACCCCCTGAAATTATAGAACTTATATGCATGTGTAACTTCTGTGTATATGTAATATGTATTTTCTCTAAGGTCCACATGTGATAAATTGAGTCAGGGCAGGAAAAGCTGAGGTTCCAGTTCAGACATTTACACACCAACACCTATGTAGGTATACTGTGCATGCTTTTACATACAGGCCGTAGTTTGGGACAGATAATGTCGAGGAGCAGCGTAAGGATATCAAGGGTCAGGCTGAGCAGGCTGATCCTGGTTCTGATGCATGCTGGGATATCAGCCAACATGGAGGATAAGGCGTTCCTGCTGCTGAGGAGACGGGAGGCAGCCTGGAGAGGACAGAATGACTCAGTGATGACATCTCAATTGTTAGTATCAAGACTTTGCTGCTTTTGGTTCCTTATTTGATTTGTCATTTAACTCCACAATGGTGCGTGGAGCTGATTAGTACCTCGTGCTGGCTGTGGGGGTAGCTGATGCGGGGCACGTGTGTGTGGGCAAACAGGAAGTGGAATGTGACGGACAGGAAGGGCAGGTATCTCATCAGGGAGAAGTTCTGGTTGTGCAGAATGATGTGGTTCAGCCTGTCTGAGAACGACAGCCAATCCAGAGCCTCGCACACGCTCTGCAGGTTGGGGTCTCTCACACGCATGGACAGATAATTATCATACAGACCCTGAGGAAAAGGAGGAAATATATCATAATGGATTCTTTTTTTCTGGTGCTAGGAAAGATTGGTGCTTTCACCACTTGAGTAGTGGCCTTCAGAAGAAAAGACAGTGCTCTACGTTCATTACCTGGGAAACCTTTTCATACTCTCCACTGGATGAGGCCAAGTGTAGAACGTGCTGAAACCTTTGAGCTCCGCCTCCTAAGCCCGGTGCCTCCTCAAACCCCTCACCGATACGTTTCCTTCAAGACAAATTAGGACGATTAGTCGACATGTCGTTAGTGAGGGCCAAAGAAGCAGAACATTTATGATTCATGACAAACTCCAAGTCAAACTCTGGTAAGACACACACTCAGACAAGGGGTGAAAAAACACACCGTTTTGTTCGTGGTAACTGGAAGATCTCCTGCCACAGATGGAACAAGCCTTTGTTCTGGTCCTTCTGTCCCACAGAGACACACTGGACTGTCTTGGCGTCCAGCTGCTTGTGGCCGCGACCGTGGAGGAACTGCATAGACGAGTGCGCAAATTTTAATATAACGGCATATAATATAATTGTATATTTCCAGTAGACAGAGGCTCACCAACATTCAGACCCCCCTGCATGGTGCTGCCACCCACCTGTAGTGTGTTGATACAGGACCTGATGTCGTTGTCTGTCTTTTCGCACAGTGACATCAGAGTGCCTGTGTCTGCCTTCATCCCCTGCTGGAGCGAAATCTGCAAACAAAGACTCAACATAAACATGCAGTGTTCTTGTCAGTGTGTGTGTGTGTGTGTGTGTGTGTGTGTGTGTGTGTGTGTGTGTGTGTGTGTGTGTGAACTGACCTCTGCCAGTCTCTGTGCGAGGCGGGAAGGCTGAGTCTGAGGGAAAGTCAGGAGGAAGGCCTGCTGCCTGAGAGGTCTGAGAGCTGGGACATAACTAAAAGCAAACAGAGGTCATCAGAGAACGGCTGGACACACGCTAAATCAAATATACACAAATAAGACCTAATTTACATGTTTAACATTTATGTGCCCGTAAAGCTTTAACACAGTCTCTCTTACAGGTCGTTACAGATGCAGATGATTGGTCGAAGCAGGATCGACTCCTTCTTCTTTTTCTTCTTCACAGCCTCCACACCGGCCTCCCCGCCGTGTCCATCTTTCCTGTTCAGAGTTGCTGACAGAATGTTGATGGCGGCCTGTCGAGCACCACAGATGAGCATATTATTAATATTGAAATCAGTTATTTTACTTCTTGTCTTTACTGATTCCAACAGTGCCCTGAACGTACCGCAGGCGCTCCATCGATCTCATCAATAATGAGGCAGTTGGGTCTCTCACCGGCTCCTAACACTGACTTCATCTGCGTTGCCGTGTCGATGCGTTTCTGGAAGACCTCTGCGCTGCGGTCGTCACTGTGTAAATAACATCACTGAGGTCACGACAGGAGGATTACTCTAAACCTAAATCTTATCATTTACTGCTTTTATTGTATTAGTCTTGATTTGGTTTGTTTAACCTGGCATTGATTTCCACCACATTGTACCCAGCATGCTTGGCAATGACATGAGCCAGGGTGGTCTTGCCCAAACCTGGAGGACCAGACAACAATGCCACCTAGAGAAGGACAAAAAGAAATTAGCTTTTTTACAACTAAATGTCACTAAACTGACATTGTACTGACACGAGTTTGCAGACCTTGTATTTAGGTCTTTTGTACTGGTCCAGTTCAGCCTCCAGCAGCTCCTCAGTAATCTCAATCTTGGTCTTGAAGCGATTTGGATTCTGGTTGCCTTGATTGGGTTTGAATGAGTGTTGGTTGGGAGCCTGTCTGTCAGACCGGACAGGGCGGGACTTCCTCTCTCTTCCAAACACAACAGTGTCCCAAAGTTTCAGCCACTTGAGCAGACAGCGGTTGGTAAACTGCAAAGACACAATCGCACACAACTGGTGTCAGATATTCAAGCAGGGTCCACAAAAGACTTGGATTTCTCAATGACAGAGGGGTTTTATTTACTGACATACACAGACTATACACACACACATCACTTACATCATCACTGAGAAGCTCTGTGTAGTGTCGGGGAGAAAATCTGTCCACCCAGAGACGTGAGCTTCGGCCCTCCGTGTCTGCAGGATCGTCGTTCTCTTTATCTTCTCTGCTTTCAGGCTCAACAAACACATCGTTCACACTGCTGCAACAAAAAACACAAAAAGACAATTAAAAAGCAAACACTGCTTCTATTCACTGTCTTGATATGTTTGAATGTGTGTGTCAGAGAGACAGGTGGTGTTACCTGGCCAGCAGCTCTGTGAGGCGCTGAGATTCCTCCACAACCTGCTGATGACGCTGTGTGATTTAAAAGAGGAAATGAGTGAAATACATCCTCCAGGTATATCCACAAAATAAAATGTATTAATTTATGTAAACAGTTTGTTGCTTTGGCCTCATAAGGTGCTACTGCATTAGATTAAATCAAATTGATTTTGATTAAATGAATTGAAAAATCTGTCAATTTGAACTTGAATAATAGCATTATATGTTTTTCAGCTACATTGTTTTGTATCAGACATTTAACATTTGGCTTTTGTTGGCTGCAGATACTCTCAGGTCGTTGGTTGAGAATGATCATACTATTCTCTTTACTTGGCTAATCATTATTAACTGTTTGGATCTAAGGAAACTAATAAACCTGCAGGACTTGTGATCAATGAGAATCAACAGTGTTCTGCAGTACAGGCTACTTGGCAGATTTCACACATACAACAGGAGCTGGGTCACTCACCCTCTCTGCTTCATGCTCTCTCAGCACACTTATTGGCACCGCCAGGAGCCCCAGTGAACCCTGGGAGTTAGGTACCATTCTGGAGTCTACTGCCTGGAGAAACACACGGGCAAGTGCAGAGAAATACAGAAACATGACATGAATAAGTGCTAGATACCAAAGGGACGTAACAGCAAATCAGGGTTTTACAACAAGGTGCTCTGAGGTGTTTGTGCAACACTCAACATCCCAGATGTGTGATTGCTGAGGAGTTTAACCTTCGTCCCTGTGTCTTCTTTCTGCCGAAGATAGACCCGACTCCCTGATGAGTCTGTCACACTGATGTACTCTCCCTCTAAAGGAGGTCGCTTCAGGACACGTAGTGATGCTGGCGCCGCTGTGGGAGGTCGCCTGGGCGTCTCTGGGATCGTAGCAAAGCCACTGATATCCAACACAGCAGGAGTAGACCTACAAAACAAACAAGAGTGAGTCTATTGTAGTGTAGATCTAGTGCTAATGATAAATGCCCATCGCAACCGACCAGTGGCCGAAATTATGGCTTTAAGTTGCTTATTGTGTCTGATCGACAATCAAAAATCCCAAAGGTATTCAAATTATAATGACATGAGAGAGAGAGTAAAAACATGTCATTTGAGAGGTCATGTAGAGGTCAGCACTACATGTTATAAATTGAAAAAAAAATAGACAGAAGCACCTTAAATGTAAATACAATATTTAAGTGATCAGACAATCCACTCAAGGCATTACTTACTTATTATTTTATCCACTTAAACTTAAATATACAGCAAAATAAAGTTTGCAAAAAGCAACTGTACATTGCCAATAATAAACCAGATATGAAACCAACTACTTGATATCGTAGATGTTGTTTACTTTTCCCTCCATAACATCAGCGGCTTTCCCCATCAGCTCACACTGTGTTTATTACAGGCCCACTTAACTGTACCTCCTTCTGCCTCTCTGATTATTTTTCTTCAGTGTTCCCAATCTTCACCATCACATCTCTCTTACCTGAAGGTGTGGGAAGGTTCATACTGCTCAGGAGAGGATGGAGGTGTGATGTCAGCACTCTGCGGCGGGGACTTGCTCTCCTGAATTTGTGATGTGCTGAAAAGTCGCTTGGCCACACCTGCATCCTGCTTCTGCCGCTTTGCCTTAGGAGCTGAAAGGAGAACTTCAGAGTTATGAAAACAAAGAAACAAAAGGACAAACCACATTTTAATTTTCAGGTTGAACTCACTGATGGGCTGATCTTCCAGCAGGCGCTCTATGTCTGAAAGGTTGTCTCCTGGACCCTGACTCAGATGTCTTCCTGGCTTTGAAGATTCCTCTAAACCATTCATGCAAACACACAAACACAAAGATTTACATACACACACACACACACACACACACATATATATATATATATATATCAGCCTAAAATGTGCATGTATTTGAAGATTTTCTGTTTTTTTCACTTTTAGATCATAAAAGTTATATGTATAAGTAATCTGAGGATGTTACCTTGGGTTAAGGGAAATTTCAATAGGATTTAGATTTAATGACATTTAATAGGCTAAACAATAATTAGGTTAATTATATAACATAATGAAGAGATTAGTCAGTAATGGAAACAGTAGTTAGACTAAGCCCAAGACATGTGTTTGGTGTATGACTAGTGATTATAGGTTTAATTAGAGAAGATCCACCTTTATTGTAATTGCACAGAGCAAGGATCCATATATCAAATACAGTTTAGCATCTAACCAGGAAAAGCAAAACATCTATAATTATCTATAAATATTAATGAATGGTATTAATATGTTCGCAGAGTGCACAATAAACCTGTGTATACAGTATCTTAAGATCTAAATGTCATGTTATGACTAATGTGTGGTATCTTTTATGAATAAAGCAGTTTTTTAAACGTGAACCTCATAATTCAAAACTCTTCTTGCATGAATTTGTGAAACTTACTCCAGATTTATTTCTAAATAGCGAAGGTGTTAGATCATTCCACTATTAATGGACGTAATCTAAAAGAAACACGAACAGGTCAAAGACAGACAAAGCTCTGCGTTTGTTGTCCGCATGAAGATGTAGTAAAGGTAAACAGTTCAAACTTGTAACTACCTTTGGTTGTTAAGAAAAAATACATGAAAGTTCCTAGTGGAGTTTGTTAGCTGGTTCAACTACAAGTCGACTCACCCTCCATCTGAGCCAAAACTTCCAGTTCATCGGCGAACTGGTCCTCGAAGTCATCCTCTCTCTCGAACAGTTCGTCGTATTCGTCCATATCGGCAACACGATACACGGAGAGACACTGTAATTTGTTAACTCTACAGACAAACACACCCTAAATGCTTACTGAAATCAAATAAAAGCTATTCGCTGCTCCAGCAGCCAGTTTCACGGAGCAGATTTCCCGGCAATTTTTTGTTGTGAAGGTTTATTTCCGGGTTACAAACCCGCCCCCTCTTCCCATGGATGTTTTTTTTTCAATAAAACTTTATTGACAGAAAATATTCAATACAAAGGCAGATATTATTAATGTATCTTCAAACAAACATTTGAACAACAGCCAGGGGGGTTGGCTAATAAATGAATACAGAGAATAAAGAGCACAAATTATATGTCTTTACAGCTCTCTTGTTATCTGAGTCACAGATACTTTGCATATATTGTTCTGTTTCCCTTTGGAAAGCCACAAAGCATGGCTGAGAGTGACTAAATTCAGCTTTGTGTATGTGATATTTCCCTAATATTATTATCAAGTTTATGACATACAGTTCTTTCTGTTTCCTACTTCTGACATCATGGACACCAAAGAGTAGCCTATACTGTTCCAGTCTAAAGAAAGTTTCACAGTTTCAGGCTCAGAGTCACACAGAGAACAGTTCACACATTAATCTTTCTTAAATTTATACATACAAATAATGTTTGGCAGGGTAATATCTATGAATTAGTTTGTAAGACACTTCTCTCACTTTATTTGTAATTAAGTATTTGTAAGGGAGGTTCCATATATGGACCCAGTTCAGATCATTAACAATATTAGACCAGTACTGAACAGCAGATGGGGTAGAAGTGATATCAGTTTGAAGCAGAGATCAGATGAGATCATTTCTTTTTTTAGTTTTAACAGAGAAACACATACACACTGGTGTTAATATAGGATCTAAAGGAGGACAGACTGGTTTTCCAGCACCTCTTCATAGAGTTAGGATACCAGAAGGAACAGCATCCATTACAACTGCAAAGTCTTTTGGGGTGACAAGTTCCCAGGGATGTCATGGATGTATTATAAGACCTGGATGACGGATCTAAAAATGGCGCCATTCAGTTCAATACAAGTTGCTCGCCTGGCGCATACGCCGAAAAAGTTTCTGGCTTCCGGGTTACTTCCGCGTTATGCGGCCCATAGAGACTGCGCAGTAGTGTCACTCCCATCATGCCTTTGGGCAACGAGAACGAGCGAAAAACGTTCTCGATCTGGCGCTGCGCGTTCACGAGTGCGTTCATTGTGTGCACATCCTCCTTAGCTTTGATTTATCAGTCAAACTGTTGCTGAGTGACTCAGTGCTGCAAAACGGAGACAACAAACATGTTTACAAGGTTTTTCACCTGCATTTATTTAGGTTTGTTACTCTGAGTTTACTGTGTGTGCAATCACCACCAGAAGTGATCACATGCTCATCAACCTCATATCATTTTACAGGCTTTATATCTGAAATGAATTCAAGATCTTGCTGACTGAGAAGAGTGCATTTAGGTGAGGGATCAAGGTGGAGCTGCAGAGGGAGCAGACTCATGCCCACAGCTGGTTGAATCTCTGCTGTGACCTGGGATCAGAATAACGACCAGACTCCTGTCTCTCAGCTTCCAGTCACTTATTGTGATACATTTAAATTCTTTAAATCATTGAGTTGTATTGATATAAGACACAGACGGGTAAAACAAGCTGCTGCCACTGCCCCAGACAAAGTGACGAGAGACGAGGAAGTGACGTCCTCACTGATGAGATGACTGACAGACTGAACTTTCATTTTGACCCCTACAGAGTGTAGTGACTTGTAAATGTAAAGTTTGTATTTGAATATTGCCACTTTTCAATTTTCATTTTATATGGTCATAGGACGCCCACATGAGTGTGTGAAAATGAAAATGCTAATTGGATTGCTGCATTTTCTTTTTAATTAAATTGTGTGTACTGTGGGATGTGGGGTCACATGACTGCCGGCCTGAGCAGGACAGGTGTGCTGACTGGGCAGCTCACACAGGTGTCCTGAGTTTTCTTTGTTCTGTGTCCTGAGCTCATTCTCTGATTGGCCTTCAGTTGAGCTGCTTCCCTCCATCTTTCCACCTTTGTTCCTGAGTGTGTAGAGTGAGTAGTTTATTTCATTATATTTCCTCCAGTCATGTTTATCCTGTTGAACATCTAATCTCCTTGGTGAGCTGGATTAGTTACTCACTTGAGATTCAAATGTTGGCCGTTGTGTTGTGTTCACTTCACACTCAGACTTTATGACCAAACAGTGAAGTCTTGATTGGTGCAAGGTGTCAGATGAGGTTCAAACTGTAAACTGGACACCACTGAAATCCAGGACGACCACAGCTGCTGTTTTCAGTTTGCTGCAGAGGCTTTTCTTTATTTTGAAGGAGGCTCAGTTCGTCTGGAGTTTGAGTTTGTGGGTCACCTGTGGAAAAAAATCTCACTCATCTTAATATTTTTTTAAAAATCGTATGAAAATCAACAGTAGTTTGCAGGTTTCTGGGGCAAGATTACTCAGCTTTAGCAGCAAAAATCCCCAAACACACACACACACCAAACAAACCTATTCAAATTATATGGTTGTCATGGTTTAATATTTGAGTTCATGGTCTTCAAGAAAACGCATATTTAAATAGTAGGAACCTTGTCTTGTGTTCTTGTTTTCTTCCTCTGAGTGTTGAACATAGTTCAGACACAGAGCAACACTTCAGTCCTGTCACTAGAGGTCACCACAGACCTGCAGCTCAGAGAGGAGCCTTCCTCCTGTGGGCTCATTGTGTGCACATCCTCCTAAACTCTGATTTATCAGTCAAAAAACTGTTGCTGAGTGACTCTCAGGAAAATGGAGACAACAAACATGTTTACAAGGTCTTTCACCTTCATTTATTTAGGTTTGTTATTCTGAGTTTACTGTGTGTGCAATCACCACTGGAAGTGATCACATACTCATCAACCTCATATCATTTTACAGGCTTTATATCTGAAATGAATTCAAGATCTTGCTGACTGAGAAGAAGAGTGCATTTAGGTGAGGGATCAAGGTGGAGCTGCAGAGGGAGCAGACTCAGCTGATGGAGATTCACGCCCACAGATAAATTCTTTAAATCATATGTCTGGCAATTTCCATTGAAGTTGTATTGATATAAGACACAGACGGGTAAAACAAGCTGCTGCCACTGCCCCAGACAAAGTGACGAGAGACGAGGAAGTGACGTCCTCGCTGATGAGATGAGACTGTCTCTCAGCATCTTATCACTTGTTGTAATACATTTAAAAATCTTTAAATCTCATCTCTGGTCGTTTCCTTACAGGGAACAATCTACAACCACTGCCCCAGTGACAGAAAAATTACAATTGACAAGGAAGTGACGTCCTCACTGATGACCTGCCTCAGTGAGAGGACTGAGTGCATTTTCATTTTGAGCCCTAAAGAGCACAGTGACATGTAAATGTAAATGCAGTGGCCTGAGGGCTGTTTGTTAATTATGTTTAAATACTGTCACTGCAGAGCAGGTGAAGTCTTTGAAAATCATCATTTTAATATGTTCGTAGATGAGTACACACATGAGTATGTGAAAATGAAAATGCAAAATGGAGTACTGCATTTTCTTTTTAAATTATACTTAAAGCATCCTGTGGGAAGTGGGGTCACATGACTGCTGGGCTGAGGAGCACAGGTGAGCGGACTGGGCAGCTCACACAGGTGTCTTGAGTTTTCTTTGTTCTGTGTCCTGAGCTCATTCTCTGTTTGTCCTTCAGCTGAGCTGCTCTCACTTTTGTTCCTGAGTGTGTAGAGTGAGTAGTTTATTTCATTGTATTTCCTTAAGTCATGTGTGTTTTAAGTGGTACATTTAATCTCCTTGGTTTGTTCTCCCACCGTTATATATTTAATGCGATAATGTATATACTGATTTTGATTTAGAATTGTTTGTTGATTTATTCAAGATAAAGTGATAGAATTTGACCTGTATGTTCGCTTCCTTTCATTTGTAGACATGTGACCACTCACACCCGACTGACTGCAAGCAAAAGATTAAAAACCTTCAGATGGAACCTGCTTGTCCTGCTTTGCTCACATTCATTCAGTCCAGCATTTTATCCTAGAACACATACGTGTGTCAGAAATCTCAATTCTATCATGGATTTTTTTTTTTTCAGTTTCAAGTTTATATGATAATTCTCTTGAAGTCTTCTATAGGCTTTTGTAATGACCTTAATGTTTAAAATTTAGTCTGTTATTTTCCTGCACCAGATGCTTTGAGGACAGACCACTATAATCATGGATTGGACTCTACAATCATAATCCAGATTGTGCATTTAAAGGAGAACCCAACCCTTTGACAGAACTGTTCTTATTCCTGTGCCTCAGAACAGTTTGGTCAGTATTTGTGAACATGCAGCTCTTCACTGAAGTTAGAAACCAAAGAGAGAACATTAATCTTCGATGTCGACCCGGTTTGCTCTTTAACAGTGAACGGGGCTCTGATGCTGTGAGGCCATAAAATGTTTATCATTTCTTGGCCCGAAATGAGATTCAAATTTCAAATTTTGTGCCCAATTTAAAGCCAAATGAGACGTGTCAGGAGGAACACAACACAGCTACTGTAGATTATAGGGTTAGCAAGGTAACTAATTTCCCCCAGTGGCTCAAATTAATTTCAGCTGTAGATGCTGAGAACAAACCTTTGACTTTTTCAGTCGATCGTTCCAGAGTCTGTTTTTCTGCTGTATTTGTTCATTTGCGCTCAATGTGAGCGATTCAATTAAAGATTGATGCATTCCACATTTTCGTTTCTCACTGACAGATTTTAATCAGTGTTTTGATGGAAGACACAGCTGCTAATATTTCAAAGTCGATGCCGTTGTGTTGTCTCTGGAGGATTCTCTGGTTTCCAGCTTTAGGACAGAGGGATGTTTTCAAACACAGACTTCACTGGTCCTGGGGCCCAGGAAGCACTTCTGACATTTAAGCCTTTTATTTATTCAAAGTTGCTTCAAACGAATGAACTGTATGTTTATGAATGTTGTGATTATTATTTACTAGTAAGTTAAACTTACAGCTTACAGCTGTTGTTGGGCTTCTACCTTCACTCACCGCTGCAGTTTATGAACTTTAAACATTTCCTTCACCGGCACTTCCTGTTGTTTCTGGCCTTCATGTTTCTGCTTTAATATTTCCCGTGTGTCCGTGAGACAAACCGGAAACAAACTCGTTAGACTCGGTCGAGTCTTTGCCAGAATGATGTGAGTAAAGTAAGAAATATAAACCGGGAACAAACACGCAGAAACAGCTGATCCTTGTGACAGTGTGGAGGCCGGTGAACCGGAAGAGCCGAGGAAGCCGCAGAGCCGCAGAGAGCCGCTGTTTATCCGCTGCCCTCCTGCGCTGATTGGGCAGAAAACGCGCGTTTTCTTCTTTAAAAAGAAGCAACAAACAAACATGAGGCAGAAACTGAAGCTTTGCTCTATCAACAGCCTCCAGCGGATCTGCTCCTCTGCAGCACCACCACCGAAGGTAAGAGAGTTCACTTTATTCATCAGAGCCTGTTTGGTTGGAGGACGAGGCCTTTGCATCATAAGAGAAATGAACTGAAATATTGATGCTTCTTGTTTTGTTTGCAAAGAGGGAAACTCGGCACAAATGAGACGCTGGATATGTTGAACAGAGTTTTTGTAGCTGCTGAATCTGTGAGAAGTGATGTTATTGTTGGAGACAGCAGTGGTGAGCTGATGCAGAGACGATGTGACAGAAGTTGTGCTTTTGTTAAACTCTTTGTGCAGACAACTGTGAAACTAGGGCTGGGTGATCTTACTTTGGCATATGATCAACTTTTAATATGAATGTACAGATGCCTTCATTAAAGCTGATATATTTAGAGAGCCCTGGTTAATGTCCAGGGTTAACGCTGCTAACCTGCCCACTGCCACCTGTTAAACAGCTAGCATGCTAACCGCAGCTAGCATGCTAACCGCAGCTGGCGACAGCGGCCCTTGTTCTGCAGCCTGGAGCATTTGGCTCACAGACATATATTATTTTATATTATATTATATTATTATATTCTTCACCCGAGCAGAACAAGAGCTAATGTCACCAGCCAATGAGACACCTGCGGTAAAGGCGGCACACGGGAGGCGGGGCTGCTGGTTAGCAGCTGGTTAGCAGCTGGTTAGCAGCGACTTCACTTCCAAATCAAAGCGCTTATAACACCTCATAAATAACTGTGCTGTCCAAAAGAATACTCCATATGAGCTCAGCGAGAAATGTGATTGGTTGTGGTACAATTTGTACATGTAAGACAACATTGTTGAGGAAGAGCTGCTAGCTAGCTAACATCTGGAGCTGGTGTCCAAGTGGCGGAAAAAGACGTCGTTACTTCCGCTTAGGACTTTCACAATAAAATCAGTGGAAACAATGTAGATCGTGATAAAGCTCGAAAGATTGACATATGACCTTTGGCCAGATCGTCCACCCCTATGCTCAAAAATGACAAGTATACATTCTGACATTCTGACAGAGGGAATGACCTGCCCTCTGACTGAACTTTGTGATTGGATTGTCATTGTCCAATCAGTAAGGTTTAAAAAAACAAAAAAAAAAATTCTCTTTTTTTCTTGGCACCAGTAAATGCCACTTAAACCACAACCAAGTAATGTAAGGTTTTAAAAATCTTTCCAGGATTCCTGTTAACAGTATCTGCAGTTGGAGCTGTGTGCGATAACCTCCTTTGAAACTGATGGGAGCTAACTTCATAACTTGCACTTGACTGAGTTTATAATGGTAAGTGAAATGAATTATTTAAAGTAAAAATGTTTCTCAATATTGTTTTGTGAAAAGCTGCCTGAAATGTCTTGATTTGCCCTGCGATGGAAAATGTATTTTCGTATAACTGCATGTTTTCATAGAGATGCCAGAACCAACCTCAGGCCAGGACCACATCCTGTATGGTGCCCCACACCCAGCAAAAAATGGTAAGTCATGGGCATGACTCCATCACATACCTATACCTAAACTAGGATCAAAAGGATTTTGAGCTTATAAAGTGATGTTAACAAATAATTCCAAATGTAGTTTTAAATCAATCTTTGTAAACCTGCAAAATCTGTATGAGAAACTCAAGTATATACACATGAAGACATTGTGCTTGTGTCGAGGAGGTTTGTGTTTGTAAAAAGACCGTGTGATTTTAAAATCTGACCAAATGAAATCAGTGGTGAGGTAACACAAAGACACCGTGGAAGAACTGCTTTTGTCAATGTCTGTGTATAGATACAAAGCAGACAACTGTGTAAAACTTGGTGTTCAAAGTTTCTACACAGTGTGTGACACTGAATTTACATGCACACTTTTGACACCATCCTTACACCTTAAAATGATTGGACAAAGACAGTCCAATCACAAAGCAGAGTCCAATTAGAGGGCAGGTGGTTCTGGTATCTTCATCTTTATCGCACCTCCTGAAAGATGTGGTAGATTTTCAAGATGGACGACAGTGCTGGCTTTAATATCTACTACACCGTTCAGGATCTGCGACAGATGAAGGCAACAGAACCACCTGCCCTCTGAGTGGAATCTGCTTTGTGATTAGACTGTCTTTGTCCAATCATTTTTAAAGTGTAAGGATGGAGTCAAAATTGTACTTGTAACCTCAGGGTCATACACTGTGTAGGAATTTTGAGCATCAAGTTCTACTGTTTGCTGCTCTGTATCTGTTCAGAGATTTGGCAAAAGCACCGTCTTCCACAGTGCCTTTGTGTTAAATCACCACTGACATCAGTTGCTCAGTTTTTATTTTTCAGTTCAGTCTTTTTACAAATGCAAATATTATTTGCACTTTTCACTGTACACTAATAAGACATAACAAGCTGTACTTGGTATCAAATTAGACAAGACTAGAATTATGTTCTTAGAGGGTAATTTACAACACATTAGAACAGAACTATGTTGTAAACTAAAGGGAACTTTTTCTTTTCCTTTTTTTTTTTTTTTTTTTACAGCTTGCATAGCTTTGTGAAGCAAAGTGATGCATCAAACAGAGTTGTTACAGAGTAGCTCCTCATTACTTCGTCGTTATATCACAATGAATTACTTCACAACGAATAGAGACGGCAAGTTTCAACACAAGTATTCATATTTGTAATCACATCCATGTTGGTTTTTTGATAAATTAGTGATAACAATTAATATACTTTGGAAACTTGCTGTCTCTGATTGGTTGTTAAGGAACTTATTTGATGATATAATGATGAATTAATGAGGAACTGCTCAGTAACAACTCTGTTTGATTTATCACTTTACTGACCAAGACTCTACAAGGTGTAAAATATCACTTTATCTACAACTTTGCCCTGCAATGGAAAGTCATTGTATTTAATACAGTACCATTGTATGTTTTCATAGGGATGCCGGAATCCAACTGGGGCCAATACCACACCTTGTCGTCCTCCACAACCAGCAAAAATGGTAAGTCATATTCATGACTCCACCCCATACCGATATAGGCTCAAATTAGGGTCCAAATGATTTTGAACTTGTGAAGTGATGTTCACAAATAATTCCAACATTTGTAGTCGTAAATCAACCTTTGTAAACCTGTGAAATAAATTTGTATGAGAAAGTCAAGTCTGTGCATGGGAAAATGATTTTTTCCTTTTGACAAAGACATTTGTATTTGTTACAAAGAAAAGACTTTGTGACTCAAAACTATGAACAAATGATCAGTGTTGAGGTTAAACAAAAACACAAAATAAATAAATGGTTTTGTCAACAACTGTGCTGATACAGAGCAGGAAACTGTGAAACTCTGCTGTGTGTGACCTGCTGAGTTTTATAGTTTCCAGCTTTTTATCTGTACACAGACATTTACAAAAGCATTTCTTTTGTGTTAAACCCTCACCACTGACCATTTGTGTAGTTTTATTCAGAGAGTCTGTCTTTGTAGCAAATACAAATGTCTTTGTCAAAGGATAAATTTTTTTTTTCACATACACAAACTTCCATTTCTCCTGCAGATTTATTTTACAGGTTTATGAAGTTTGATTTACAACTACAACTTTTGGAATTATTTGTAAACATTACTTTACAAGCTCAAAATCATTTGGACCCTAATTTGAGCCTATATAGGGTCGGGGGAGTAAGTCGGGGGAGTAAGTCGGGGGAGTAAGTCGGGGGAGTAAGTCGGGGGAGTAAGTCGGGGGAGTAAGTCGGGGGAGTAAGTCGGGGGAGTAAGTCGGGGGAGTAAGTCGGGGGAGTAAGTCGGGGGAGTAAGTCGGGGGAGTAAGTCGGGGGAGTAAGTCGGGGGAGTAAGTCGGGGGAGTAAGTCGGGGGAGTAAGTCGGGGGAGTAAGTCGGGGGAGTAAGTCGGGGGAGTAGCCTCGCGCGAGGCTGAACGAGCCCGATGGCTGGGCGCAGGGCCGCCTGGGGGTCGGGCTGTCCAGCCTCGCGCGAGGCTGAACGAGCCCGATGGCTGGGCGCAGGGCCGCCTGGGGGTCGGGCTGTCCAGCCTCGCGCGAGGCTGAACGAGCCCGATGGCTGGGCGCAGGGCCGCCTGGGGGTCGGGCTGTCCAGCCTCGCGCGAGGCTGAACGAGCCCGATGGCTGGGCGCAGGGCCGCCTGGGGGTCGGGCTGTCCAGCCTCGCGCGAGGCTGAACGAGCCCGATGGCTGGGCGCAGGGCCGCCTGGGGGTCGGGCTGTCCAGCCTCGCGCGAGGCTGAACGAGCCCGATGGCTGGGCGCAGGGCCGCCTGGGGGTCGGGCTGTCCAGCCTCGCGCGAGGCTGAACGAGCCCGATGGCTGGGCGCAGGGCCGCCTGGGGGTCGGGCTGTCCAGCCTCGCGCGAGGCTGAACGAGCCCGATGGCTGGGCGCAGGGCCGCCTGGGGGTCGGGCTGTCCAGCCTCGCGCGAGGCTGAACGAGCCCGATGGCTGGGCGCAGGGCCGCCTGGGGGTCGGGCTGTCCAGCCTCGCGCGAGGCTGAACGAGCCCGATGGCTGGGCGCAGGGCCGCCTGGGGGTCGGGCTGTCCAGCCTCGCGCGAGGCTGAACGAGCCCGATGGCTGGGCGCAGGGCCGCCTGGGGGTCGGGCTGTCCAGCCTCGCGCGAGGCTGAACGAGCCCGATGGCTGGGCGCAGGGCCGCCTGGGGGTCGGGCTGTCCAGCCTCGCGCGAGGCTGAACGAGCCC
Organism: Trachinotus anak; assembly: GCF_046630095.1. Lineage (NCBI taxonomy): Eukaryota > Metazoa > Chordata > Actinopteri > Carangiformes > Carangidae > Trachinotus > Trachinotus anak. The sequence goes on from NW_027273870.1 coordinate 23,446,356, forward strand.
GATGGCTGGGCGCAGGGCCGCCTGGGGGTCGGGCTGTCCAGCCTCGCGCGAGGCTGAACGAGCCCGATGGCTGGGCGCAGGGCCGCCTGGGGGTCGGGCTGTCCAGCCTCGCGCGAGGCTGAACGAGCCCGATGGCTGGGCGCAGGGCCGCCTGGGGGTCGGGCTGTCCAGCCTCGCGCGAGGCTGAACGAGCCCGATGGCTGGGCGCAGGGCCGCCTGGGGGTCGGGCTGTCCAGCCTCGCGCGAGGCTGAACGAGCCCGATGGCTGGGCGCAGGGCCGCCTGGGGGTCGGGCTGTCCAGCCTCGCGCGAGGCTGAACGAGCCCGATGGCTGGGCGCAGGGCCGCCTGGGGGTCGGGCTGTCCAGCCTCGCGCGAGGCTGAACGAGCCCGATGGCTGGGCGCAGGGCCGCCTGGGGGTCGGGCTGTCCAGCCTCGCGCGAGGCTGAACGAGCCCGATGGCTGGGCGCAGGGCCGCCTGGGGGTCGGGCTGTCCAGCCTCGCGCGAGGCTGAACGAGCCCGATGGCTGGGCGCAGGGCCGCCTGGGGGTCGGGCTGTCCAGCCTCGCGCGAGGCTGAACGAGCCCGATGGCTGGGCGCAGGGCCGCCTGGGGGTCGGGCTGTCCAGCCTCGCGCGAGGCTGAACGAGCCCGATGGCTGGGCGCAGGGCCGCCTGGGGGTCGGGCTGTCCAGCCTCGCGCGAGGCTGAACGAGCCCGATGGCTGGGCGCAGGGCCGCCTGGGGGTCGGGCTGTCCAGCCTCGCGCGAGGCTGAACGAGCCCGATGGCTGGGCGCAGGGCCGCCTGGGGGTCGGGCTGTCCAGCCTCGCGCGAGGCTGAACGAGCCCGATGGCTGGGCGCAGGGCCGCCTGGGGGTCGGGCTGTCCAGCCTCGCGCGAGGCTGAACGAGCCCGATGGCTGGGCGCAGGGCCGCCTGGGGGTCGGGCTGTCCAGCCTCGCGCGAGGCTGAACGAGCCCGATGGCTGGGCGCAGGGCCGCCTGGGGGTCGGGCTGTCCAGCCTCGCGCGAGGCTGAACGAGCCCGATGGCTGGGCGCAGGGCCGCCTGGGGGTCGGGCTGTCCAGCCTCGCGCGAGGCTGAACGAGCCCGATGGCTGGGCGCAGGGCCGCCTGGGGGTCGGGCTGTCCAGCCTCGCGCGAGGCTGAACGAGCCCGATGGCTGGGCGCAGGGCCGCCTGGGGGTCGGGCTGTCCAGCCTCGCGCGAGGCTGAACGAGCCCGATGGCTGGGCGCAGGGCCGCCTGGGGGTCGGGCTGTCCAGCCTCGCGCGAGGCTGAACGAGCCCGATGGCTGGGCGCAGGGCCGCCTGGGGGTCGGGCTGTCCAGCCTCGCGCGAGGCTGAACGAGCCCGATGGCTGGGCGCAGGGCCGCCTGGGGGTCGGGCTGTCCAGCCTCGCGCGAGGCTGAACGAGCCCGATGGCTGGGCGCAGGGCCGCCTGGGGGTCGGGCTGTCCAGCCTCGCGCGAGGCTGAACGAGCCCGATGGCTGGGCGCAGGGCCGCCTGGGGGTCGGGCTGTCCAGCCTCGCGCGAGGCTGAACGAGCCCGATGGCTGGGCGCAGGGCCGCCTGGGGGTCGGGCTGTCCAGCCTCGCGCGAGGCTGAACGAGCCCGATGGCTGGGCGCAGGGCCGCCTGGGGGTCGGGCTGTCCAGCCTCGCGCGAGGCTGAACGAGCCCGATGGCTGGGCGCAGGGCCGCCTGGGGGTCGGGCTGTCCAGCCTCGCGCGAGGCTGAACGAGCCCGATGGCTGGGCGCAGGGCCGCCTGGGGGTCGGGCTGTCCAGCCTCGCGCGAGGCTGAACGAGCCCGATGGCTGGGCGCAGGGCCGCCTGGGGGTCGGGCTGTCCAGCCTCGCGCGAGGCTGAACGAGCCCGATGGCTGGGCGCAGGGCCGCCTGGGGGTCGGGCTGTCCAGCCTCGCGCGAGGCTTCATGCAAACAACAGAATGGGAACTTAAAAATGTAATAAAGTAGTAACAACTATTAGCATCAACACTTCACATTTACAGCTCTAGTTATAATTATAATCTTCATAAACTACATAAACTATTAACTGATTGAGAAAACATTAACAAAGGACTCAAGCATTAATTACAGCTTCTAAACCCTTTATGAATGGTGCCTTTTTAGGAAGAGGCAGTGATATGTCTTAAACTTTGATGCACATGTCTAGACACTTTTTTATTTATTTGCACCAAACAAAATGCAATATCCACCACTTTATAATCCTACTCCTTTGATTTGTTCAGTTTCCTTTTTTTTCTCTGCTTCACCAGAAGAAATGATTTTTACTTTTAATCGATGATTAATTGATGATGATTGATTAAAACCAAATAGAAATACTTTGAAGCGCTGATCACTGGCTATGGAGATGTGCCTTCATACAGTCTGTGTCACATCTGTTCAGATTAAAAAGAAACAAGACAACGCTATGTGTAATTAAATAATCTGATTCTATTCTGGGTGATTTTTCCCTTAAATGTGACTTCTTTAATTTTAGTGGCCTTGTAATGGAAGTCACACCTAAGTGTGAGTGTTCACACAATTAAAAACTGTTTGTTTAATCTGAACATGTCTCGACATTTTTCATTGAGCAACAACATGAGAGGACGACAAGCGTGAGAGGAAGAGAGACAGAATTGGGTGAGTTTGCTTATGTGCTCCCTGATGTGAAATTAACTCATTTTCACACACAAACTGCTGGCTGGTGTTTGTCTGCTATAAGGAGCAGATGGTGGCAATGGAGATGCCCTGACGTCACACACATCATCATTAATCTCACACACACACACGCACACACACACACACACACACACAAACAGAAAACAAAATATAAAAGCTTAAGATGATGTTGGGTGCAAAAAAAAGTTTCGCAGAACAAATTCTAGATAAAATTTGAATTATTTCACATTAATTCACATTTAGAAGAATTTAAATATGGAATTGCTTGGCAATATTTTATAGTACATTTACTTAATGTGTAATTCCAAAATCACAGTCTTCATTCTATGCAAAAAAAAATTTTCTGAAGCTCATAATTTTTTCTGAACCTTCACTGGTTGGAGGATCTTTCAAAAATCTTTCAAAATGACTTTGCTTTTAGTTTGTCATTCCCTCACTGTTCCCCAGTTGAGCTGCAGTATAGGGATGGTAACAAAAATAGGTCATTTTAAACCAAAAAAGGTTGTAACTTTGGACAACATCCATCCAACTTTTCAACTGAAGTCATTTATTAGCTTCAGATAAAACTCTGAGCGCGTTTTTGACGTATGAAATAAGGACTGTAGATCTTGTCCCTCATCACTGGGCAATGAATCTCAATGGGCGGCAAGAACAGGAGGATTTATCATGGGAAGAAAAATCTGTAATTTTCAAGTTAATTTTATGTCGACTTAATGACTGCTTCCTAAAAGTCACCACACACAGTTCAGAAACTGTTAAACCTGTTTCTCTCACACACACTTTCACTGACCCTTCTTGGCACTTAGCAGCAGATGTGTTTAGACGCTAATGATTATAAACTTGTCATCGCCAATGATTGACCATCTGTGTGTGTGTGTGTGTGTGTGTGTGTGTGTGTGCGCGTGTGTTTGTGTGTGCATGAGCATGAACTCTGGTCCACATGAGCATCTGCTGTACTCCACTGCTCACCCACACCACACACTCCATTATCCCCTAGCACAGTGTGTGTGTCAGCTCCGCAGGTGCCACATTAAGGTGATGTGTTTAATCATCAATTCAAGCAAGGGACTGCCCTCTTCACACGTACATGTGACACTGTCTCAGGCTTTCAGCGAGGTCAGCGTGTAGTTCGGCTGAGAGCAGGCTTTTAGCGAGGGCTGGAGTGTGTGTTTGTGTGTGTGTGTTAGTGAGATTGTCTATTGTTTATGTGTTCAAAGGGCAGCGATTATTTTAAGTTTTTTTTTTTTTTTTCTTTTTTAAATCAAATTGTGTTTTTAAGGAGTGTAATGTGTTTTTCTTGGTGTTTAGGGTGTTTGCAGTGTCAGGTTGTGAGAGTGTAAACCAGCAGTCTGATGAGACTCTTACTGCACAGGTGTGAGGGTTAGATTCAGCAGGTGTGTGGCTATAAGGAAAGGGCAACATAAGAAGCAACCGTGCGTGTTTCTGCTGTTATTTTTAAGTGTGTGTGTACTTTTGTGAACACTGAGGATGTCTAATTCCACCACCAACTTCTACGCCCTACCACAGTCCTTCAGCTCCTCTGACATCATTGTAATAGTTACCTACTTTCTTCTCAACCTCGCTGTCGGCATATGGGTAAGAGTCAGAGGTGTATATATGTGTGTGTTCTTGCACAGTTTATGTGTGTGTGTGTGCGGATGCTTGTGTGTAACAGTTTCCTCTGTCAGTCATCATGCAGGGTCAGCAGGAATACTCTGAGCGGATATTTTTTGGCTGGACGCGACATGGCCTGGTGGCCGGTGAGTGTGTGTTTGTATCTCATGATCTGCCCTGTAACATCTGTAACATCTGTAACACTGCTGATGTTGAGATTATAAGATTTTATCTGCATTATGAGTGTGTTTTAGATTTGAGTTTTAGATTTGAGTTTTCACATCATAGATGGCAAAACCGATCGTTCTTTTGTATTAGTCAAAATGGTACCACTTTCTGATAAGGCACTGTTCATAAAAGGTTTATAAGCTATAAATATTGGATTAGTTGGATGGTTAATAATAGCTACAATTAAGGGTTAATAAATTTACCTTTTTTTTTTACCAATTTGCCAATTCTTAATAGGTAAGTGATAAGAAAATTATAAGTACAACATTTTATTTGCCAGGTTGTGGAAAATCCTCCTCCAACACGACACTGTGCTTGTCTTTAAAGCTAGCTTTTTAATTCATCAGGGAGATGCCTCCAAATGACAGTTTAAGCACTTATCTGCAGAACATCTGGACCAAAATCCATTTATAAAATGCTTATTACATTTACAACTGCAGACTTAACATGGTATAAGCCTTTATTACCTTACACATAGAGTTTGACTGCGGCTGCTGATATGTGTGCAAATGGTCTAAATTTAGAGAGAACAGCACAGTGATGTGCTGTTCAGTGATGTTGGTAAAAATTCAAAGAAGAGTTTCATGTGAATAACTCAGTTTTGACAAAAAAAAAAGTCAGGCAGGTGACAAAATGTTGAGAAGTTTTAATTCTTATTGTGTTTTTGTCTTGTGCTGACAAATACTAGTGCCTGGATAATACTAATACTGAATATCAGTAAGGAGATGAATGCAGATGAGTGAGACTGGTATTGGGCATGATAACAATCAGACTGCTGGTGGGCTAAAAAAAAAAAAAAAAAAGATACCATTTGATGCTACTTTATACTGCTCCACCACAATTCACACAGATTGAAATATTGTACTTTTTATTCTTCACAGTCATCTGATGGTTAGTTACTTTTAAAATGAGATTTTACAATAAAAAACATGACAAACCTTTTTGACTTGAGACCCCTTTACAAAAACCTGTATCTTGTTGGGCCGCTTGTTACAAATGAGATGTCTATGAGTTGTTGGCAGTTCCACTAAAGTATGATCTCTCCTCTCGGTTTCATTTAAATAGCTGTTTCAGTTCCAAAGAGATAAGAGTAACCAACAATTCTCCAAAAAAAAAAAACACACAAAGATTAGAGAAGCATCCAGAAAATGAAAACAAATTTGTCTAGCAGTAGTTTGCTTTCTCTTCTTTCCTCTCCTCTTAATTATCTCGGGGCACCTCAAATTTATATTGTGACTCTTTGTGTAGATCGGAGCGTCTCTGTTTGCCAGTTCAGAGGGCTCAGGTCTGTTTATTGGTCTGGCTGGGACTGGAGCTGCAGGAGGCATCGCTGTCACTGGTTTTGAATGGAACGTGAGTAGAGCCGCACACACACACACGAGATGCTATTCTAGTTTATCTACTAACTGAACACATCATAGTCTGGTATGAAGGAGATCTGCTAATCCATCTACATGTTTCTTTTGTGGCGCGCTGACAAACTATTTGTGCAATGAAACAATAACATACTCCCTCAATGATTAATGTCCTTCCTTGTATCTGAAAAGAAAACAAATGACATAAGCACAACAATAGCTATTTCACCTCTTTTAACATGACTGTCTAGACCAAAGAGATAAAACTACTTTGCGGCGTGTTTGTGTTTGGTTTGAGCGTCTTCCTTCAGATGTAACAGACAACCAGCAGCAGGGGGCAGCAGCAGCACAACCTCTTAAATGGCATCCAGATGTATTAGGTGGTGAACATGAGGCTCAAGTCAGCCCACAGTAGCGGTACAAAGACTTGCAGACCACTGAAAGAGTTAAATGTTTTTCCTCAGTTTGAGATTTTTCCTCCTGCAGTGACTGACTGTGGCAATCATGTCACACTTCTCTTTCCTCTTTCTGTCTCTTCCCCTCTCTAAGGCCACCTATGTGTTGCTGGCACTGGCTTGGGTATTTGTACCTGTCTACATCTCCTCAGGGGTTAGTTTGCATATACACACTCTCACACACACACACACACACACACACACACACACACACACACACACACACGAATGGGTGCATGTCTGCTTGTTATGGCTGGTTCAGCAGGTACATTTAGGTGCCAAGAGACATTCTCTTTACAAGCATTCCCCGCCTTGAAAATTCCCCAACAGGGTGTTACACTACTGTGGCACACACACACACACATACACATACACACACACACACACACGCACACACAACTGTCCTCTAATAATAAAGAGCATAAATTAGTTTTTCTCTTAGTTGGTTTATGTTTACATTAAAAACCGGTGACGTGTGAACACATCAGACTTACCCCACCCACTGTTACCATCTGCTAATTGGCCAATCGTACTGAGCTCCTAGGCTTCTTGAACTCGCCTCTTTTGTGTAGTTGTGGTGCTTGAGATGTCGAAATGTGTGTGTTCAGATCGTGACGATGCCGGAGTATCTGGGCCGTCGTTTCGGAGGAGAGAGGATCAGAACCTACCTGGCTGTCCTCTCACTGCTGCTGTCCGTCTTCACAAAGATATCAGTACGACAATGTCCCACTCACTCACACACACACACACAAAAACAGGATAATACTTCAGTTGGCTGCACTGGTTTTTCCACCATTTAGTAACACCACCTGCACTGAGACTGACTCCTCACTGATAAAACATGTTGTGTTTCCATCACCAGACTGACCTGTACTCCGGAGCCTTGTTTGTTCAGGTGTGTCTGGGATGGAACCTCTACCTGTCCACTGTCCTGATGCTGGTGGTCACTGCACTCTACACTATTGCAGGTACACAAACAACAGTGACATTATATTTGCATATCAGGTTTGAGCACACCGCAGGAAATTTAGAGCACAGAATTTGCATACCTTTTATTTGGCAGGTCAATTATTAATCAAACAAAGATTACTTTACATAAAGCAAACAAAAATCTATTGTGCGTGTGCAATTAACTGTATTATTTGCATTGGTATTGTCCACACACATTACTCATTCATTCTTTATCAATTTCACAGTTCTGTGAGATCTAAAACCCTTGGACACTTGCTCACAGTGTCTCTCTTGCTCTTTTTACATTTTTGTGCACTTTCACATTTGCCAGCTTGCTAGTTGTTGATGACTACAGTTTTTAGATTCTCAAATGGGCCTAAGTTCTTTTTGATAATGACGTGCTTTTGACTCTCAGAGCCAACAACACAATATAGTAAACAATATCACACACACTGTACACAGCCACATCTGCCTGCTTTTGTGTAATTTTAGATCCATGACGAATAGATGTGCTGTTGTGGATAGATGCTACAAACCCACACTGTACACTTTCATTCAGGTGGTCTTGCCGCTGTCATCTACACCGACACTCTTCAGACATTTATCATGATTGTGGGAGCAATCATCCTAACAATTACTGGTATGTGCGATTTCCATCATTTAAACCTAAACTGTGTGTAAACATTTGCACGTGTACTCATGAAACAGTAGCCATTGTAAAGAATATATTGTTGAAGTTGTGTGTTCCTGACCCACAGCCTTTAACAAGATTGGTGGCTACAGCAACCTGGAGCGTGTGTACAGCATGGCAGTGCCCAGTAAGATCATCCCCAACAGTACCTGCCACCTGCCACGTCAGGACGCCATGCACCTGTTCAGAGACGCCGTCACTGGAGACCTGCCCTGGCCGGGCATGACACTGGGGCTCACCATACTGGCTACCTGGTACTGGTGCACCGACCAGGTACATCTCTGATACACTTTTTTCACACGTTAATGTCTCAGTGTTGTTTGTTTGTTTGTGTTCTGGAGGCAACTGCTGATTTAAATGACACAAAATGAAAAGTATTTTAATTTGTGTGCTTTCTGTAGTTTTTGTAGTTTTTCCCTAGTTTTGTGTACCAATTTCTAAAACCTGGGAATGTAGAAAATCTAATGTCTTGCTTTAATGAATTCACTGAAGTCCTGTAAAAATAACATAAGGGGTCTGATTATCAGGCATATTTTAGAAACAGCACTTCCAAAATTTCTGTTAACTGCCTAAAACTGTGTACAGGCTCAGTCACTGTAAATATGGCTGTTCAAAGTTGAGCCAAAAATTTATATTTCCAACACACAGCTTTGGTAATAATCTTAGTCTGTGCCTTTGTTCTCTCCTCCAATTCAGTATCATAAAACACTCCCTAATCTCCAGAACAGCTACTAAACGGATTGTGTGTTGAGACTGTTTCGACTACTGTTTCCCAGGCCAAGAATGATCTTTCAATCCAATAATAAAATTGGTTGGATTGTGTTCATACTACTTGTCCTAACAGACTTCATTCTACTAATGTGGCTGCATCCACAAGTTTCTGTAAAAAGAAAAAAGGTCAGGATCCACCCTGTTTCCCAGATGATGACTGTGCCAAACCCAAACACCAGGCTTCAAAAGTCCTTTTAGAAAACTCAAAGCTACAATTATATTTTTCTGTCTATGAAGCAAATGCAGACATACTTAAAAATACCTCACTGTGCACGTACACAATTCTGGATTATTTCCAAATCAGTTGTCTGGGTCCGGATCCTTAGGTTTAAGTCATGGATTTTCACTTTCAGAATGACAGACCTTCCTGAAATATAATGATGCTGATTTAATTGAACTGCTTGAGGCATGAACAGGGCAACAGTCTGTTTTTTTATTTACATGACATGACATTCACTTTTGGTCCCACATCAGTGTTTAACATTGCATACACCTGGTCTTTACAACCACAGAAAATTGTCACATATGAAAAGCAATCAACACAGTAGCCTTACCCTCACACCATCAGTAACCAATCACAGTGGTATCAACGCTACAGCCTGACTAGTCTATCAGAGAGCAAACATAATCGGCTGATCTCACATGTCAGATACATCGCATCTGTGTATCTTGAATATGGAAAATGTTACAGTACAGAATTCTGAAAAAGAAAAGTAGTTGAGGTAAATTAGAAATATTTGTTCATAGGATTCTTTGCAAGACTGAGGTGAGAAGAATATCACAGCTGACCAAATCTACCATTATATCTGTTATGTTCTACAAAATACCCTGCCTGTAGTAAATATCTTAGCTCTTTTATAACTAAATTTGAGGGATCTATGCTGGAAAAAAAGTGTATGTTTATGCATTTGTTTGTAAACATAAATATCAGCTGAGATATTATTATCAGAGTTCATTTCCTCCCAGATATCAGTATCTACTTCTTAAAAATTGATTGTAAGGAGACATGATTCATTTACAGACAATACCTCTTAAAACACATTATTAAATCAAATTGCCAACCCATGCTGACGTTGTCAAAAAATCTTGTATGTTCTTGTAGGAGCCTTGAGATTTCAAAACAGGAAATGACAAGCATGCCAGAGAAAGAAAGGATTCCACATTGAAGAGTCACCAGTTTCTTAGCAAGTGCATATCAAGAAACATCCTTGTGTACCTGTGCTGGTCCCCAGGTCTACCTTGTAGCCTTGTTATTTTGAGACACTTTCTTCTGCGACACACCTCCTCGTGCCCTTAAGTGTCTGAAATTGTTCAGTTTTGAGAGAGAAACTCCAAGCAACCCTGATTGGTTGTCTGGTGGGTGCGGCAAGGCATGGTCCATCTTCCTGTATCCCGGGCTGTGGCGTCGTGGCGACCGGCTGGACCGCATCTCTGGGCGCAGCTGGGCCGAATCAGGGTGCAGTGTTTGGCCCTGCCAGTAACGGTGCCCTCCAATCACTGGACCAGCTGCTCGGGCAGGGCGGTGGTAACTTCCCGGTTTGGCAATGATTACTTTAGGTCCTCGCTGCCTTGCATCACGACCTGGAGATCTTGAGGTCTGGAACAGCTAGACAGAGAGAGATGAGTGAGACCTCATGAACCTACACATGGTTTCTATTTGTGAAGCTATGAATGACTGTAAATCCTCCACTACTAAACTCACTCATGGAGTAGCTCAGGGATCAGTTCTGGGCCCTTTCCTATTTAGTAACTATATGTTACACTTGGGTCAAATGTGTTTATTAAAACAAATGTATTTTGGGCATTTTATGTCTTTATTAAACTGTTGTGATATGAAACAAAATGAGGGCAGAGTGAGATGGGGAATGACATGCAACAAAGGTACCCAGCCACACTTAAACTGCGAAAGTTCATGTTCAGTATTTTAAGCCCCTAGGCCTTTTATTCAAATGAGGCCATCTGATTGAGCACTGTCGGAGTATGCCTTACAGCTAAAATTTTGTAATCTCAGAACATCTTTCATTTAAACTCCAATAAAACAGAAGTAATTATCATAGGTTTAGACTCTGCATTCATATTCCCTCTTGTAAAACTTTAAGCCGCAATCCAGAACTCTACCATGAATGAAAAGTAATGTCTATGGGAATCGGGGCGAACATTACCAGGCTTCTAGTTTTTGAGTGTAAGCTAGTTAGCCTAGCTTGCTAGATTTCACTTCACAAGATGGTGGCTCTCCCCTAATGTTGAATGTTGTAAAGTGGTAAACAGCTTAGCATTGGTTCTGTACTTTTTAGTACAAAACCAAAACTATATAGAGTTGTTGCAAAACGGGACCGTGTCTTGTATCAGTGTTCATAGGCTACATGGCTGTGATGTGCTTCAGTGGGTAGCTAGTAGTTTTTGTATATTGTCATATTGTTTATATTGGGTGCTTGTTCTGCATTCGCTCTTTTAATTTTTATCCGTTATACTTCACTTAATTCTTCTTTTAAACATATATATATATGTTTATATGTTTATATATATATATGTTTATATATATATATATATATATATATATATATATGTATATGTATATATATGTATATGTGTATATATATATGTATATATATATATATGTGTGTATGTATATATATATATATATGTGTGTGTGTATATATATATATATATGTATATATATATATATATATGTATATATATATATATGTGTGTATATATATATATATGTGTATATATATATATATATATATATATATATATATATAGTATTCCACTGAACATTTCTTGGTTTTTGTCTTCTGAAGGGTGCTCTAAATAAAGTTAACGTTATTACTCTCTGTTTTTCTGTATGTAAAGGTTATTGTACAACGGTCCCTTTCTGCTAAGAACATGAGTCATGTGAAAGGAGCATCGATCCTGGCTGCCTATCTGAAGATTCTGCCCTTCATCTTCATCATCCTCCCTGGCATGATCAGCCGAGCTCTCTATCCAGGTGCGTGCACATACATGTGGGCAGACAATCACACACCTTTTAATTAGGAAAAGGGCATGACATGTTTAACTGTAAACAGGTGCCAGCTTGCCGGTGATACACACCCATTTTCAGATAAATTTGTTTACAGGTGTGAGACATCATCTTTGTCTTTCCTGTAAATGGAGAATCACTGAACTGTGTTGCCTGCATCTTAATGACAAACATTATTCCCGTGAACCTCGACACTTGTTTTGTCAGTGATTGCTCATTACGCATTAAAAACAGGATTTAAAAGATTTAGACAAGCAGTGTGTCAACATCTACGTCAACATCACTTTGCTACGTAAAACTGCAGCTTACAATTATTTCTGTTAATGATTAATGTGCTTATTATTTTTTCAGTTAATCTATTAATTATTTAGCTCATTAAATGTGGGGAAATAGTGAAAAATACCTATCCCACCTGCAGTGTTATTTTTATAGTGCTTATTTTATTCGACCATCACTCCAAAACTCAAAGATTCAATAAACAATCTTATAAAACGGAGAGAAGCAGCAAATTAACCTACTAATTGCTTCGGTTGACAATTATTTTTCACAGTTAATCTGTTTATCATTTCAATTTTCTGTGTAACTATTAAGTCTGTAAAATGTGAGAAAATAGTGAACAAATGTTCATTGCAATTTCAACATCCAAAATCCAAAAGACTCATATTGTTGTAAAACAGAAAATACCGCAAATCCAGATACACTTGAGTATCTGGAACCAGCAAATATAAAAAGATTCATTGTTGGCAGCTAATGTTCTATGACTCATTGTTTAATCCTAGAGGATTAGTTATATTGATATTACCTCACCTGTCCTATGTGCCTGTGTGGTGAGGGGTGACCTTGTCTGCGGAGCTGCTGTGATTGGCAGATGAGGGCAGTGCTGTCCTCTGACTGGCTGGGCTCTCGCAGGTCCAGCATGCTCTGGGAGAGGCGGGCCATCATGTTGACCCCATCTCCTTGGCGATGGCCGCGACCTGAACCGGTTGTCACTCCGTTTGTCAACAGGTCACTTGGCTCCTGCTGGGAGTCATAAAACTCCTCCTCTGACGCTGTGGAAGCACTTGAAGGATCATCATTGGCTGCTTGGTCACAAATGACCTTTGTGCTGTCTTGGCTGCCATCTTCGTTGCTGCCTGAGTCCCTGCCGTCATTCTTTGATGTTATGCGGTCACGGCTTGGTGTCAGCTGCTCCCGGGTTTTCTTTTTGCTAGAAGAACCATCTAAACTTTCCAGTTGGTCAGTTTTTACCAGAGTCACCTGTGGTTGGCCAGGCTGCTCTGACGGGGCAGAGTCAATGACTAAGTGCAGTGTGCGGCGTTTAGGAACAGGGGGTGCTGCAGGTTGTGCCCCTGGAGTTTCTTTAACGTTGTCTGTTGGCTGTGAATCAGCAGTAACATTGGTTGATGATGTGGGAGTGTGTGCATTTGGTTTTTGTGTGTCTTGTGCTGGAGGTGTGTTGGGCTGCTGAGGGGCCCCTCTGGAATCAGTTTGGTCTTTATTCGGAGCTGTGTGTGTTTTCTCCTTGACCTGTTTTTTGGTTGGACTGACAGGAGTAGGGGCTTCTGGACTTGTATTGCCAGAGGGATTTTTGGCTTTTCCTGCAGCATTTGCATCCTGACCTGAAGCGGGTTCCTCAGTCTGGGGTGTTAGCATCAGTGGTGAGCTGAAGCGTATAGCCTGGCTGACCTCAAACCTCTCCGACCTCTGTAGGTGAACCTGGTTGGCCCGCTTTTCATCCCTGATGTTGATAAAGCCAATCACGTCGCTGGGTGGGTCTGGCTCTGGCCAGATGGGCAGGTATGGAATCAGGTACGCTTTCTCCAGATGGGCTAATCCTGGGTGTATGGGTGGCTCTTCTATGACCTCCTTAAGACGCCCTTTCATAATTTTTAGCCCAGTGGGATTCTGGGAGTTTGAGTTCTTGTTGCTGGAGTTCTGGTCAGAGGAGGTCGGACTTGCATGGGTTCCTGTGGCAACCAGGGCATATTTAGGATTGATGAGCTTCCTAGCAACAGCAGCTGATACAGGCGCAAGAGCTGTCTGAGGGAGTGGGTCAGGGATTGGTTCATCTACCATGGGAACCTTGCTGAGAGACACACCTCTGGACAAGAGGTAAAGGTCACGAAACTGGAGGTCAAACGTCTCCACTGCCTGTCCTGTGATCACAGTGATGAGGTTACGGTCCAAACGAGAGGAAGACCAGGTGAAGCTGGAATAATAGAGACAGGGAAACATAAATTCACAGCAGTGATTCCCCTCTAAATGTGCTTGTCTAAAGGGTGATTAGATTTGGAACTTTTTCATTACATCTGTCCCAGTTCCTGTGTCTCCCATCTAAACACTTCCTTGTCACGACAAAACCCAAAACAACGTGTAATCATGACACCAGTCATTTGTAGCCTGAAGACATTTATCATATTGTGCTCTTTGATTACACTGCAAGATTGTTTTTCCTCAACATCCTGGTAGAACAAAGAATAAACTAATAAATAGATGACAATGGCAGTAAACCCGAGAGTCTGTGTGAGATTTATAAACTGTGTAATTTTCAGAAATTAAAAAGTAAAAAGGTAAAGTTCAGCACGCCACTTGGAAGCTGAGCAAAAAGCTCTAAACTCTATACATCTTATTAAGTTATTATGGTGAACGAATTAGCTGCATATTTACAACCATTTGCTTTAAGCTGTGTTTTGGCTCATTAATTGCTAAATGCTCTACTACGGTCAACCAGCCATTTGCTAACTTTGCCTGTTGTTTTGTGCTGGGTACATAGTTCACAGTGGGTTTATCTGAATCTGGTTGAAACACAATGAAAGGAGTGAGAGTGAACCAAAACAGTGATCTGAAAGACACCAAAACGCTATGAACATCGAAGGGGTACTGGGTAATGGGTAATTACTTTCTGTGGGTTTATCTCTACCAATGTAAAAATATTGATTAGTGCAAACAATAAGCAGGAATGTAGAACATACTGTTTAGCACACTGCTCACCTGTATGAACCCGAGATGGCTCTGTCTCCATCTACCAGGAGAAACTTCTGGCTCAGCGAACCACGCACCTTCTGCGCCGAGCGTGTGAAGAACTCCACACCTCCACAGCAGCGCACACGCAGATTCTACACACATGCACATACATACAGAGTTAAAGCTGTGTAAACAAAGGCACTTGGGAACTTAGTACTTACAGGAGGAGGGATTTTAGTGAACAAAAGAGAAATAAAGGCAACATGAGCATGGAGAGACAGAAAAGAATGAGTTTTCTTGTTGCTTAAGAGCAGCTCTCTAATACCTGCATAACCTCATGTTGGCTGACTCTACAGGTTAGAGCCTGGACTATCTATGTATGTGCATGCTTGTATGACACACCCTGCGGTGTTTGTCTTCAGCCCTGTGATAAGGGTGTGGTTCCAGGCTGAGCGTTACCTCGTAAGTAAGTGTTCTGTGCGAAATCTCACAGCAGACACTAACCATTGGAGATCGTAAATGCTCATAATGATGGCAGAGATGGCAGATAAGAAAGAAGTTGAGAGAAGGGGGGGGGGGGGTTTCTGCTGGTTAAACCCATGAGGAAGGAAGAAAGAGAAATGAAAGAGAAGCATGTTACCAAAAGTAAAGTGAGCGTGCACATGGGTTATTTAATTGCCTGCAGCACAGACAGAAATGTGCTTAGTGTCTTTCTGGTTTCCACTCCAGATTTCTAAGAAAATCCCCTGTGAAACACTAAGTATTTTCTGTTACTGCCTCGACCAGTTCAGCTCTGACATTCAGCCTATAGCAAACAACTTGCTGATGCATGCACCTTACCAAAGCCTGCCGGCAAAAACCTGTTATACCTACACCATTTGTGTGCCCTTCTTTCAAATACTCCCCGATCTAGTTATTTCTGAAAATAACCTTTTTCTACTATTGTATACTTGCACAACCCTAACCCATCCCACAAGCCCAACTAGCTCATCCCCCAGCTTATCAAAACATCATCTGGGTGTGTCTATATACGTACCTTTAGGTGTCCACGGTGCATATCAGCTCTGCCACACATGGAAAGAAAGCAGGGGACTGCAGCCATGTCAATTATTATGTATACAGGAACTTTGCGTTTGTACGCCGCATCCAGCAGGTCTCGAAAGATATCCACATCTGTAAACACATCCATCACCACGGCTATTACCTACACACACACACACACACACACACACAAAAACACAGACAGGAAACCACAAAGGGTGTTAGTGTTTCCTGGTCTGTGAGGGTGGGTTTGATTTAAGCTGCTCTTATCAACAATATCAAACTCATTAAACCCTCAAAAGGAAGCTGGGCACTTGTGAGAACTGCATTTGAACAATAAATGAAACCCTTTAAGACAGAGAATGTTCCCACTGTCCAGAATGATGGTTCCTTAAAAACAAAGAGTCTTTTGCAGGGTGGTGATAAAGTGAGAAGTGACTGGACAGTGTGTGTTCAACAACACAGCAGCACTGGTGACAGCTGGGTACTCTTCACACAGTGCTGCCTGTTCACTCTCCAACTGACCCAGTTTTGAGTTTAAAACTGCAGAAATAGATAGAGAGGAGTCCCAAACATGGACAACATAGCTAAGAAACTGAACAAGACAACAGCTCTGGAAAAAGCTAGTTGGTGAACTTTGGGGGT
This sequence comes from Trachinotus anak, assembly GCF_046630095.1. NCBI lineage: Eukaryota > Metazoa > Chordata > Actinopteri > Carangiformes > Carangidae > Trachinotus > Trachinotus anak. Next base: position 23,462,788 of record NW_027273870.1, read on the forward strand.
TTTAATAGTTTACCACAGATTGCAAATCAACTTTATTATGACTGTTCTTTTGTCTACTTGCACACAGTGAAAGACGGTCTTGGCAATCATAGAAAAGGTTGAAAACTAGAAGGTAAAAGAAGATAGGCTGTAGTGTGTAACATTAAATAGTCTTAAAAAGCAGGATACTTTATAAATACTATACATACAAACCCTATGCAGGGAACAGTTTGTTTGTAATTGAGTTCAGCTGAACAAAAGCCTCGGAAAAAAGGTTGTTTTTGAGCCTGGATGTGCTGGGTCTGTACTGCCTTCCAAGCAGCAGAGTTAAGCCTAATTATTTGAAGTCTTAATGTTTGTTGCTCTGGTGCAGAACTAAACTACTATATTTGCATGTGCCAATGTTCGTGTATGTGAGAGGTAAAGGTTAGGGTGCTGGCATGTAGCATATTCAGCGACGTCAGAGAATTTCTTTCCACTAGCGTGTCAAGATCAGACTTGTTTCATTTAAAAAAAACTTTGTTGGGTGCATGTGTGAGTTGGCACATGTGAGAGAAGAGAGAAGGAAGTAGGTTTGTGAGGCAGGAAAAAGGCAAGTAATCAGATGTAAATGGACAAAAAAAAAAAAAAAATCAAACTCTGGCAGACACTGGATTAAATTCAGTCCAAAAAAGCCAATGTCAGATTATTGTTGGTAGATATGTGATTTAGCCAAGTGTACAACTGCATCGCTGTCTGTGGTGTGACAGGAGAACACAGAGGAGGAAGTCAAACCTCAGATCAAAACATTCATTCTCAATTTGTCATTGATTTAACATAAAGAAAACAATGATGGTGAACGAGAGGTGAACACAAACACCTAATAGCATGATGCAATTCTGCACAATTGGTGCAGCTACTAACGATTATTTTCATGCAAATATTTTTTTCTCAGTTCATTGATTTCTATTTTTCTTAAAATGTCACAGAGCAGTAAATTTGCTCATAATAATGTCACAAATTGCAAAACCTGATGCTGGAGAAGCTGGAACCAGAGCTAATTATAACAATAACTACCCATTAGTATCCTGTTAATTGACTAATCAATTAATCAACTAGCCAAAAGCACAAATTGGCTACTTCAAATTTGTTCTGTAAACTACAGTACTGTTGAGTTGTTTCTGTTTGATTCCCTGAACTTTCTTTATCACTACAAACTTTGCTACCACCATCTTCTCCATCCTCTCCTCTCACCTTCTGCGCTGAGGCGATGCTCTTCCGCACCACCTCCTTGATGTGCGTGTGCCCCTCGGTTGGAGGTTGGGTGTACACGGTCACACGCGTCACCCCACGGTAGGAGATGGCTTCGGGCCACCCCAGATCCAGCTCGGCCACCGAGGCCTCGGACCGGTCCGGCCAGTACTGGAGCGACACCTCCCCGTCTCCCGCTTCTTCCCCGGACCCCGGGGTGATGTTCCCCGGACCCGGCGTCTCCGGTTTCTGATGATGCTCGTACCCGGGTCGGTAGGCCTCCGCTGTGCGCGCAATCCGCTCCAGCTCCGGTTCCGAGAGGAACTCCCGGACTCCGGACTGCCGGATGTAGTCCGTGAAGGCGTCGCGGCCGTTGGCGACGAGCGCCTCGAGCGCCAGCCGTTGGTCCTCGCTGTAGAAAAACTCCGGCTTGCTCTCGCTCACCCGCCAGTTGACGTGGTGCTCGTCCAGACACTGGATCTGAGACAGCGCCATGGCCCCGGTGCGGCCCCGGTGCGGCCCCGGTCACTAAACGGTTAACTGCCGAAACCACTCTGACCCAGTTTCCACTTCTCGGTCCGGAGGGTCAAACCTCAGAAAAGTCATTACGGTCCATAACGTGTGCGCCTGGCCTGGGCCCGTGATGTGAGAACGAAAACGATTTTCATCAAAGGGGAAATGAGCCGCTACAACAAGGGCTCCACCTCAGCCCAGATACCTCAGGTGACTCACACTAACTCAGGTGTCGTCGGAACGGAGCTCCCCCCACACACCTCCACCCCCAACTCACCGCCCAGCGCCACGCCTTTCACCTGACAGCGGCCGCGGAACTGCAGAGGCGGCCCGGTTCAGCTGCTCCAGCCGCGGGGCCCGGCAGACACGGAGGCAGGCGGCCGTCTGGGTGGATGAGTGTGTCTGTGTGTCTGCCAGTGAGTCAATCCAAAGCGGAACATGTACTGGAGATAGAAAATTCAGTCATTAATCCTCCTTTTAAAAGTGTTGAAACCGAGTGTGACTCAGCCGAACTGCTGTGCTGACGACTCACTTTTCCTCTTTGTTTGTCGGAGCGCTTAAAGTCTGACAGCGGCGCTTCACAGCTGCTCGAAAATGGCAACTGAGTCAAAAAAAAGTCGTAAAATTAACCAACGTGGCACTTACGAGTCCAAACTTTGACTGAGTCCGAGTCCACAGCGATTAAACATTCGTTATTTCCCTTCAAAGCGTCCCTCCGGGGTTAAGGTCCAGCGCGGCAGTGTGCTGCAGCTGCCGGTGAGAGCCTGACCCTGGAATTCGGCAACGGAAGCTGAGTTACCGGGGGCGGAGAGGCGGAGTGTCCGGTAGTTGGTTAGGAAAGAGAGAGTTTAAACTCCACCCTCCTGTCTGGACAGAGGGAGAGAAATCGTGTTTTTTCAGCAGGACCCTTACGACAGACAGTGTAATAACTAACCCAGTGAGATAAGTTTTACATTGTGTTTTGTTTTTTTTTTTTGGGGGGGGGGGGGGTTATAATTATAGTTAGACTTCTAAAATTATTGTGGTATTAAATGTGACATAAGCTTAATCCAGAGCACATAGGGTTACTCAGCTTTTTGCTATTTGGGTTAATTGCTGGACTGTGATGTGTCACTGAGAGGTCTACTGGAGTTTCCGGTGATAAAACACTGTGAGAAATAACCAGTGAACATCTGTGTCAGGTTTAGATTTCCCTTTAATGGTTTAGGTTTTTCTAGATTGAGGAGGAAAACACAGCCAAGTGACCCTTGTTGTGAGTCCACTTCTTTGCCACCTATAACAGATCTGATGTTAATGTTATGTCTGTAATGTTCTGAATATTAAAAGCAATGTGCTCCACATCTGGAAGATCATTTCATGTCACTGTCTAATTCTAAGGCAAGGCAAGTTTATTTGTGTAGCAACAAAGGTAATGTGCTGCTTGTCTAATGCAACATGTACAGGCATTCATGGTGAATAATAGTGAAGGAGGAATGTGATCAATCCAGCTGTGTCATTTATTATTATTGCACTTTATTTGTATAGTCTAAATATTTCATACAATGCAAGTGCTTCACATCATTGTACGCACGCTAGAAAAAACACATCTAAAATAAATAAAACATTGACTACATTACAATTACGCTTAATACAAATGAATATGAACATGAACTGCCAAAGGAAGCCATTCTTTGTTAAAGCTCAGTGGGCTAAAAAATAGACTAATATCATTAAATTTAAAAAAGTATCCACTTAAGATACTTTTACTGTAAAATAAAGGTAATTTATTCATGTATTATCATTGTCTTCTTCAATATGTAAGATACATGTTTCCCCCGAGAACAGTTTCAATGACCTAAATCCATACTGAAGTGGAATTTTACCCCAGCTCATTTGCCCGTTCTTTAGCAGAAATTAGAGACAACATGAATTCTGCATGAGCTCAATATTTAGTTTCGTGTAAATGATATTTGCCTGACCTCATGTTTCAGACTCTGTTGGCTGTGTGGATCCTGAGGAGTGTGTGCGAGTGTGTGGAGCTGAGGTGGGATGTTCCAACATCGCTTTTCCAAAACTGGTCATTGAACTCATGCCAAGTGGTGAGACTACTGCATATTTTTATTTCAGCATGTACCAGTGCTTTGATAAATTCTTTTTTAATTTTCACCTGCATGCATCTGTGTATTTGTATGTGTATTACAGGCTTGCGGGGGCTTATGATAGCAGTGATGATGGCAGCTCTGATGTCTTCGCTGACTTCCATCTTCAACAGCAGCTCCACACTCTTCACCATGGACATCTGGAAGAAACATCGACCCCGGGCCTCAGAGAGAGAGCTGTTACTGGTCGGCAGGTAGCCATGTTACACATGTATGGATGGGCACACAAAGCAGCGCAGTGGTCAGGGAACATTTGTTCTGCTTTAGTGTCCTTGAACAAGAGTTTAAAACCCCCTCAGTTCTGTGGAGGGTGAACTCATGACACTAGGAATAAAGAGAAGCTTGTTTGTTGAGAATGTGAAAGAAATGTGAAAGAAATGTGCTGTACATGTTTGTTGCAGGATTGTGACAGTGATCTTGGTGGTGGTGAGTGTGGTGTGGATCCCCATCCTGCAGTCGGCCAATAGTGGCCAGCTGTACGTTTACATCCAGTCTGTGACGAGCTACCTCGCTCCACCAGTCACTGCTGTATTCACTCTGGCTGTCTTCTGGAAGAGAACCAATGAGCAGGTACGGAACACAGGCACAAAAACACATGCATGCATGGAAGTCCTCCAGCGGCTCATATACATTTTACAATTGAGGCTGCAACTTCTGATCATTTTATTATCTATTGGTCTGACTTTTCCGTTAATCAATTAATAGACATGCCAATAAATTGTCAGAAAAAGGCAAAAAAATTATCCACGGCAAAATCCAAATATATTCAATTTCATAAGAGAAAAAAGAGAGAAGAGCAGCAAATCCTCACGTTTGTGAAGCTGCAACCACTGAATGTTTGACTTAAAATAAAAAGAATTTGGCAATCAGTTATCAGATACTGTTAGAGACAGTCTGTTCTGTTTACAGCCAGGAACATACATGTACACTAGTTTTTACTGAACAATAAAATAGAACTAGATTTCATTCCAAGAACACCTAAATGACACAAGATCTTTCTTCTCAAACATGCATTAGTGAGACTATTCAAACTTAATTCCAAGTTTACTTGATTCTGGACAACAAACTACTCAGCAGAACCTTCTGGAGTTTTCATATTTTCCTCTTCGCACTGTTTGTCCTTTCTCCTACACTGTATGGCTGCGCAGTTTTATTAGTCTCACATGGGATCCAGCTAAGTGCAAACATCCCTTACTGCTTGGTGTGAAGTCCTGTGTGAATGTGTGTGTGTGTGTGTGTGTGTGTGTGTGTGTTATGAAGTGTATTGTTTATTATTTCCTCTGTAAGAACCAGCATGTACATGCTGCTCTTTCACCGCAATAAATGAAAGTGATTGTTTCTGTCTGATAACAGAGTGCAAGTGAGAGAAAGTGTGATTGTTAGAAGATAAAGATAACAGTGTGGGGTGAAAGAGATAACAATGGTGTAGTTAGAGTGTGGATCAGCCAAGAGCTAAAAACACATGTTGAAACACTCTTAAAGTGCAAGTAAAGACCAGTCTTTAGTCAAGTAGTCAAGATTCAATCCCTGTTTTATTGCTGTTTGTCCTGGGTGTGTCTGCACTCTGCTGGAATGCTTGTAACTGCTGAAATCAAGAGGATGTTCTCTGTTTTTGTTTTTTTTCCTAATGAAAGGGCTTTTTCCCCTTTATTGTGATGTAAATTACTTCTATTCAACTCAGTCAGTGTCTGCTTTATTTTACTTTTAACCTTTTTATTTACAATGAATTTACAATGAACTTGCCTGGGGATACTACATGAGTTGGCAATAGCCCAGAAAATACTGATCTGGTAATTTGCAGGTCAAAGGACGTCCACGTTATTATATGAAGTCATTGCTAGTGGTGTGGATAGCAATGTCAGCTGTGTGTTGGCCCTTCCAACACTTTGGTCTAGACCTAAACATATCAACCCATACTGGACGGATTGCCATAAAATTTAGTACTGACGTTCATGATCCCTGACTTTCCTGTAGTGCCACCAGCAGGTTGACATTTTTAGTTTTTAGTGAAATGTTTCAACAACTATGGGAAGGAAATTTGACACTCATCAAAGTCCCCCTGAGGATTAATTGTAATAACGTTAGTTATCCCTTAACTTTTCATGTAGCACCATTATTAGGCTGAACATTTTGTTTGTCCAATACAGAACATCTGCAAAGCTAAACCTAGCTCTAAGCACTACCTAAGTGTCTGTTTAGGCAGTGTTTATTGCTAATTCACAAATGCTAATTATTATAATATAATATAATATAATATAATATAATATAATATAATATAATATAATATAATATAATATAATATAATATAATATAATATAATAAAAGCAATGCATTTAGCTTAAAGCACTGCCCATAGCCTCAAACAGCGGCTAGCGTGGTTATAGCCTCTTTAGCCTTGTTTCACATTAATGTACTTTCACTGAAATGTGGTTGAAAGTTACTTAGATGTCTAAAAACTTTTACTTTTTCACCAAATTTTGCACAGTTTAAATCTAGATATGCTTTTAGATCTGCAAAATACCAAAACCATGCTTACTGTTGGAGTTAAAAATCTCACAGCCATCTAATTCTTTTGATGGTACCATTTCAAGTTAAGACCTATAAAAAAAAAAAAAGTTATGGAGAAGGGTCAAAAGCCCTGTTACACAAGAGGTATGAGCTTTTTATTTGTTCAGCTAAACACAGTGAGTATATGACTTTAAGAATCGAAATTGTGTTGACTCATGTGGTCAAAGGGAACATGTTACAGCACACGATGTGTCACACACTGACACTGTGGAGAGCAAACTCATAACGTGGGAATATGATGTACTCTTTGAACCAAAGCAGCAATTGTAACTCATAAAAACATTAATAAACCCTGTAATTGGTGTCATTATGTCTAGCACATGTGGCATCTTATGTATTCATCCCTATCTGCCTTTGTGTTAATCTTAGAATTTTACATTAAGATTTGTATTAACTAAAACCAGAAAAACACACCATTCTACAATAGTTGGCAATGTGACAACAAAAATAACTGTCGCTTCAAATGATTTTATTCATATGTAGATAAATAGATCAAAGAGAGAAGGGGAGTAAAGCAATAAGGAAGGAGAACAGAGAGAGGAGGAAAAGTGAGAAAATGTGATGAGCGGTGAGGCCGAGGTACAGTTGATTGCTTTGTGTGACTCAGTGTGAGATAAGTCAAACTGCACAGATCACATTTTTTAGTGAAGGTTGAAAAGAGAAGGAGACAGACGGTTATTTGTGTCACTGTATGTGTGTGTAAATTTGTGGCACGACAAAGATGACAAATCATAATGGTTGGAAAGTGAGAGTGCTACAAGCCCAAACACACCCAAGTGTGACCCAGGGCTGCTCCAGTCATTAGACGCAGGGAGATCAGTATATCACTTCGTGTCATGTAATGTCATCTGTGTGTGTTCATGTGTGTGTGTTTTCAGGGTGCATTCTGGGGCCTGATGGTGGGTTTGGTGGTGGGTGTGTGTAGGATGGTGCTGGAGTTTGCTTTCCCTCCTCCCAGATGTGGCATTGTGGATTCTGCACCTGCAGTGCTGCGTGACGTCCACTACCTCCACTTCGCAATTCTGCTCTGTGGGCTTACTGCTATCGTGGTTACTGTAGTATCACTGCTCACACCCCCGCCCAGCCCTGAACAGGTGTGTACACTTAGATACAGTAAATAACAGCTATGAGGGAGGTAAGCTTATCTGAGTAGTCTTTCTGTGGATACACCTGTCGTGTTATCTACTGAAAAAAACAGAGATGAATCTGATGTAAAGAAACAGGCAGCTGAATATTTGAGAGCAGATTATATGAAGGCTGACTTCTAAAAGGACAGTCAAAGAGGCCATGCCTATCTAAATCCAAAGGATCAGTAATCAGCTACAGAGAACAACAGAAATATTAAAGTACAGTAGAAGTATTGTTGCACACAACAGAATGACACATCAGATGCTTCACATTTCAAGTCTCAGTATTTTGGATGACTCACATCTGACATTACTTTGACCTGTGTATGAACTCAAAATGCAAACATCAGCCTCTCTGGTATTTAAAAAAAACAAAAAAACTGTCATAACTTATTTCAAGAGAATTAGACAAATATAGAAAACAAGCAGATCTGCTTAACCTCACCCATAAAAAGCACACACAACATTCAGTCCTCACATTAATCCAATTCATCCACACCCTCAAGTGTACAAACTATGCTCACCGCACTTATCTGTAACCTCCGAGTCCACACAGACAACTTATATCAATGTATTTTATGTACAATGAGAAAGTTTTATATAGGTGGTTTTTTTCTGGTCAATTTTGTTGCATAAAAATCAAATCAATACTAACTGCGGTGCTCTTTGTTGTCTAAGGCGAAGAATCGCTGTCCAGAATAAGTTTCATGAATAAAATTTAATCACACATAGCAATAAAACAATAAAAAGCCATATACAATTGTTATACAACTATAAAAAAAATATCGCTCTGCTCTCCCAGGTGTGTAACCTGACCTGGTGGACAATAACTGAAGAGCCACAAAGAGAAATTCCTCTACAGAAAGTGTCCTCTGTCAGCCACCGTATCTCCCAGGGTAAGAGTCTGGTTATTCACACCACTTAGAATAAAACCAGCAATCATGTGATAAATAGTCATCTACACACACATGCTGCTATAGTTATTGTTTCAGTAACTTCCTGTTTCTTCTCTGTGCATGTGATGTTGCAGGCTCAGAGCCATCTCGTCGGGTGACATGTGGCCAGGGTGTAGGATCGTGTATCGCAGCACTGCGGCGGTCAGAGGAGACTCCAGCTCCCAGAGTTCCTAGTGTGAGAGAGAGTGTGTTCTGGTCAAGGTTCTGCTGTGCTAATGCGCTCCTGCTGATCAGCATTAACATTTTTCTCTATGCATACTTTGCCTGAGCGGAGAATCACATTCAACATCCTGCCTCACCCGCAAGCTGAACTCCTGCCAGTCCCTCCAACATGAACTAAAAACCAACCGCCTGCCAAACAGCGGCTGATTTCTCCAGATCCAGGAAGGTGGCAAAACAAACAGATTTTTCAGCAGATTTTACCTGAATTCTGTAGAAATCAATGCATTGTATTTCACGAGAATAAGCCTGCAGTTGTAGTTTCAAGTGCTATAAAAGATCCACATCCCAAAATAGAAAATACCCAGAGAGCAGATCCCTCCACCAAGGCTGCACAAACTGCTAAATTTATTATTTTCACAACAGCAAATGCTGAGACATTCTTTTATCTGCATCTGGATCCACATCTGCAACAAATTACACATAGTGATTGACAATAATGGAATACACATGCCAGACTTTTTCATTCAAGTAAGTGCAAAATGTCATGAGAAAATGGTGAAAATGTTCACTTCATTAGACATACAGTATTTCTACAGATATGCCTTGATGTTATGTTTATTATTTTAACACTGCCCTGCTATAGGACATTGGGTTATTCTATTTGCATCCAAGCTTTAAAGTTTCAGAAGGGTATTGTACAAATTACAATGAAGCTTGTGGCTTGTAACAAGCTAACCTGAATGTGCAGTTAGTGCTTGAGGCGAATCATGTCTAATAACTAAAGCTTACAAAATATATAGTAAGATATTCAGAATACATCTGTGTGGGTTAAGTTGTATGTGACTCTCATTATTCTATTTAATTTAGAATTTATATCTTTAACAGTAATTGTATAGTTTTATTGATGACCCTCTATCTGTCATGCAAGGTTTTATGAACCTTCAGTTATTGTTCTAGTGTTCTTTCATGCTATTGAGCTTTTTCTCATTCACATGAAGCAGCATTTCTCGACCTTTGCTGGTCCACGACTGTCAAATTCTTGTAACTCCAGGCTATTAGAGTTTTTAAGTTTAAATTTGCAGCTGGAACTTCAAATGCATCCAAATTATATTGAAACAATGAAAGGTTTTAGAATTATTTTTCTATTATTACAAATTACAATTTATCAATGCTGAAAATTGCCTATGGCTCCAGTTTACTTGAGGGGCATCAACCTCGAGGCTGATAAAATAAATAAATTGCCTATGTTGCTGTGCATTTGAGCTATTTTTTATTGCTGAAATTCATTAACAAGTATTAAGAAGCACAGATTGTTGGATCTGAAGAACCTCATGTAAGTCAAAATACCTTGACAACTTGTCCACCAAATGTTTTTTTCTTGTGATATCTCTAATAAATGTAAAGATATATGCATCAAAGCTAAATGTGTTTGTCCACAAATGTTTGTTACATAATTTATAACTAGATGATATCACTCTTTATTTGGCTTCTGTACAGTTTTCTTACATTTACCACAGGGGAGGTTAGGGCAAGGACAAGATGGTAAAACAAAGTGAACATACAGTTAAATTTCACTTTTCAGTCATATATTTAGTACAGACTGTTGTGAAAGGACAACAGGAAGGCAACAGTTTTTCTCAATTCAATTAATATGTCAATTCATTTTTGATTTACTGATTAACTGAAAAATATGGGACCCACAAAGTTACATCTTTGAATTGTGTGTTTGTATTGACCAGTAGTCCACAAGCCATGGAATTTAGTATAATGACATAAAACAGAGGAAAGCAGCAAATCCCCACATATGAGCAGCTGAAACCAGCAAATATTTGTCATTTTTGCTTGATAATTAACTTAAATGATTGAAGCCACTGAAAACCTGCTTTCAAATCTTCAATAATAAGTATTTAGGACTAAATTAACAAAAAACTAAAGGAAAAAAAAAAATCTTTGGGTATTATTAAGGCCCAGTCACAGCAGTATTCAGAATCATTGTGATCAGAGTAATCACACATGAAGGAAATCCATGAAAAGTTTTGTTACTTTGATTAACTGAAAATTTGCACTGTTGACCACTAGCAAGCTGAGAGAGAGTCTGAAATGAAAGCTATCATAAGTTATTGTTGCAGCATATGAGACAGGAGTCAATGGTAGCCTCCCAATTCATCTTTTGAACTCTGAACTCAGCTACTATATGACATATTTAACATTTATAAACACTTTATAAATATTCAATAAGTTTATACCACACTAAAATGTAGTTATAGCCGTAAGGATATCTATTAGTGAATATTAATTTGTCAGCAATTATATCTTCTCCTATTAAGACACATGTTGTCACAGTTGTGTTTTGCTACGTTGTCATTCATTATCTATTTGTACAGTAGCCTCCACCTCTGAGTGCCCACACAAAAAGTGACAGTTGTTGGCAAATATATTCATAAACACTTTCACCTACATTATAGTGTGTTATAAACCATTTATTAAATGTCTGTTAAATGCTAAATATGTGGACTTTAAATGAAGAGTTGCCATGAAGACATACAAGCATGTGAAAATTTCTTTTTCCAACTGAAATCCTGCCCATTTGAAACCAGGGAGTAGAGCACAGAGAAAAACAGAAATAAAGACATTTCTAAATTCAAATATGGTCTCCATGTAGGATCGCATAGCTCACAGTAAGAAGCTGATTGAGAAAATCTGTTTTCAGGGCCGTTTATCAATAATGAAAATTTATGTTGACGATTCAATAATTGGTTTCAGCTCTAGTTCAGTCACTGGATTAGTAAGGTGAGTCACTACTGCCAGGCAGGTAAGGGTCAGTGGTACAGCCATGTTTAGTCTGATTTAGTGTCAGTGGTACAGCAGTTGGACGTATTCTGGTGGAAAGACGCCTACTCGGCCTCGACAGCGTCCTCTCCAGGTCAGTGAGCCCGAGCAGTCCAGCAGGTCAATGATATCACCACGCAGGAAGTGGAGGTGGGCGGTTTGAGGGGGGGTGTAATCACAGAGGGCATGAGCCAGACGAGGTTTCTAGACAAAGACAGAGCCGAGTCATGACATTAGGCAAACGTGTGTATTTAACAGAAGTGAAAGGTGTTTATTTAAAAAAATGACTTGATGATTTGTCATACCCCCACAGCTGGATCCAGCAGACGTGTGGAGGTTTCTCTCTCCAGGTGAGAGGGGTAAGAGTAGAGACGGGGTGAGGGGAGGGACTCCTGAGAGCTGCTTTTATAAGGGTTAGGGTAGGGGTTACATCCAGGGTGGGACAGCAGGCGAGGGGATGAGGGAGGGTCTCTGAGGTAAACCGCTTTCTCCATGGCAATGCTGTGAGTTCTGTAGAAATCCACCAAGCGGTTCAGGGAGCAAAACGACTCGTCCCAGATGCAGTACTGACCGCCCCCCTCCAGGACCCGGAAATGTTCAACCCTGTCACCATAGCTGCAGAATAAGAGTGGTGGATAAAGAAAAGTGAGAAATGTAGGCAGGTATGTATGCATGCTCCTTTTTGCTCCAACACCTGCTTCAATCGATTAATAAAAAAGACCAAACATAAGATAATAATAATCAGATTAATCATTAATACAAATTATTTTGTATCTATTAAGAAAAATATATTAACTAAAGAGAAGAACTTGTCATTAGAAAACATTTTACCACTGATGGTATTTTTGATGTAAATACATTATATCTGTTAACTATTCTTCTTTATGAAGCCAAGAAATGTATTTTGTTTGATGTGGTTCACTTCACTCGTCCCTAACATACAATTTGAATCAAATTTCTGACAAGTTTGCAGAACTTGGAAACAAATACATCCATTTTTGCATTATTTGAAGGAGCCTCCTTTCTTCCCCTCCATGCTCCCCTGCCCGAAATATATAAATAAACTTGGAAATGGAAAATAACATTACATTCTATTATTATATTATGTATTGTAAAAAGCAGAGGCTGTAATTTCAGCACAACACCTTTCACAGTTTGTGCATAATCTTTTATATTGTGTTGCTGTGGTGTGTTGTTTTCAACTGCATTGTTGTGTTGGAAGTAATTGTCTTTGGTCCTTTTTTGTGTAATTAATGTACAATCATATTTCAATTTCAAAACAAACATGTCCAAATTACTATTAAATAAGAGATAATCTGTTTATTGTCTGATGAGTAATTGTTTATTAAGCCGATCCCTCTTTTACACTGTTAAGATGATCATTGTATCACTCTGAAGGGAGGCAACAGCAGCCCTGTGGTGCTCTGACGAAGGCTTGTTTGCTGTACTGTATAAGCCTAAAAAGTGAAACGTTTTGTTGATTCTGTCTCGTTGTAGTTCATGTTGGGGCAGCGCAGTGGTTTCCTCAAGAAAGGGGAGGGGAGCAAGAATGCATGCTCTCCTGGTTCCTGCAGTTCAGACCCAACACATGAGGTTAGATTAAATGGCGACTCTGTCTGCAGGTGTGGATATGAGTGCAAATGTTTGTTGTGTCCCAATTCCAAAAACCATGCTAATTGTTAACAGTACATATTCATCTTTAGAATATTCTGTTTATGTGGTTAGTTTCCACAAAAACCAACTCACTCCACTGATTTTACACTAAAAGGAAATGACACAAGACTTGCACTGAAAAGCTCAGGTGTTACTAATAACACCAACAATGGCTCTGTTGATTCAAATGTCCCAGTAAGCCATGACAGTGTGACAGTGACTCAGCATGAGCAATGTACCAGGACCAGGACCCTGTGGAACAGAATCCAGGCATCCCTGATTTTTTTTTCTGTCTTTACATCTGTGCTTCTGCTGCTGTGATGCTAAAATATCTTGCTGTGAAAAAAGGCCTATCGTGGGACAGTTGGGCATCTCATCAACTCGACCGTTCACACTCAAAAGCTGCTTAGAATTAGTGCATATAATGGAAAATGACGGGTGGCACGCTACAGGGGGAGACATGGTGGATGCATAGTTAGAGAAGGTTTTGCTGGTTGCATCTCAGTGCAGTGTTAGGCGTAATGACAAACTGTTGTAAACTGTTGCTGTTTACCAACTAAAAAGCTCTCATGAACTTTCCTTGAACATTATCTCCCTCTGCTGATCACAATGAGGATTACACTGCGGTTGTGTTGCATTAATATCAGTCTCTCTGTGTGTGTGTGTGTGTGTGTGTGTGTGTACTTATACTTGCTACATAGTAAGGACCAAAGAAAGTATTTTACTAACAGAGTGAGGACATTTTGGGAAAGTCCTCACTTTTTGAGACACCTTCAAATCACATTTTGAGAGTTAAGACTTGGTTTTAGAGTTATGGTTAGAATTAGGTTTAGGTTAAGGTTTGGGTCAGGGTTAGGGTTAGGCACTCAGGTGTGATGGTTAAGGTTAGGGTAAGGGGCTAGGGAATGCATTATGTTAATGAGTGTCCTCACAAAGATAGAAGTACAAGTACACGTGTGTATGTATGTGTGAGTGTGTATATGTACATACATGAAATTCCTCTGTCAGCCTTTGCAGGCAGACAGATGTTGTGCCTGAAAACATTACTGCGTGTGCGTTATGTACACGGATGTCTGTGGCATGTGTCAGTTGCATAATGTACCTGTGTTTAATTAAACACTGTGTCGTATTACATAATGGCCTGATTATTATCGAACGCATTTAATTTACCCTCAATGATTAAATGTGTCCCACGTCACTTTGCTGACCCAAATTACACTTCCTCCTCCATACACACACACACACACACACACACACACACACACACACACTTACTGTCTGCGCAGCTGTGATATTTTTAGCAGTTCTCATAGAACATATTTAAATAGTCTGGCTCTCCTCTCTGCACACACACTCAAAGACACGTGGTTGCTGTGACTTGCTAATGTGCCCACTGTGATGGAAAACAAACATCCCACTGCACACATAGAATAACAAGGAGCTGGTGCTTCCTGTGTGTTTCATGCAACACTTCTGGTTGTATAGTTGAGGCCACGTTTGTTTTGAGATCTGACCCAGGAGCAGATGCTGTTATACAGCAGAGTGAGGGAGGGGGGGTGGCTGAGTGGGAGATTACAGCAGCACAGCAGATTCAACACATGCAAATATAACTGCTGCACTTCATCATATAAACATTTTGCATCTCATTAAAATCAAATTATGTCAATGGAAATGTTTGGTCAGTCTGTAGCATGAGATTTGACTTGACCGTGTTAAATGAATATCTCATCCTGACTGAGGATGACCTCTGTGTTTGCATATGTGGTGCTTTCACTGACCTCACGGAGACAGAAAACTCTCCTGGAGCTGATTCACTCTCCCTCACCAGGAAGACTCCAGTGTCCTGCCAGCGGAGACGCTGCTCAGCCTCAAGTCTCGACACCCGTCCTGCAAACCACCTATAAGCACACACACAAGTTACACACTCCTCTGTGGCTGATACATTTTGAGAATTACAATATATTCATGTTGCTCTTTAAACTGATATAAGCATGAGGAGCTTCTAAATTAAAAATCAAGTCAATCAGATACATCAGTGGTTCTCAACCTGCAGATCAGGACCCCAAAATGGTCTCTTAGAGTAATTTAGAGGGGTCACAAGATGATATTTTTGTAATATAAATTTGTTTTTGAGAGTAAAAATTGTAAACAATCTAATCTAAATAATTTTTTTGTTGATCACAACCTGTGATGAGGGGTCACAAGCAGACGTCGCCTCATTTTGAGGGGTCACAGGATAAGAAGGTTTGGAACCTCTGATGTAAAAATGTTATGGTAAAGCAAATGTTATCAATAATTTTACAGAGAATGCTAAACTGATCTGTTATTCATAAAGAGTACAACATATGTGGACAAATTTGTTCTTTACGTATGAGAAAGGAGGGAAATGTAGTTTTCGGGCACATAGCCACGCTTCCCCCGGATCTCTGCTGTGAACCAACAAGAGTCATCCTCCATTTCTGTCACCTGCAACACATGTGCACGATCACTCTTACTATGTAGACATACAGCCTTTGTGTTACTTTTGGAAAATTTCAAACTTTAAAACCCCAACATACACACACACACACACACACACACACACATACCTTGATAATGTCCCCTTTCCGAAAACTGATCTCGTCTGTTTCTGATGCTGTAAAAGAGAAAAGAGCCACCGCCTCCATGCTGAGCAGAGCGAGTAGAGTCCACTACGAAAATAGTTTCACCTCATGAATGAAGAGAGAGAGTACAGCTGTGTGAGTAGAGCACAGCAGGATGTTAACACTCTGTTACAGGATGAGATAATCAGTGTGTATATGTGTGTGTGTGTGTGTGTGTGTGTGTGTGTGTGCAGTCGCTGACATCCTGCTCATTAGTTAATGAGGAGAATTTTCTCTGCGCGTGTGTCCCTCTGCGCTTCCATGTGACCGAGTTGGAGAGAGTGTGTGTGCACACGTGGAGGAAGCAACTGTCCTCCATCTCCAGCTCCATCTCCTTCTATAATGTCTACACACTTTAAACTCTGGGGCTTTAATGAAGTTCCTCAGGGGAAATCAGGGACAGTGTGAGGAAGAAAAGAGAGAGAGGTGGAAGAGATGAAAATAACCCTGTGAGTGTTTATGGCCTTTTCTTGGGATTATCACAAGTCTTTGTAAAGCAGGTGCTTCCAGCTGATTCACTTGTTTTTATAAAGAACACAGTAACTAACAGCTGATTCTTAAAACAATGTATAAAATGTGAAGCCACACTGCTGATACTTTTCTGTGATGCTGGTCTCATATCATCCCTTTTGCTCTTCTCTCAACAACTTCAAGTCTCTATAATTAAACTATAATTTCTTTTTTTTGCTTCTTCCTTCAGTTCTTCTCTTCTCTTCTCTTATTCCACCTGGTTCTACTTTGTTGCAATTTTTATTGTTTTCCTTTATTCTAATATATGATATACTGTATTCATACATTTACTGTGTGGGGGGGCTACAGCTGCATTTCATTCTGCAGTCCTGTAGAGTATAATGACCTTGACCTTTAAAAAGGTGTCATCAGGTAAGTATCCACCAAAACCATGTTTCTCAACTCCAGCTTTTAAGATAACTGGAAACTGGAAAACTTTGGAATTGCAATATACTTGCAAGAATAACACAACAGTGTCTTTTAGGCAAACAACCCCAGATGTGATGTCACACAGTCAACAACAGTACAGATACAGAGGAAGTAGTAGGAGGGGTGGATTGTGCTGATGGATGAGCAGAGAAATTACACAAAGCTCATAAAGATTAAACTGTACATTTATTTAAAATTCATTTGTGCATAGAAAATTTGATCTCAGTAGAATTGAGTGATGTTTTGATTAAACTGTGTAACAATGTGTGACAGATATAATTGATTTGTATGATTCAGTAATATGAGCATCTGCTACCTGACAAAAATCACATCAAAATATGTAAGTGTCTTTATTTTCAATGGGGTGGGGCATTAAATCAGCCCTGAGCTAATGTGAGTAATGGGTGAGATAAAGCTAAAATACAGATTTTGAGATCAGTCAGGTTGGGTTGTGAGTACATGAGTGTGGGTCTCAGTTTCAGGCCTGTGCAGGACTCTGCTGGTGAGTTGTGACTCCCCTCTGCTGGAAGTAAAGACAAGAGCAACTGCAAAGTATCAAAATATATTGAAGATGAACAGGGATTTAACTATATATATGAAAATATATCATGAAAAGCCATCAAAGATCAACAACTGCCTGCTTGGTGTTTAATGGAGCTGTAATATTAAATGTTAAGAAATTCTCAAAACAGTTGAGGTTTTATCAGCCGGCTTATTCAATAATAGCCAATAAAGAGTGAATACATTGCTCACTGCTGTTTTTTGCAAAGTTGTGTTGCTACCTGCTTAAGTTCACAAACACTATACAGAGCAGTGTTACACACACATGAACAGAAACAGTACGCATCTGTATATCACTGAAAATAGGGGGATTCCTCTTTGACTCAAGTAACCAACATATCACAACAATGTAAAGGCAAATGTAGCCTGAGTTAAGAGTGTGTTGCTCATCACCAACCAACTAACTAACAAACCCACATAAGGCAGTGTGTGTGTGTGTGTGTGTGTGTGTGTGTGTGTGTGTGTGTGTGTGTGTCAGTAACAGTCCACTATGACCTCTTGCCCTGGTTGTGTGTCTGGATGAGTGTGTGCGGCACTCGCAGTCAGTATGTCCTGCAGCAGAGACAGGGGAGAGTTATGGACGTGGTCACTGCTTTGAGTCAGTATGTCCAGCTTCGCGTCCAAATCCAGAGACCTCAACACCTCACACACACCGACACACACGCTGCCGCCTCCCTCGCTCTCACCGTCCTTTCCCATCTCACCACAGTCTTCAGCATCGACCACATGTGCTCCGTGGGCAGCGATGTCTGCCTCTTCAGTCTGATCATGCTTCCTCATCCTCAGTATTTTTCTGATCTCTCGCCCCCAGCCCAGTCCAGGCAGTTCACAGGACACCTTGGCGACTGTTACCATGGCAGCAGTTGCCTCTAACGACATAGGGCAGACGGTTTCTCTGAGTGTAATCAGGAGTTGACAGGCCTTCAGACCCACGGGTCTATCACAGTCAACCAGACCACTCAGCAATGCTGAGACGACTCCCTGCTCCACCAGATTGTTCAGCACAGCGGCCAAATCTGACTCCACACCCTCTGAGTGTGTCCCGGTGTGTGTGTGAAGCGTGTAAGTCTGATCGGAAACCACAGCATATGGGTGCGGCAGGGCATGGTGAGCATCTGAGCCCTTCCTGTAACCACGGTGACCTGAAAAGGCTTCATCCAGCAGCAGCTCAGCCAGCTCCAGAGTGTGAACTTTGACCTCCCAGTCCAGATCGGTGCTGCCCAGAGAGAGGACGGAGCTCACAGAATTCATCAGGAGAGAAGAGGAGGAGGAGGAGGCAGATGACAACACAGATGTGTGAGAGGAGCGTGAAGAAAACCAGGTGATGAAATATTGCACAACTGCCCTCCTGGCGAAGCCCTCTGTGTCCTGGGAGAGAATTTCAAGCAGCCGGCTCACTATGTCAGGCTGGTGGGACACAGACAGTCAGGATTATCAATACAGTCAAGTCTGTGTTACACAAAGTGATGAGAAATGAGAAGAGCATATCACAGTTTCTAGATGGTATAATCCATGAATGAGAATTTCTATAGAAACTGGCAAACTTGATAAAAAAAAACTTTTGAGTGATGGAACTGATGTATTTCTCAGAGGTAAGAGTGAAGCCAAGAATTTTAACCTCTTAATTTTTAATAATAATAATAATAATTATAATAATACTAACTTCAAAACTGAGGGTGGTATATGATAATTGGATGTATGTTTATTTGGTCCAATAATCATGATTTCCCTTTTGTATCTTTTTAGTTTGAGGAAGTTTTCAAACAGCCGAGATATTAAACAGTAATTAGATTTTTTGTTGGTAGCTTAGAGGGGATTTAAGGTGAGGATTTTTCCTTCATTGTTTTGTCTTTGTGTGTTTTCAGTTACTCTGGTTGGCAATGCTGGGAGTTACATGAGGACACCTAAGAGTGATAAACGTTTAATTGCCCCACCACCCACTCTTTGTACCTAGAGGTACAAAGGAAGGTAATGAGGGAGATGTCAGTCAAACACAGGCTGTACACTCCCACACAGTGTTGAGATGAGGGCTTATCAGATAAAAGAATTGAAAGCACAGGCTCTCCCATGGGCGTGTAGGGCCTTTATACTTGAACTTATAGTGCTCAAGGTTTATTATATACTGAACAGGTTAGATACATTCAAGGTCTGCAGCTTCAAACAACTGCTTAGACTCCAAACTTAGTTGTAATCCAACATGAATCAGGAAGTGTTTGTTACACCATTTAACAATATAAATATGAGAACACAATATAAGAAAGCTGGAAAGATCAAACTCAGACGTTGTATCCTACACTGCGGCAAGTTCTTCCCTGTAGTCTTGTGTTTTCCTACCTGCTCCTGTGAGAGTGCTGCCCCCTGCTGCCAGCTCTGTGCCAGTGTCTGTGCCAGTGCAGAGATGGCACTGGCTCTCACGTAACTCTCCGGGTCCTGCAGCGCCTCCCTGAGGAGAGGAGTGCTACGGCAGCCGCCCAGTAAAGCCTCAGACGCGTCACACACACCCCCGGCTGGTTTCAGGACACCTGCCAGTTTTCCCAGAAACTCCACAGTTGAGTCTCTCACCTCCCAGCGCATGTCACACACACGCTTCTTCACCACCTCGCCGAGATCTAACAGGGACACACATGCGACGTAATGTCACTGACACAACCTACAGCCGGTCTGTTGTTTGTGTTGATTCAGGAGTATTTATGAGCCTCAGTGAGGAGGCTGCTGTGGGAACTTTACCTTGTCTGAGCTTGTCTGTCATAGAGGAGAGGTCTTTACTCACACTCATCCACTTCAGTAAGGCCTGGTAGGACTTGTGCAAGACCTGAAAAATATAGATACAGCAATTTTTGAAGTATCCTACAAAACTTTCTAGGTTGGTCAGGACACTCAGACCTATAATCCCAGAGACAACACTCATAACCTTCACATATGCAGCATAAATGGCTCAAACACTTATGATGTAACTAACTGTTGCAGCACAGTGTCGGTGACCAAATGAAGTAAAGGAAAAGTGTTGTGTGTTGTGTTCAATGGACGCGGCATGCATGGACACAGGCACACAGACACACAAACTTACGGTGGGGTCAGAGTCAGGATTGTTCAGATACTCTATCAGAACTGTGAACACCTCTATCAGCTTGTCTTTCACTCCTGAAACACACACAAGGAGAATATTGATCATAATCAAATGTTCACATGGCATTGGTTTTCTGTTTGGATGCAATTTTGTATCCGACTATCCGATTATTTAGACAAATTTAAACTTTGTTTTATTAAGTTAAATTTACTTCGATACCCACATACAGACATTTGGACACTGTACAGAGAAATCCCCTCATCACATACACTAGATTTGTATAATGTGATGTCTCAGAGGATGTTGCCTGTTCAGCTGAAATCAGGTGAATGTTTTTGGCACTGTGGCTGTCTTTCCTTTCACAGTATCTAACAGAGGTGATGTGTTTCTACTGCAGCAGACCGAGTTTTACCTGGGCTGCTGCTGAGACCTGTCAGAGCCTCTAGAGCACTTTTCTGAACTTTGCCACTGCCGATGACGTTCCTGAAAACCTCGCTACAGCCAGCGGGTGAGGAGGAAGAGTCGCCACTGCAGATCCTTAACAATGACAGGACTGCAGTGACGATTAAAGCTGGAGGGCAGGGGAGTAAGTCAGGAGGCTGAGGATATAAAGAGAGGGAGATGAAGAGAGAGAGAGAGAGAGATGTTAGGCTGCTGCACATAAGAAATAAGGTCCATTTCCTCCTCTGTATTCTCAGATGTCCTTGCAGTCTCACCATGAGTGTGATCCGTGGTATGTTTGTCAGACAGACACAGATCATAGAGATACAGGGGGTTTTACTCTTCAGCTGCTCCACCACTGAAAACTGATGCTCTTCTACAGCAGGAACAGAAACAGAAAAAACATATAGTTCATGCTGATGCTAAACAACACACTTTTACTTGTTTGTTTTTTTTGTATATATAAGCATATATCACAGTGTGTTACCTGCAGTGTTTGTGCCCAGAAGAGTCTGACCAGTTATAATGTCCAGGGGCAGCAGTAGTATTCTCACAGCCCGGCCTGTGTGGACAGTGTCTCTGAAAAGAAACACAGGAAAAAGACACAAGCTCAAAGTCTCTACAAACTGAGGTTGTACTGGTGAGGCTCAACCAGCACCGTGTGTGAGAGGGTGTGAAGTCGTTCTGCTTACTGATGGCCTCTGCGGAGAACAGCAGCTGCAGCCTGGATGAGGTCAGAGGGTTTGGTCTCAGTCAACATGGATGACAGAAGATGGACGACATGTTGGTGTGGGACACATTCATCTGCGCTGGAGCGGCTGGAGACAGAATCAGATCAGAATCAGATCAACAGTAACCCGGCCTCCTGAGGCGTTCAGTGGAGCACTTGGTCATTCTGAGTCTCGGCTGAACATGCTCCTCTGGCTAAACAGAGCACTGTGTTTGACAACATCCTCATCTCCTTGACTACATGCAGAGGGTCCAGCTCCAGCAATCAGGACTGAGAAAAACATGGACAGACTTTCAAAACTGAAGCCACTCATTAGAAGTTGCCTTGATTTTATTATCATCACAGTGCAAACTTTTTTCTTTTTACATAATGTTTATGCAGCAGCAGTTTTATTAGTCTGCAGCTGTGTCCTAAATCCATACTGCATATTAATTCTTGATTTGGAAATGTGCTGTTGATGAACACTGTTGCCGTCAATTGGAGGACATCATTTCGTCCCCCCCCTCCCCAAGGAAAAACAAGCGAAAAACAAGGAACAACAGAGCGGCACATAAAGCCCAGTTTATTTTTCTGGACTCCCCCACATGCTTTAAAGAAGGAGTTCAAGTTGCTTTCATCAGGTTTTACCTCAACTGACAGCTACATGAGCTATTTTATCCCATCAGCTGTCAGATTTTTAGACAAAGTGGAAAAAAGTGGTGTGAATTTGACCTGGTTGGCCCCTAGTTTTCATCCTCCTGTTTTTTTAGAAGGTTTTGGTGATCACATTGTATATTATGTGCATTTTTTGTATTTATTGTCATTGTTGCATGTATTGCCATATTTATTGTTCATGCAACCACTGTCTTCAGACTAAATTGCCCCTAGGAAACATTAAAGCTCTTTAAAGCTCCACTCTACTATGTTGGCATCCATATGAGGGAGCTGTTCTACCTGTATGCAGCCAGAACGACGTCCATCAGAGGCAGTGTGAGTTGACGGTAGCCTGCTGTCACCAGCTCCTCCAGGGGGTCTGCGACTGTCTGGAGCAGCTGGTCCCGGAGAGGAGGTCTGGCCTGGGCCAGGAGCAGGCCCAGCAGTTTGAGGGTCTGCACACTCTGATGGAGCTGTGTGTTTTCTTTGGGAACCAGTGAGTCCTTGAGATACTTGGAGATCGCCACGACGACAGCAGTGTAATCTTGGCTGGTTTCCATGGTGACACCTGAGCGCTCTATATCTGTGATGGAGGCTTGTGTCCTCTTGTCATCCCCGTGTTTCTTACCTATGCCGTTACATCCTGCAGACAACACTGGCTGAAAGAACAGCAGGACGTGGGCGAGCGTTTGATTGGCAGCTGAGGCAACAAACAGACTCGTGTCTGTCTGGAGTTGCAGGAGTGGTGCAATGAAATCTGGAGAAGCAAACATAAAAAACACATGTATAAGAATTTAAATCAGGACAGGGTAAAATGCTCTTTCTGAACTATGGATTTAGGCCGACAGTGCATCTTTAGTCTTTACTATCACCTGTCTCTCTCTCATTAAATGCCTTTTTGAAATATATAAAGTGTAAAGAGAAGAGGTCTTATCTCCTATATGAAGTCACCTGCTTCTACAAAGAAACTGAGAGCCTTTGAGTGCAGCAGCATGCTCCTTAAGCCCCGAATCCAGCCAATCCGTAAACAGGGGTCCTCCCAGAGCCCTGCTTCGTGCCAGTGCTGGTGGTTAAAGGCCAGGTCCAGAACAGAGCACTCCTGCAGGGACGGGGGCATCACCAGAGTCAGGTTACAGTCGGCGCTGGCTGGTGTTAGAGTAGGTACTGACAACAGAGTAGTAAAAGGTACAAGGTGTCATGAGTTCTACCTGAAGCATTTTGAAGCCGTCCTCAGTGGCAGCTATTAAGCCGCAGAGTTTGAGAGTGAAGGAGGTGACACCGGGATCTGATGATGTTTTGTAAACCACAGTGGAAATGAATTCAAGCAGACATGGGTAGGCCTCCAGCAGAGCTCCCCCTTCATCAGGAGAGAAAGTGGACATGAGACATGAGTGATACAGATTGATCATCCATCAGTCCATCCAGGGCTGGAACAACCCTCAAAGTCAACCCCCTGTTCCTCTCACTGTTTGTGCATTTTGTATGTTCTGCTTTGCTTTTGCCAGACTACAAATAGCTTCTTCATTTTTGAACATACAGTTTTTTAGGAATATTTACCATGTAAGCATAATATCAAGAGAAATAAAAGAAGTATCAAAAGATGCAGGACCCCTCCCCTCTACAGTGCAGGAGCCATCTCAAGGACCTTATAAATTCAGTTTAGAGATGAAACAATCAGCCGATCAGTGATTATTCTTTTTAGTAGCTTTTTAAGCAGAAGCAGCTTCTCAAATTTGGACCTGAAACTATTAAATACATGCATCGATTTATCAACTGATAAAAAAATATAATCTGCAACTCTTTTGATTATTGATCAATAATCTCTGGTTCAAAGGTATCAGTTGTGAGATTTGCTGCTTTGCTTTCTAAACAGACACTTGAAGGTTTTTCTGTCTCTCTCCTTCTCTAATTGATAAATCATTAGCATCTAATGTGATTATAATATGTTTTGAAAAGTTGGTTGAACAAAGAAAGCAAATTTAATATTTTCCCTTCAGCTCTGGGGAGTTATGATGGGCATTGTCTCTATTTCCTATCATTTTACAGACGAAGCAATAAGTTGAAAACATAATCATCAAATTAATTGGTGGTTAAAGGCTCCTCAAAGCATCTAGACAGTACGAGAGGGAGAGAGAGAGGTGGTGAGAGAGTGATAGAGTGATAATAAAAGGGACCAAGCTCTCCCACCAGTTTCTCCGGTGAACCAGTCCAGCAGTTTCTCCAGGCTGGTGTCATCGGGCAGAGCCCTCCCCGAGTCCACCAGCACCTCACAGACCCGGGGCAGCAGCGACACACACTCTCTGTCCATGGTACCAACTCACCCCTGCGTTGTGTGTAACTTCACATTATAGGCATGTCTGGAAGTATAACTTAAAAATATATATAAGTTTTGCAGTAAAGCTAAAAGCAAATCACAAACTGGTGTGTTTTCTTGTAGTTTTTCTACACGTCCATCTAGCGGGAAATAGTTTCGGATGTACCGGCGTGTGGCTTCCCTCTTCTTTCTTCTGTCGGGGTGAAATCTGAGCGTTATAACTAAAGGCAGCGGCGCAGTTTAGCGATCCCTACAAGTGTGGATAAGTCAACTCATGTGTCAGAAAGCCACCTGCCGCCGGTCCATGTGGTTTACAACTTTACGCTTTACGCGCAGCGCGTCATGCCGCCGATCCGGTTCCGGTGTTACGTTTCCGTCGCATCGTCCATTTTCACGTAGCCGCACATGGTGCCACACCGGCCGAACACCGCCAGCCTCTTCGTTTTTGGGATTTTTGCTCCGTTGTAGCGAGAAAGCCGTCTCGTAGCCCTGTTAAATGCAAGATACGGTGGATATGGTGGACGACCCCGAGTATGAAGAGGAGGAGCCTTCCTTCAGCGACCCCGAGGACTTCGAGGATGATGTCGAGGATGAGGGTGAGCGGCAGCAGGAAAGACGCCGGCTTTGCGGCCTGGTGCTAACAGTTAGCTAAGTGCTGTGCTAACAGTTAGCTCAACGGCAGTGGTACAACAGATGCTACGAAGCTCGCTTGTCACTTTGTTTAACTAACTTCTCGGTAATAGCAGTAGACTGACTACGTGGTAATGGCAGTCAGTTACACAGATACTCCCCCATTTTCATCAAAAGTCATCTCAAATCCAGCTAACATTAGCCGATGTTATCACGGCTCATTAAACGCCCACTGAAGCCTCACCCAGACCCCAGACAGCCTCTCGCCGTGGCCTTGTCACTGTCATTTGGTAAATTTAAACCGCCTATTAGCAAGGTGAAGCCAACAGGAAACATCTTCGGGCACCTGAATGAAAATTAAGGCCAAGACTTTTCCTGCAGCCCGTAGTGTGCGTGAAGCATGAAGCAGCTGGTAATAAAAGATAGCTTTCACATCCGTATATCGTCAATCCTCACCCAGTGTGGAGGGGAGCTGGCTCCTCAACCCCCTTCAGATAAAACCTGAATTATCTGCACAACAGTTTGACCACAGTGCCTCCATTCACTGTCATGCTTTGCATGTGTTTTGTAGCTTTTGCTTTTCCAAAAGAGACCACAGGGAGTTCTGGAAAATTCCTCAGCAAAATGAGAAAAGGAATAAAACACTGTGCTGCCAGATTTATTAGGTCAACATAGCTAGGTTTAAACAACAGTCCTGCTGTAAGTCCTACCTCCAGGCTGTGATATTTAGGCTGTATAGAAACTGATTCAAAGAGGTGATAGTACAACTTTATGGTCAATTAAGGCTGTGGTATATGGTGCCATTGAATCTTTCTTAATTACTCATTTGGTCTAGAAAATGTATGAAAATAAAAGCCCTGAATTGAGTGATGTCTTCAAAAAGTTTATACAAAGCCCAGATACTTCTCATTCACTATCACTTATGACAAAGAAAAGTACCTAACACTCATTTGTAAAGATGAAAATAGAAAAATATTAAAAGTTTTGCCTGAAAAATAATTATAAAGTCATTGTAATTAACCGACTAATTATTGCAGCTTAAACTGTATCCCACATAATTGTACTGAAATAACCTTGTGGTCCACCTATTTCTACCAATGAGAATTGGTCACACATTACAGGCACCTCTGTGTATTACACCACAAACTACAGCTTCCAAAATCACATTAAAGTTGAATTAACATCTTTAAAAACACAAGTTTCACAAAGACTTGACATTATAACCTTCATGACAGCAGAACTCCTGCTTAAACTGTAGTTGTTTTAGGTAGGTGTCCCTAATAAGCTGTGTGGTTTATCATTCACTTTACAAAAGTTAGTAATTTAGGCCATGGGTGGCTGTGTTCATCACAATGTACTATCACTGGGACAGTTACTGTTACATTTTTACTAGACCATCATAACAATGACCATGTGATAACTTCTATTATAACAATAAATGATGTCAATAGCCTCATGTAGGTTTTAATTTAAGAGACTTTGGGCCATGAAAATGTATCGAGAGGCCCACAGCCCCATCAGATAAGAGACTAATATTGATGCTGTCCACTCTGATCCACATCCTTCTCCTCCTCTGTTTAGAGCTCCTGGGTGACATCCTGAGGGAGAAGCCCCAGGAGGCTGACGGCATAGACTCAGTGGTGGTGGTGGACAACGTTCCTCAGGTGGGACCAGAACGTTTGGAGAAACTCAAGAACGTCATTCACAAGATTTTCTCCAAATTTGGCAAGATCACTACTGAGTTCTACCCAGAGGCTGATGGCTTGACCAAAGGGTATGATCCTGTTGTCTCACACATGTGATTCATCTCTGTTGTGTTATGCCTATGTGCTGCCTTAATGTTGAACTTTGGGATGTAAAACGTACCTTTTTCTCATGTAGGTACATCTTCCTGGAATATGCTGCTCCTACTCAGGCCCTCGAGGCGGTGAAGAATGCTGACGGCTACAAACTCGACAAACAGCATACGTTCAGGGTCAACCTCTTCACTGACTTTGACAAGTGAGTGTGCAGTATCAGACAAGACATGTCATACAAGTAAATACAGATGTGTAGGATACAAGAAGATGGATTGTCTGTCTTTGTTTTCTCAGGTACATGAACATCAGTGATGAGTGGGAAACTCCAGAGAAGCAGCCTTTCAAAGATTTTGTGAGTGTTTGCTGTAACAGATGCTACTTCTTACTATTAATTGTACATGGTTTCATACACAGGGTTATTGTTCTCCTTCAGTTTGGTAAAAAGGATTTGACCCTACATAACCCCTGTTAAATTGACCACTTAACATTAACAAACCAAATAAAAAAACTTTAAGTGTCCATTAACTGAGTGTGTGTGTCTGTTCAGGGTAATATGCGCCACTGGATTGAGGACCCAGACTGTCGTGACCAGTACAGTGTGATCTACGAAGCTGGAGAGAGGACCGCCATTTTTTCCAATGATGCTAAGGAGCCAATCACAGTTGAAGAGAGAGCAGTAAGTAGTTGATCAAATGCAGGACTTAAAGAGTCGTATCAGACATGATTCAACAGCACTGGTTAGTTTGCTGACCAATACTGTCTTTGTGTCTCGTTGCAGCGCTGGACAGAGACGTACGTGCGCTGGTCTCCTAAAGGAACCTATCTGGCCACATTCCATCAACGTGGCATTGCATTGTGGGGCGGCGAGAAGTTCAAACAGATTCAGAGGTTCAGCCATCAGGGCGTGTCCCTCATCGACTTCTCACCATGCGAGAGGTAATCAACATTTCTGATTAGCAGCACTGACACTTTATTACCTGATAAAGTGCTTTTTACTGTACGTACATATTTACACGTTAGTATCAGGTGTTTTTGAGCGACGTGTTGGACATGGAAAAGATAATTTACTGCTTGACATCCTAATCCTGCAAATCTTAAACTGTGATCATGAAATGAAGGAAAATTATTCTTCTGTCCCATCCAAAAAGAAATGCAGAGAAACACACTACCCTTTGCATTTCTTCTCTTTATTGGTTAGTCTGAACACCCTTACAAAAAACACAATTTCAGGCTACATTTTAATATTTGATCATTAGTCATCTTAATTCTATCCTGTACAATTGGATAGATGGCTCACAGAAGTTGTTTGCTTTTTAATGCAGAAGAGATGCTGAGCTGGCACCTTCATCAGCGCACAGCAGCATCAATGTGTACATTTTGTTATTTAGAAGAAAAACCAATAGAACATCATTTAAAAGAATAACCATTTACAGTAAACCTTGTGCATCATGTGATCTTGTATATCTCATGGTTAATGGCAATGACCTGGCTATGGCACAAGAAACGTGATTGAATGGTGGATATTGTTAGATGAACTGTGCAGCATCTGAGCCGTCTGACGCCTACATGTGTGGTTGTGATGCCATGCAGGTATGTGGTGACCTTCAGTCCACTGATGGACACCAAGGAGGACCCACAGGCCATCATCATCTGGGACATTCTGACTGGACAGAAGAAGCGAGGCTTCCACTGCGAGAGCTCTGCACACTGGCCCATATTTAAGTCAGTTCACTACGACTTTCTCTTCTTCTTTTGTTTCCAATTTCAACTTCACTGATTTTTTACATGTGTTACTGTTGTGGTGTTTGAATGTACTCTGTTATTTATTTGTTCTCAGATGGAGCCATGATGGAAAGTTCTTTGCAAGGATGACCACAGACACACTGAGCATCTATGAAACTCCAGTAAGTAAACTTACAAGAAGCCTGAAGTTGTATTTATGTTAAGTGTGCAAGTGACATTACAGCCATGTTTCTGCTCCTTCCAGTCTATGGGCTTGCTCGACAAGAAGAGTCTCAAGATTAATGGGATCAAGTAAGAGTCTTTGACAATGAGTTCACGATTTGCTTCTTATGATTAAATGCTTTTATTTGTGAGAGCATCCTGCATGGATAGTTTGACAAAGATCTGTATGTTTGTATCTATAGGGACTTCTCATGGTCTCCTGGCGACAACATCTTAGCATTCTGGGTACCTGAGGACAAAGACATCCCAGCCAGAGTGACTCTGATGCAGATGCCCTCCCGTCAGGAGATCCGGGTCCGCAACCTCTTCAATGTTGTCGACTGCAAACTGCACTGGCAGAGAAATGGAGATTACCTGTGTGTGAAAGTGGACAGGACTCCTAAAGGAACACAGGTACACAGAGGGAGAGATAAAAGGGGGGTGGGAGCTGACTGATAAAAATCAAATGCTAAATCTTTTTTTCTTTTTGTCTATTTCAGGGTGTGGTTACCAACTTTGAAATCTTCCGCATGAGAGAGAAGCAGGTTCCTGTTGATGTGGTGGAGATGAAGGGTAAGAACATAACAAACACAAAAAGTAACAGTGGTTGGTTCCTGCTGACAAAAAAAACCTGATCTATTGTTTGTTTTTTGCCTTTCCAGAAAGCATCATAGCTTTTGCATGGGAGCCCAACGGCAGCAAGTTTGCTGTTCTCCACGGAGAGTCTCCCAGAATCAACGCCTCCTTCTATCATGTCAAAAACAACGGCAAGATTGAACTCATAAGTGAGTAGATCTGACTGACACATGACTGACCTGTTGACACTATGTTGCACTTTCAATGACATCCCAGAAACTTCCGCTGAATGTGCCGCTGTGTCCTTATTCTACAGAGATGTTTGACAAGCAGCAGGCCAACAGCATCTTCTGGAGCCCCCAGGGACAGTTCATGGTGCTGGCTGGACTCAGGAGGTCAGTTAAATCTGTGTGTGTCTGTGTGTTTGCATTTGTGGGAGGGACAGACACAAGAAGCCGCTGATGACAAACCAAATAACTTTTCTGACACCTCGTATGAGAGCTAAGCTCCTGATTCCAACTCTGATCTGAGGCTCACTTGTATTTGCACTTGAGTGTGTGTGTGTGTGTTTGTGTTTGTGTTTGTCTGCACTGGTGAATGCCTTTGTGTGTGTGTGATCTTCACTTTATCTCTCTGTGTGCAGTATGAACGGAGCTCTTGCCTTTGTGGACACGTCAGACTGCACCATGATGTACATAGCAGAGCACTACATGGCCTCTGACGTCGAGTGGGACCCAACTGGTCGCTACGTCGTCACCTCCGTCTCCTGGTGGAGCCACAAGGTACACCCTGCACCCTGCTCCTCTCCCGCCTGACCAGTTTCAAATTCATTCTGACCTTGGTGTGTCTCTGTGTCTAGGTGGACAATGCGTACTGGCTGTGGACGTTCCAGGGCCGTCTTCTTCAGAAGAACAACAAGGACCGCTTCTGTCAGCTGCTCTGGAGACCCAGACCCCCTACCCTGCTCAGTGCGGAACAGATCAAGGTACCGATGTTTCTGTATGTATGTCATGTATGTGTGTGGAGCCAGTGATGACAAACTTAACTTTTCTGACACCTCGTATGAGAGCTGCACTACGGCTCCTGATTCAAACTTTGATCTGAGGCTCACAGCCACAACATCCTCTGTAATTTTACAGCACGTAGTTGAAATTGTGTTGGTTATTTCATGACAAACCATACTCAGGTTTTATGGCCATGCAATTTTTCTTTACAGTAAATATCCCTTTGTCTCTTGCAGATGATCAAGAAGGATCTTAAGAAATACTCAAAGATCTTTGAGCAGAAGGATCGTCTGAGCCAGTCCAAGGCCTCGAAGGTTTGACCCATTCCATTTCTTACCACTTAATCCTACCTGGACTTTGTGTTGGGGATGGTATTTTTAAAAGAATTTTTATTCATTTCTAATGTTTTCAGCTCCATTGGAAACAGTTCAGACTGTTAGCAGATGATTAATATGTTTGAAAAACATTCAATTTTAAGATGTAGAGCATCTTTAAGTCTCTCAGGAAGACTTAAAGCTCTCAGACTGCTTTGAAGCAGAGCTGTGGTATCACAGATTTCAAAATAAAATTTAGCCTAATGATAATGATTCAAGTGATTCAGTGACATAAGGTGAATGTTTACAAGCTCTAACATCAGTGTCACAACACAAGGGTGATCCTGTTACTAGCACAAACAAAGACAGTGTTTTAACACAAGTTTCTGAATGTCTTTGTGTGTCTGTGTGTGAGTAGGAGCTGGTGGACAAGCGCAGGGCCATGATGGAGGAGTACCGTCGCTACAGAGAGACAGCGCAGCAGATCTATCAGGAACAGAAGAGCATCCGCCTCGAGCTCAGAGGAGGTGGGACCTCTCACTGTTACACTCCTAAACCTTCACTTGCTTCCCTCAACAGTTTTCACTTTTATTTAAGAAAATCTCTGACTTTTTGCGTGCGTTTGTGTTCCAGGAGTGGACACCGATGAGCTGGACAGCAATGTGGACGACTGGGAGGAGGAGACCATTGAGTTTTTTATCAACGAAGAAATCATTCCCCTTGGAGATCTGTAGTCCCCTACGCAGGTAACACCTGTTACATGCTGTACATACAGATTGTTTCAAAGGTCCAACACACGATGTATGACGTATTGGAACAACTTTATTTATAAGTTGTCTCATGTGTGGTCAATTGTTGTTCTTGCCTAAATGGAAAATTAGTTCCTGTTAAAGTGTCACCCATACTACAAACACTACCAATATTTTCTTGTTTACCCCTACTTTATGACCATGTAGATAGTTTTATGTGCTAAACTTCTGAGACATTTGCAAAATACAAATGGAGGTGAATGGATTTCAGGATGTGTTGATCAAAACTATGTCTCTCAGTAAAAATGTCCCCTGAAGTACTATCGGCAGTTCTTGTAGACTATTTATCCTGCTGAACTGGGCCATTTGTTGTGCAGCTGCTGAATTTTATGAAGGAACAAACCACAATTATTCGAAAACATGGATCAACAAAATGAGTCACATTTCTGCATCTGCCTTGTGTGTGATGTGTTTAGCTTTTTGAGATTGACAGCTGTATTAATCTCTATTTCCCTCTTCATGTAAATGACCCAAAATGGGAACAGACACTCAACATTCTCGATCTGTATTTAACCTGTTGTGTCTCTCTCTCTCTCTCTCAGTCCATCCATTTTTGTGTGGAAGGAGGAGAGAGGAACTGTGTCATTGATTGGAGAAGGACGACGACCACGCTGTGAATCTTGAGGTTCATCTCAAGCCTCAACCTTCAACATTAGCGACATCATCGAAGCACGCCTTGCGGATCGGCAGCAACACCGAGGGACGAGAGAGGATACTTTGTATTGAATATTTTCTCTCTGTCTCTCACCATCATCCGCCCCATTTTTTTTTCTCTGTGGAACTTGATATTTAGTAATACTGCCTCCATTTTTCTATTCATCAATTGGAGTCACTCACTCGAACCTCAGCCCCGTCTCTTATTGGATTCTTCCTCTTGGGGGTTGCATTTGAACTAGCTTCACCATGCTAGTGTGTTATCACAGGGCAGCACAGAGTGCCATACCAGTGGGGGCTGGAGGTATTGTGACTAAACAAGTAGCCTTGTTAAGAAATGTGTTGATGTGGCGCTATAGCGGCTTGTATCCTCCTCCTTTCAGACTAGGCTTTCACACAGGGAGGGGTTGTGCAGTGGGAATAACTTTAAATAAACATTCAAACTCAGTATTACCTGGCTCTGTCTAAGTGTTTGGTTCTTTATTCTAGAGGGAATTAGCTGTTCTCTTGTTCTGGTGGGAATCCAGCTTCAGTGACATGATCACAGCCACTGAGCTAAATATTTAGGTAGTTCAGAAAGAATCAGTTGATAAAATAGGAAATTAAACGGCAACCTTTTTGATCATTATCAGGCAAAAGTGCCAAAAATTCTGTGGTTCAATCTTCTTAAATGTTAGTATCTGAAGCTTTTCAGTTTTGATATAATTGTGAATTGCATTATCAAAGGACACGCAATTTGCAGTTGTTTTTGACCGTTGGTTGCAGGTTTGGGTTTACGTGTTTCTGTGTAATCCAATTTAAACTGCCTCGCCTAATCTGTTTAGAGCTGGTAACCCAGGTACCCCATGATCTGATCCTGCCTTGATAATAAAGATGCTGTGGAGGTTTCTGCAGTATACAATCCACAGCAAGATGTTTATCTAATACATCATGATATCTTCATCTGAAGAGGACAGTACATCCCACACTAGGGAAGTAAACACTGAGCATAACAGACACTGGCACTTTTGTAGGGCTGGTTCAGTGATGGTGAATCATGAAGCCATTTTTGTTAAATGGTTTGCAGTAGCCCTGTCCAAACGCATGTTAGTTTAGCCTTTACATGTGCAACTATGAAATTAAAGACGCATACCAAGAGATATGATGTACTGAAAAAAACTTTTTTTTAAAATAGGATTCTATTAAAAAAAAGCCAATTTTGCATGATTTTTATCTTTACCCTTGAGTTCTTCAGAGCTTATGTAATCAAAATACAGGCGTTACTGAAGTACATTCTCCTCGGCTCAGCCTTATCCTTGAGGTAGAAACTTGGGTTTAAACCTGTTTTGTTTGGAACAAATCACATCTCACAAACAGATTACTACAGTTCCTTAGAACTGCAGTTAAAAATGCAGCTGTGTTTCAGCCCAATTCCAGCCGCTGACACATCACCCAGCTGGCACTAGAGGCTGATGTGTCTGATGTTAAACTGTCAGGGAAATGTGCCTAAGGGGACATTTCTTTCAGCTCAGATGAAATCACATTTTACTATTTCTATCTTTCATCATAGTCAAAAATATTTACAGTCGAAGTCATGAAGTCAAAGTCATAAAGCTCACTCACTGTTTAAATATTTTAGACAATCTGTCATAAAGGGGAAAATTACGCCTCAGTTTTCTCATAGATTTTAAACCCATTTAATCTGTTTGCAGAAAGTAAACCATGGTACAGTTTTTTATTGTTTGTGAGGAATAAATAAACTGGACTGAAAACATTTTTTTAAGATGTCCGTAACTACAGTATAGTTGTGCGTTTCATATTCAACGTTTGTGTCATTGGTATTGACACAAACCACATATGCAGAAACTCAGTTGATTCAGTTAGGTTCATTAGTCAGTACGGTTAATCCCTAATGGAAATATGGAGTCAGACACTGTTTTTCTGTCCCCAGCGAGAACGCTGACACTATGGGCAGCAGAGATATTTTACATCATTAACCATAACGGACCAAAGTGTATGTTCATACTTTCCTGTACAGATTTTCACTGTGTTGTATGATTAAGTGAACAAAACAACTAGCGACTTATTTACAGAAGACAGTACCAACCTGTTGCACTACCTGCTAGGAACTAGGTGGAAAAGGTGTAACAATAATAATATGTTTTATTTATAAGCACCTTTCAAGACACCCAAGGACGCTTTGCAAGGCAAATCAAACATTTAGAAGCATAAACAAGATAAAATAATATTTTAATTAATGACAATAAAATAGATGAACATGTGTAGATGCACGAACACAAACAAAATGCATAATTGTACATTTCACATAGCATCAGGAAAGGCCAACCTAAATGAACGCATTCTAAGTTTTGAGTTAAATGATGCAACAGATGTGCAATCGCAGAGTCTGAGGGAGAGATTCCAGAGGTTAGGGCCTGCTACACTAAAGGCCCTGTCGCCCATGGTGCACAGTCTGTGGGGGGGGGGGGGGGTTTGTGAAGTGGTTGGGCATCAGAGGAACATAATGATGTAGAGGATTTATAGGGATGATGAAGATTGGATAGGTATGGGGGAGGGGGGTTATGAGTTCCCAGGACCGAGTGTGGCAGAGAGGTCTTGCTGCTGAATTTTGTACAAACTGAAGTCTCTTTAATTAATGTGTGTGTGGGTAAACTGAGGAGGAGAGCATTGCAGTACTCGATCTTGGATGTGACAGAGGCATGGATGAGACTCTCTGCAGCAGATCGGGAAAGAGAGGGCCGAAGTCTGGAGATATTTTTCAGATGGAGGTAGTTCTTAGTCATCCAAACATTGATGTCATTTAAGTTGGCTGTGAGGTCGGATGGTCGCAAAGTGTCGGTGGGCTTGGTGTGGATGTAGGTTTGTGTGTCATCAGCATAGCAATGGAAATTGAGACCATACTGACGAATTATGTGTCCGAGAGGTAGAATGTAAATGATGAATAATAATGGCCCAAGGACTGAACCCCATGGGAGAGGGGAGACGTGGGGGACCTGAGGTTGCTGATGGAGACAAACTGTTTTCTAGATGTGAGGTAAGACATGAACCAGGATAATGGAGTGCTGGTAACCCCAAGTAGATTTTTTAAACAGTAAAGACGAGGTTCGTGACAGACTGTTTCAAAGGCAGCAGTGAGATCTAGCAGTATGAGTATGTTGATAAAACCAGAATCCACAGCTATCAGCAGGTCATTTGTTACTTTGGTGATGGCCATCTCTGTGCTGTTTTGTCCTGAACCCAGATTGAAGTTGTTTTTTATATATGAGCCTGGAGCTGGTTGGCCACACATAACTACGTATTGATCCACCTGGTCCTCAATGGGGTGGGTGGAGGGGTTGAACTATAAATCTGATGCTTTTTGTTGTTGCCTTGAAATTTCTGACTTATTTTTAGTAACAGAGCCACTGTGGTCCCAACTTTCTGTGGACTGCTGGGGAGCTGCCTGGACCTTTTGATGTGGACACGGCAGCCACCCCATCATTTTCCCATCAGCTCACAGATGTTATAAATACTCATTAAGAGGCAGCTCTTGAGCTCTTGATTCCAAGATGGATGATACCATGTTTAGGTTTTAAGAGCATATACAGTGAGGAAAGTAGAAACACCTGTCCAGTGTTATGAAATGTAACACAACAGCCCTGTGCTAAATACTCCTTTACTTGACATATTCACGTTTTATTGAAACTGTTACTTTAATTTTTGTTGTTTGGACTCATATTTAGACTGTACCAAAAATAAGGTCTCTGAATTGTTTTATTTAGGTCTGCTTAGACTTTAAATATTTTATTTAGTTATGCTTAATAAGAAATGAAATTCTGACACCTCAAGACTGCTTTAAGGGAATTTCTTCAGATTTGGTGCAAACATTCACTTCACCTCAGAGATAAACTGATTAGATTTTGGTGGGCAAAGGTGACAGGTCAAGGTCACTGTGACCTCACTTTCTTGTGAAAATTCCTCTGCTAATTATCACCCAATTTACCACAAATGTCTAATAGGATAAAATTATGAAGTGAGGACATTTTATATCCAAATGGTCAAAGGTCAACTTCACTTATACACCATAATATTCTGCAAACACATCTTTCAGTGCTGTAACTCTGGAAGGGGAGATTGTGGCCAACTTCCCTGGAATAGACAACTAAATTCTAGTTTTAAATCAGGATGCAACTTTTCTATAATTGAATAGGCCTTGTTGTTTATAATCAATAAAGTTAGACCATTCCTAATTCTGCTGCAGCCTTGGTGCCCCGGGACCTTACTTTGGGAACCTGAGTCATAGGCAGGTTTTTGGTTTCACAGCGGTGAGCGCAAAAACGGGAGTGTGTCCGCTGTGCAAGACTGGGTGGCTGCCCCCCCCCCCCCAAAAAAAAAAAAAAATCTCGCGAGAGTTTATTTGTGTGGAGCGTAGACCGCTACGGTCCCGTTGTGCCAAGCCGGTCTCATCACCGGGCAGAGGCGCAGACAGAGAGGGGGGACACCGAGCAGGCGACAAAGGGCTGAGTGGCCGGCACCATGGAGCTCATCTGCCGGGTAAGACAGAGCACGAATCAGCTCATGTGTAGTATTTTTCTCAGAGGGA
This sequence comes from Trachinotus anak, assembly GCF_046630095.1. Classification (NCBI taxonomy): domain Eukaryota; kingdom Metazoa; phylum Chordata; class Actinopteri; order Carangiformes; family Carangidae; genus Trachinotus; species Trachinotus anak. The sequence continues at coordinate 23,499,582 of NW_027273870.1, forward strand.
TTAATGTCCAGACTGGTTTAATTGTCGCACTGAGTCATAAAGGGAACAGACCTGGGCTTTCCTCCACCCAAAGCCAGCATGATGAGGAGGTTTGTGGGGAGAAAAAGCAGAGGACACTGTGGAGAAATGTAAGTTTAGTCTGCCTGTCGCTGCGGACCGGAGAGGGACAGTGTCCGGAGAGGGACAGTGTCCGGAGCAGCCGCTCAATGGGCGCATTGTGAGCTGTGTACTGTATGAGTTCAGGTTGTTTTCCGGCCGAGGACTGGGAGGAGGTGATGGTGAGTCCTTTGGGAAAAAAAAAAAAAAAAAAAAAAAAAAAAAAGATTATGAACTGAAATAAAACAGGTCAACAGCGTGCACCTCCCTGAGCAACATTTTTATTAAAAACCAAGAAGTGCTGTACTGTTCACCTCCACCGCAGACTTACTGCTGAGCGTGTGTGTGTGTGTGTGTGTGTGTGTGGACAGTGCGCGCCAGGACACAAGAGAGTTTGTGGATGTTAATTTCTCAAAATAGGCCCCTCCAGTCAACGTGGAGTTTGGATTAAAAACCGAGTGGAAAGAAACACCACAGAGAAACCAATAATTTCCTCTGTCCAAATATGAGCCGGAGGACTTTCTGTCGTGCTCTTTTTTTTTTTTTTTTTTTGTTTTTCTGGTTTTATTAGGACCCTCATTTTTTCCACTATTTCCCCGGATAGCAGATGTTTTTATGGAACAATAAAGGGTGTAAGCCCTCTTGCAGGCTCTGGGCTGACTGCGCCTCCACCCCCACGTCCCCGTTTGTTCACATCTCCGTGACAGCTGAGCGCCCCGGGCGGAGCCTGAGGTTCCCACGGCCCCTGGGTAACTTCACACTGGTCAAAAAGACATTTTTATTAAGAAGTAATAGAGCTAACTATAAATGTCTAAATGTCATATTTGACTATGTGAAGTAAAATGACTGCAGCTGTTAAAGAAAATGAAATTAAGTAAAACTATAAATGCAAAGTGTTTTCCTCTGCTATGTATTGGAGCATAAGTTTAAAGTGGCATATTCAGTAATATTCAAATGTAGTGTTTTGAAATTGTACTTAAGTAAAGTACTTGAGTAACCACCAATCTCTACCTCACCAGAAACATGTAAGTGTTACAGCTCACTTTTCAATGTTTTTCATTTTTGTCATACATTATTCATCATTCATGACTTTCTTATTCTAACATTTGTTAAACATTAGTAAATTATCTATTAACCATTTATGAAGCACCTGGTTACAAAAAAGAGATATGTAAAAGGTGCCTTGTTAGAAAGTCCAAACTAATGTTAAGTACTAGTAGAAAATAAAGTATTAAACGATGATGTTTAATACGATATTAGACCTATAAAATTACTTTCTACACTCGTTACTGTGTAAATAAACTGACCTGTTTATATATGGATATTTTGACTTTGAACAAATATTGTGAACCCCACTGAAGAAGGACATTTTTCAGATCTTAGCAATACCACACACGCGCACACACGCACACACACACAATTACAGGTAAAAGACTTTCATTCATCATATTATTTTACTAGGAGTACAAAAATATTAGGCATAAAATGAATGCTTAGCTAAGTACAGTGCTGGCCTTTATAAAAACTACTGTATACTGGGTAGTTTAATCTGTAACAATACGTCACATTTTCTAAACTCATCATTTGTTTTTTTATGTAAAATCTTGATCTTCAAAGTAAGAAGTTACCTGTGAAACAAATGTATTGGAATAAAAAGTGGCATATTTCTACAGTACAAGGTAGTGTGGTACAAATACAGTACTAAATGTACGTAGTTTGATTAACCCCCAGTATGTGTCTCATGAAGTTGAGATACTGAAGATGCCGCTTCATGTTTTATTCTCAAGTTTACTTCTCTACATCTGGTATCACACTCAATCCTTTTACTTCACTAAGGCTGTGAAAGCAGAACTTGGGTCTTTGTAATATTTCCTGTGTCATTCAATTGCAGCCGGCAAGCAGGAAGTGTCTCCTTCCGTAATAAATGGCCACCATGGAGTTGAGAACCTCTTCCTCTTTTCTTCACCAATCATTGCTCTGGACCTGATATTACCATGGGTATTTGGCGTGGTCTACGAGTGGCGTTCGTCCTGGGGTCTTTGTTTATGATCCTGCTGATCATTGTCTACTGGGACGACATCGGGGGCTTCAACCTCTATCCGCTGCAGGACCCCAGACATCAGGCGCTTCCCCATTCTTGTCCACGGACTACTACAGGCTCTTTGCTTTCGCCTTCCACCGGCAGAGACCAGAGCAGTTCCTCCTTCACCATCCCCACAACCGCTTCCAGTACAAAACTCAGCCCTGAGCAGGCGAGAGGGGCAGCTGAAGAACAACAACAGGAGGAGGAAGAGGACAAACAAGAGCAGAGGAGGGAGGAAACAAAGGAGGATGAGGAGAAGGAGAGGAGTCATACGTCTGTTTACGACGAGGAACAGGAGGCAAGGAAGCAGAGGATCATGGATGTTTGTTCGGGGCAGGACACTTTGGAATTCCCTGGAAGGACTCGGGCATTTGAGCAGATCCCCAACAGGGAACTGGATCATCTGATAGTAGATGATACACACCAGATTATCTACTGCTACGTTCCCAAGGTACAGCTGTCCTGTGTGTGTGTGTGTGTGTGTATTTGTGTGAAAATGTAGGTGGTGGTACGCATGTGGGTGGTGAGTTGGCTCACTGTGTGTGGATGTAAGTGTAAGAAAGTAAGAAGACAAACAAACATTCTTCCTTCTTTGGAAACTGATCGAAACACATATTCACATGTTCCAAGTATCTCGTGTCTTCCTGAACGTCTTTGTCTTTACTTCTTCTTTCCTTCCTTCGCCGTTCTCTGTTCAGGTGGCGTGCACCAACTGGAAGAGAGTGATGGTGGTTTTGTCCCAGTCTCTGATCTCACCCTCCTCAGGAAAGCCTTACACTGACCCAGAGGCTGTACCTCCGGACCTCGTACACAACTCCACTCTTCACCTCACTTTCGCCAAGTATGACACCCACACACACACATAGGAATAGACACACACACACACACACACACACACACATATATACAGTAAATACTCACAGCTGTATTGTTGAGTTGCAGTAGTGGAAGAAATATTAAGATATTTTTACAGTAAAAAAAAAAAAAAAAAAAAGGACACAGTATGAAGACAGACCAGAAAAAGTAAAAGTTCTCCATCCAAAATTTTACTGAAGTAAAAGTACAGAAGTATTACCAGCAAAATGCCCTTAAAGTATCAAAAGTAAAAGTACTCGTTATGCAAAATGGCATTATTCAGAGAGCGAATATTAACCATTAAACTGATTTGTATTTAAAGGAGCAGGAGCAGGGGCTGTAACCAGGATTAAAAGTACTGACACCAAAAATCCAAATACACCATGTGCCACCTCTGAAGACATTTTTGACTAGCCAACAATAAATATTCAAAATTTAAAAATTAATTAACAAGTTCATTAATTAATTAACAAAGTTATTTGAATTTTTATTTTATTTATCGATTTAACTGTCAGTTTTACTTTCTGTAAATTCTCTCACCCTTTAATGCTGTTTCAGGTATATGTACAATAAAGGGATTTGTTATATATATATCGACAAATGCCATCACTATATTTTAATTTGATGCTTATTTAAGATGCTACGCTATAAAGTTTAAAGATATTGAAAGCTAAAACAATAACAGGAACAATGCCCCCACCCCCATTGTGTAAATTTCACATAATTATAGAATGGAAACTCCTCTTCATGTTGTTAAATCCCCCAAATTTCCCGAAGAAGTACTGGGGGCATGAATGTGGTTTCTTAACAAGCCTTTTTCACAGCAGACATTTTGACTTGTCGCAGCAGGAAGAGCAGAGGTGTCACTTAAGACTAACGACGGCTCCGACCGTGAGCCAGCGTGCACAGTATCAAGACCCTGACACGAAAGAAGCTAAATGGAATTCAGCCATCGTTAACACCTGTGCTTTTCCTACTGTCACATGTAAAAATGTAAAAAAAAGTCCTGTAGTAGCTAAAACCCTGGTTGGAGTGTACCTCTGAAATTCAGATTTGCAAAAGCTGCACTCATCTTTTCACTAACATGATCACAAGAGTCGATGAGTAAAGAAAAATCAAGAAAAATACTTTTTTCTTTTTTTTTAGCTAAAATATGATTATATTGTTTTAATGAATGAGCAACAGATGACGGAAAAAAGATGTGTTTGACTAAAACAGGTCAGCTGATGCCTATTTGCCTAATTTCAAAGTGCAGTCTATATTAAGCGACCATACATACATTACTTTTTTTTACCAAACAAGAGAAAATATTTTTGTATTGTGAAAAAAATCTGTAGTCTACACAAACCTTCCTGCATAGAGAGACCAAGCCCCCATTATATTTTTTTTAACAGCTCAGTAAAACATGTCAACATGTCGAGCTGTCAATTCTGAAATGAAAGTGAGTCAGTCTGGAAATATTAAGTCGGTCTCTCGCCTTCCAATTATGCCAATAAATCCATTTCTAAAAATTGTAGGGTAAGAATTGTACGAATTTACACGGGGACCCTTCACGATTGAAAAGTTCCGTGGTTCTCTCTTTCATCAGTTCTACAATAACACTTAGATACTGAGTTATACTGAAACTGTGTCTGACAAACTCTCCATGAGCTCAAGGAGTTATTTACCGAGTTGACACTTGGAAGAGGAGAGTGGAAACGACGGGCGGGGCTTGGTGCTGCAGCACAGACAGACCTTTCTCTACCCCTCGGGAGCTGTCTGTGTTTGGATTCGAGTATCTGAACATATGTTTTTCTGTCTGCACCGTTATGCAAGACACATCTTTTTCTCCTTTTAGACTGTTCTTTTTTTTCAGGTTATTTAAAGGTATTTCAGTGTTGCATGAAACTTGGATGTTTGACTGACAAACTGTAAAGCATCACAATTGCAGCTTAAGAAACAAGACAGTGACACTAATAGAATATCCACTGTTGTGTTCTGTGTATTTGTCCATGTGTCCTTTACCAGGTTTTGGCGCCATTATGGTTCTCTGTCCCGCCACCTGATGGCACTCAAGCTGCAGCGCTACACCAAATTTCTGTTTGTGCGGGACCCTTTTGTACGTCTCATCTCTGCCTTCAGGAACAAGTTTGGAAGGTGTGTTTCATGGTAGAGAGAGTGAGTGTGTATGTTTGCGCATGTACGCTGGTTTAAGGCAGAGGAATGTGCTTTACTATGGATTAAACAGAAGTTCTTTGATTACTGAATTATTAAAGTGTGTGCATTTGTGTGCATATTTCAGGCCAAACGAGGACTTCTACAAGCAGTTTGGTTCAGTAATGCTGCGTCGTTATGGTAATGTCTCTGGGAGTTTGCCAGAGACTGCAGCCCAAGCGTTTGCAGCTGGAATCAAACCGACCTTTGAGCAATTTATCACATACCTGCTGGATCCAGAGACGGAGAGGGAGAGTATCTTCAACGAGCACTGGCGACAGGTATTTGTCTCACACGGGTACATGCACACAAGCAGAGCAAACCTAGATTTAATACGATTAGATTTTTGAGATAATTGGACTGCAGACATAACAAAGACGGAGCCGCATCTCCTTTGTTTGTGTTAAAAGGCCATACCGATATAATATGGAGTTCTTAATTAAATTGTCTAAGATTGTTATTATATTTTGGCAGGTAATAGACAAGAAACTAATTTATGTTTTTGTTCTAATAAGAGGGCTACAAGGACAACTGCACCTTTGGAACATCGCTGCCAATTCCATTTTGAAAATTTTGCAAAAAAGTCAATAATTAATAAAGTAAAATAAAGTGTATTTCTACTGATCTGTTTCCAAATTCTTTTGTCAGCTGTTGGTGGAGTCATGGCGGCAACTTTCCAATTTTTTCTGTATGCAGGCAGATTGTCCATTTTTGTTGTGTGTTGTATTATGGAAGAGTAGCGCCTGTCAACACCACACAAAAAGGAGCCATTTTAATCAGCATGTTGGGATAGGTCACTTAGTTTTTCCTTGGCATTATTGGTTTGGGAAAAAATCAGCTTATCATTTGGACTATTTTTCATGTTTTATTCACTAATATGGTCTTTATTCTCTAATAATGTTTTTTATATTCTGTTCTCATTTTAAAAAATAATATTAAAAAATATGGTTAATAGTACAGATACACATACACACAGTAAGGTGTAGACCTGTACAGCAATAAGTAACATAACTCAGATGAAATAAATGAAAATCAGACACTGAGGACAGCAAGGTAGCCAAAACCATCTGGGGTAATAAATACAGAACAGGAGCAGAGTTGTTTTTCAGTTTTTCTTATATGCTAATATGTGTACACACACAGTAGAAACAGTCTAAGGCAGATAGACAGACACACAGTCACAAACTATTTAAAAATTTTTTTTTTTTTTTAAGGTTTTTAAGTATCTACCTTATGTTTGCGTGTTTCAGGTGTACCGTCTGTGCCATCCATGCCAGATCAAGTATGACTTCATTGGACGACTAGAAACCCTGGAAAGTGACGCAGATCACCTGCTGAAGCTTCTGGAGGTGGACAATCTGCTCCGCTTCCCTTCAGGGGCGCGGAACCGAACTGCAGCCAGCTGGGAAAGAGACTGGTTTGCACAGATTCCTATAACAACGAGGAGGGAACTGTACAAGCTATATGAACCAGACTTTGAGCTGTTTGGTTATCCCAAACCTGACAGCGTACTCCATCAGTGATCTGCACAGAGCCAAAGGCCCGGGCCCTGCACTGTGTGTAGAGCCCACACCTCACCTACCTGCCTTTAAAGACCAGTCTATGATGCTGTTTGTTTTGTTCGTTTTGTGCATACCTCAAATGACAGAAGGGTCTGCTAGTATTATTTTATTTTTGTCATCATTTCATATCTGAAGCACACCTGCTTACAAACTAAGTTATCCCAGTCTGTTTCCCCATGCAAAGGCACTTTGAATAGTATTTTGTGAATAGTATTTTGGTATATCATGGGGAAAGGGCTGCAGCTAACTGTTAGCTGACATTTCTGAGGGAAATATGGTGCAGAAAAATAAAGATTTTTTGTAAATGTTTGACTATCTTTTTCTGTTTTTACTGTGTGTGTGTGTGTGAAGCAGTGGTAGAGGAAGTATTCAGACCATTTGTGGATAAAATTAAAAGTAAGTAAAACTGGCGAAGCCACAGTGCAAAAGCAGTCCATTACAGTTAGAAGTTCTCCCCTTAATTTTTTATTTATTGTATATCTTACATCTTTGCTGTGGCTCTGAAGGAGCTTTGTCAAGTCTTAGGATCTCAGCTTAAGCTTGAAGACTACAGATTTTTTAACAGAAACTTTACAAACTAATATTGAGTTTGAAAGTTTGAAACATGCTGTTGAATTAAATGTGCTTGAGTTGAGCCTTTAGGGAAGGAACAGCAAGCAACACATAATACTGTATCCATGTGTCAAAGTATGGCACAAAATTTAACCGTAACATATTATAAATATTGTATAATAATATATATTATTAATAATTATGATGTAATATTATAGGTCATAATTAAATAATGTTAAATTTAGTCGTGGAATAAAAAGTACAAAGCACATTTCCCTCTGAAATGTTAAGTGTAAGCATAAAGTCGTATATATGCACTGTAACTGTACATATATACCAGTAATTTATGTTTTACTACCCTAGAATTGTAAGACCTGGATGTGAAAGCACTTTCTACCACGGAAATGTGTGTATGGTGCAGTGGGGGGTGCTTAAAGAGAGAGCAGGACATATAATGACGCCCTCCACCACTTTCTATTGCACAAAAACTCTCTCTTGTTGCGCTCACCACTGTCCTGCTGTCTGTTTCCACGTGTTCCAGCCGTTTCTACAGCCCCTCCCCTTCTGTCCTCAGTCTCTAACATTATTGGCTGACCCTTCTGTCACTCAGCCAGTGGTGCGGGGGGGGGGGTGAAGTCACGCCCATCTCGCTGCTTGACAGTTCGTTGCATGACGTCACCGGTTCCGTCCCAACACGGAAACATGGAATAGTGGCAACGGTTGCGTTGGTGTTATTATGGGTTTAAAGCGGCGCTGCTAGCTTACAACTCAGCCTGTTTGCTAACTGTCGGCGCGGCTTTGGTCATGTTAAACGGCCGCTGTCAACTTTCTGACCGATGGACGCTCTCGCTGGAAATGGAGAGAGAGTTCGACCTCTGTTGTTAGTTCAATAGCTTCAGTCTTCCGTTTGTTCAGAGCCATGAAAGTCGGTGTTTTGGGGGTCATGAGGGCTCTGGGACGCCTGCTGCTGGCTCTTCTCCTGGTGTCCTGGGAAGGAAAACTGTTTCAGGTAAACTTTACATTGCGGGTGTTTCTGCTGCTGCTGCTGTTGTTGTTGTGAATACTGCTTGTGTCTTGCTATTTATGCGGAGCTTAGTCCGCAACTGGCATCAAGCTGCGCTTCTGTGTCTATTTCAGGATCGAGTAAAGTTGCCATGTTATGACTGGACGTTTAAAGTGTTAAGCAGCTCTCCGAGGAGTCTATATTGCCTGAAGAAAGTTAATACTGCCTCTCCCTCTTTCTCTTTCTCTCCCTCTCTCTGTCTCTTTCTCTATCTGCGTGTGTGAGTGTGTGTGTATGTGTGTGTGTGCATGTATGTGTGTGTGTGTACCAGTGGTCCCAGAGGTCAGGGAGGGGGGGTGGGCCACAAGGCCACAGCCTCAGTGTGAAGTGTTGTCAATATTCATTGTTTGAAAAATTCAGTCAAAAGACAAATAAAACAATAAAACAACTATGAAGAAACTCAAAACGACTACAAAGCGACACAAATTGACCAATTAGTCTCAAATAACTATTAAGATACACAAAATTACCACAGATACACTAAATGACCACAGAGAGACAAACTACTACAAAGATGTGAATAATTTTTGGGTCACCCAGTAGCTCACCTGGTTGAACGCGTTTGTTTTCCCTCACTGCGGTGACCTAGGTTCAAACCCAGCCCAGGCTCTTTGCTGCATGTCACCCTCTCTTTTCTATCAGACTAACAAAGAAAAGCAGAAATGCTGAAAAAAAATTACCATAAAGAGACACAAACAGTTGTGTGTGTCTTTCGGTCTGGGGGTCTTATGTTGGAGGGGTGGGGAGACTTTTATCAATCTGATTATGATTTATAATCCACCTGTGTGTGTTTGTATGTGTGTGTACACGAGCATGTCTGCACGTCTTGACTTGGTGTTTGCTGTAGTGTGCATGTACCATGGAGTGCTGTTCTGCTCTGTGTTGCCAGTTGCCTCCCCATGGTGGGTAAATATGGGAGCGGTGAACACACACATTGATAAACGCACACACACAAGCTCTTAGTGTAGGGTGTAGTGTTTGGAAGGAGAATAAGGATATCCTGCTAAATGAGGAACACAGTCTGATTATTGGAGCAGAAATTTACTGCAGAGCCGGACTATCAACCCCTGACAAACTTGACACACCCACTGTCACACACACACACACACACACACATACGCTTACGCACATGCTGTAGTCGAGGTATGCTGAAATCTTGGATACATGACACGGTGACTGAACTCCCTGTGAGACAGCTGGCCTAAAGTGTCTCTCTCTCTCTCTCTCTCTCTCTCTCTCTCTCTCTCTCTCTCTCGACCCATCAGGTTGGAGGGGTCAGATCAGTCACCCTCCCAGAGTCCCTCCTGTTCGTCTCCACTCTGGACGGTAGTCTGCATGCTGTCTCCAAACAGTCAGGAGACATCAAGTGGACCCTAAGAGAAGGTTCATACTTACACACATCAGTACTATTTCCTAATATTGATTTTTCATTTTTAAATATTTCTTATGAAATTATTCTTTGAATTCTTTCAGACCCCATCATACAAGTACCTGTCTACCTCACAGAGTGAGTAGCATACACATTGTTATACATACATATATGCACAAACATTTTGGCCTGGGTGGAAAACGTATTACTTTTTTGTTACAAACAAAATGTGTTTGGGGAACTGAGTATTGAAACCTGTCAAGTACTAAAAGCTCGCAACAAATGTCTTATGAGATTTGTGGTTGTCTTTACTTATTCTTTGATCATATAGCTCCTGATGTAAATCCGTATGGTGATAATTTTATTCTTTTTAAGCAGGCAAAGCTGCTTGTGTTTTGTTCACAGTTTTGTAGGAAAAAAGTAAGGACTTGAAGGGGAAACTTAGTGGACTAGAGGTTAAGGCATGAGAATACACAAACACATATGAACTAATCATTGTACTGATGTGTGAACGTTGTTTTTTGTAGCCCAGGTTTTCTCCCAGACCCCAATGATGGCAGTTTATATGTACTGGGCGGCAAGTACAAGGAAGGCTTGATGGTGAGGACGTGCAATGTGTGTTTTTGTGTCAGTTTGTCAGTTTCTGTTTTCACTTTTTGACCTCAGTGTTTTGATGTATCTGCAGAAACTGCCTTTCACCATCCCAGAGCTGGTTCAGTCAGCTCCCTGCAGGAGTTCTGATGGTATACTCTATACAGGTGAGACTGTGTGTGTGTGGTATTAAGTGCAATATGCTGACAAAGGTATGACCATTTTTATCACTGTTTGTCAGACAGTTGTCAGAGACTGAGATCAACAGACGAAGCATAAATATTTGACATACCTCACTGTGTCACTGCCGCAGGTAAAAAACAGGACGTGTGGTTTGTGGTGGATCCTGAAACAGGGGAGAAGCAAACCAGTTTAACCACCTCCTCCTCTGAATCCATCTGCCCCAACACTCCACTGCTCTACATAGGACGCACAGGTATGTTACACAGGTAGACGTCCACATGCACATAAACGCACATTGCTGAGGTATTCTCATGAATCTCTGCCTGCTGTTCATGACCTTTGCACCTATTTTTTCCAGAATATGTGGTTACCATGTTTGACACCAAGACACAGGAACTGCGATGGAACGCCACATACAATGATTACTCTGCTCCCCCGTATGACGAGAAACAAGACTACAGTACGTCTCTGGACACACATTCACTTAGACTGACTGATAAGACAGGTTAATTAACTGGAGAAGTTCGATGTAAATATGAACTTGCAGAATCCGCCTGGTCATATGTTAGTGCATGAAAAAACTAAAACTAAAAACAAAAACATTTGAACATTTGTATGTGAAGAACAGGTGCATTTAAGGAGAATTAGTACTGTATGGAATGAAAAAAGGACAACTTCTACTAGAGTCTTTTCACTTAGAGTCTTGTTAATTAAATGCAACTTTTTGGTCAATAAATTTTTTTGTTTAACTACTATTTCTAAGCCCTAGAATATGCTTTTACTCTTAAAGTCTTTTTTTGATTGTTTGCTTGATTTTTTTAAGATATATGACCAAGCTTCTTGTTGCAGTCCATCTTGTACAGTACTAACCTGTGCTACCTGCTTTGCCTCCAGAAATGGCTCATCTGGTGTCGAGCGGTGATGGTCTTGTTGTGACAGTTGACAGAGAGACAGGTAGGGAGAGGTGTGTGGTTTTTGCTATGTGAATATGTTATGACATTTATATGTGAGGGGTTGAATGTGTGCCTTTATTTCAAGGACTGCATTTTTGTCTTCTAGGTGACGTCCTGTGGAGTCAGAACTATGGTTCACCCGTCGTGGGTGTCTACCTGTATTCTGGTGATTCGCTAAGACATGCTCCCCACCTGTCCCTCGCCATGGAAACGCTACGTTTCCTCACCTTCTCCTCTGCCAGCGACCAGGCAGACACACACTCCACTTTGAAGTGGAGCTATCAGTTTGTGAAGGAGCAAGCCAGTGCACAAACACAACTTGTGTAAGAGAAACAAACACACACACACACACACACACACACACACACACACACACACACACACACACACACACACACTCCCGCATGCATACAAAAGAATAGAAAGTTGTTATGTTCAGTCCTTAAATGATGTTCTGTGGCTGGTTTCCATAGCAGTTCATAATAGCTGTAACTACAGGGCTTGTGGAAAACACAGACCTTGGCCACTGCTAAATTATTTCCCAGCCTGCTCTTATACTGCACCGATTGTTGTTGCAACTGCTTGAAATTGAATACAGACAAGATATATACAAAGAACTTCTGAGTCTGTGATTGTCTCAATAATGATACCTCCAGTTACATTATCACCCTTCCAGATCCACTTACTACAGGCCAAAAGATAATGCATCATCTCCAGTTTGCTTGTAGTCTGTTTATCCCACGTTTAGGTCTGTTTCACTGAGAGTTAACGCAGCATGAACTACTAATACTGCAGTTTAAAGGAGCTGTTTGTAAGTTTTTCTATTGCTACATAGACAGCTAGAGCTCTGCATCAAACTTCCTTCCTTTACTCACCAAGAGCCAAGTGGTGGAAAGCAACACCAATGTCAAGTCTTTTTTCTGTCACATCTTTTAACTAGCATGCTAACCAGTTAGCTGCCCTGAAGACGAGGTGCTGCTTAGAGGAAGTATTATCTCTTGTCTTGTAAATGCATCGATGGCTGAAGTGCTTGTCAAGTGGCAATTACTATCATCTCCTGGCAAGAAACAACGTTCTGCAGCAGAGCAAACTTACAAATATCCCCTATAATGAACAGCATCTGCTACAATGATTAAACAGCAGTTGTTAAACTCTTGGCTGAACCTATGTTTGAGGAGTCTGGTTATACTTTATGTTTTAAGAGACACCTGCCAGTCAGTCAGATACAAGATTTTTCTGTAGAGATAAAAATATATAATGCCTGTGTAAATATACAGTTTTTATTCAAAACTAGTTTGTATCTTCATTTTTCAGGTCCTGGTGTCAACAGACTAGAATTTTATTTTACTCTGGAAAACTCCAAATGTAATAAATAATTTCTTGTCCAAGGACCAAATTATTTGATAAAAAAACACTTTGTGAGTGTTTGCAGTATCCAGCTGATAGAAACACGAATAAACAAGCTTGACAACTTCACTTTCTTAGCTAAGGAAATAACCTAGATTTTGTTTCTTTAAGACCGACACTCTACGTTGGAAAATTGGATTCTCACCTCTATGCCTCGACTTCCCTTGTCCACCATGGAGTCTCTTTAGTCGTGAGTTCATCTTTATCATATATCAGTATTCACACACCCAGTTTCCTCTAACATCCACATCTGTAGTAATACTCCCTGCTGCTTTAACAGAACATTAATAGTACAGTACTGCATATCAGATCAGGTCTATCAGAAAGCGACGAACTGAAAATCATTGTGATGATAATAAAATGGCTCTTATGTGAGTGGTTTGTGGTTCTGGTTACCATGGCAGCCTCGCGGCCTGACCTTGGCTCGGATTGATGGTCCTGACACGGCAGGAGTGACGGTCAGAGAGCGAGGGGAGTGTGAGATTACACCGTCTACTGATGTGCGCTATCCACCAGGGAGCACAAACAGCCAGAAAAACCACTGGCTGCTAATAGGTAAACATACACACGCACACAGCCTCCACAGCCACCTCACTTCTGAACAGAGGCACTATTGATCGTATAGAAATCCGAGTACTGAGCTAAAGCAGATTGATCTCTGTATGTTCAGAATGTCTAGAAACTGCATGCATAGAAAAAAATGATGTGTTAGATGAGTGAAATTCTCAAAAAAATAAAAGAATTATTAGAGTGTAGAACTTCCAAATCTGAAAACCTTTTTACCATACTGAAATTTTTAAAAGCAAGAACTCTGGCTTGGCTGAAATTCTGAAATATCTCTCTGATTTATTGACGAGACAAGAGAGTGACCCTGGCCCTGACTCAACAAAGACAGACACTCATACAGCTCTGAATTCATTATAACTGTGTCTGTGTGATTTAGGCCATCACGAGCTCCCTCCAGTGGCCCACACCACCATGCTCAGGGATTTCCCAGTTACTCTGCAGCGCTCTGGTGAGGCAGTGATCCCCCCACGTCCTCCTGGCTCCTCTGCCTCCCCTGTCTCTCCTGCGTCCTACTACCACCAGCGATATGTGAGTCACACCCCAGCTTTACACCTGAGAGTCAATAAATTACACAAATAATATCAGGCAATTATCCTGTCTTACTAAGCTATTACTGTCCAGTACTGTACAGCCTACTTCAGGCTGTGCCAGAGACCAAAGAATTGATGTAATGAACTATTAAACACTCCTCTAACAACCACTTTAATTGCAGACTGCTTTATATTAAATAAAGTAGACAGACACAGATAAAAAAAAAAAAAAAAAAAAAGAAGCCTCATCATATTTTCAGTGTTTCTTCTCCCTGTTGTCTTATTGTGTCCTTCAGTTCCAGACAGTTGCTGATAGCCATAGTGACACTAATGCTAACAGCGGAGGGGTGGACGGGGGCAGTTCAGGACAGGCTCAGGGGCCGGCTGCTGTGTTGCCCGTCTACATGACTCAGGACCGTCTTACTCTGGCTGTTCTGACGCTGCTGCTGGGAGGATGGCTGGCCTTCATGCTCACATACCCTGTTGTGAGTTTGTTTGTCTTCTGTCTATGTGCATTTAAAATGCAGGGCCCGTAGTCATCAGACTTTCAAGAAATATACTTGCTCTGAAGTAGCGGTAGTGAACAGCAAAGTATAAAAATACATTTTATGAGCAACTCTCAAGCAATCACATGACAGAGTGCGTTGTTCATAGGAGGAATAATCAGTCAGAGATATAGATTGTTAGATTACATCTGTCTTATTGTATATTATTTAAAAAAGGCATTACAGTTTATTTAGTGGTATGTTATTCTACAAGAAAGTACATTTTATTGAAATCTTAAAATCTCTGCAAGTGACTAACATGGGAAATGAACAACAAACAAAATATTTAGAATGTATAAATGTATAACTAAAGATTAAAATAATAGGAAATTGGCTGAAATGGAAGCAAACTTGTTCTGCTGTCAGTAGACAAGGTACGTATCACAACGACAAGTGCAGACAATGAAAATCCTTTGACAGTGATTACAAATTGAATCAATGTCAGATTTATTCTCGTTGTTGTTTGTTTGCACACTGGTAAATGCCAAACAATTAAAAAGAGGTGTAACATCCTATCAAATGTTCACATGCAGATAATAGACTAAAACTACCCGATTCCTAATTATACTGCTTCAGCTAATGCATTATTATTTTTACAAATTTCCCCCCATGGGATTAATTAAATTCATCTCATTTTATTTAACATTATTGTGATTACACAGAAAACAGAGGCGTCCTCAGCTCAGTTTCTGCACTGTAGCCATTTAGCACTTTGATTAGTACAGATCCAGGTTTCAGGTTTTATTCTAATTTATGCAAATGTTTGAGAATGCACTTTCTGGCCAAGAGTTCAATGAAAGGATTGAACCCATTCACATGCCTTTATAAGGTAAATATGTAGCTACAGTAAGGAGCTGGTTATCTTAGCTTAGCATAAAGACTGGAAACAGGGGGAAACAGTTAGCTTGGTCCTGTCCAAATCCTCCTTCCAGCTCCTCTGAAGCTCACTGTCTAATACGTTGTGTCATTTTTGTTCATTCCGTGTGAAAACTGAGGCGTGAAGATGACAAATTATAATTTTACAGCGTTATGTGCCAGTGTTGAGTATTTTTTGGTTGGATTCAGTGGCCATGTGGTAATGATATTCTCATCTCACTCTAGGCAAAAAAGCATATAAATGTATTTCCTAAATGCTATGGACAAATTTGAAAAGCTCCATGAAATATTCATTCTTAGATTCTCTCAAACAGTTTTGTGCTTTTAATCCGTGAAACTACTCAAATTATTTAATCTACTTATGCTTAAATTAGTAGGTTCATGGTTCTGCCATGTGCCAGAAATTCATTAACCCCTGAAGAGCAGTTGTGAATATGTTGTCTTCAGCATGTAGGTGAAACAAAAGAATAATGATAAAAATGTCCATAGTCAAGGAAACAGTGAATGTTGTAATTCTTACAAAAAAAACATTTTGGCTAATATTTTTAGGCTGTCAGTGAAGTTGAAGCAGAAACTGTCTGGAAACGCCCCCCCCCCCCCCCCAAAATAAACCCAGTGATGAAAAACATACTGTATACACCACCACTGTAGCTGTTTTTATGCTGCCATGCTACAGATCATAAACAGGATATGAAGGCATAATGGTGGGTTTATAACTTAATAATAATACATGACAGACACATCATGTTTACAAAAAAGCTTGTTCCTTCAGACTCAGTGATCTAATTAGATTTTGTAGTACTTGCATAAATTTGATTTTTTAATCAATGAACAAGTTCATTTTTGTCAAGTGCAATTTAATGCAAGTGCAACTCACTCTTCTTACAGTGTTGAAATAAAGCTGTAATTCTAAGCTTGGATGTACTATGGTTACAACATGAAACTCATTAACAGTGCCTGTGTGTCATATGAAAACAACATGTCAGTATAGAAATGTTTGCAAATTTATAATTTCATCAGCTTATCTAATGGAGTG
This sequence comes from Trachinotus anak, assembly GCF_046630095.1. Taxonomy (NCBI): domain Eukaryota; kingdom Metazoa; phylum Chordata; class Actinopteri; order Carangiformes; family Carangidae; genus Trachinotus; species Trachinotus anak. Next base: position 23,516,043 of record NW_027273870.1, read on the forward strand.
TAATTTGTTAGTATAATGACAGTAATTAGCAGTAATTATGGAAAGGCATGCACTTCAAATGACTCTTTTTTTTTAAAGCTTCCTTCTGTTTTTAGTGTTGAATGGTATTAACATTGTTTTTATTGATGCATTGGATTTATTCCTCCACTACAATATTCAGAACTCTCATCCTCCATCCTCAAACAGCTTTTAGTCTGATCCATATCTGCGTGTGTTTTCAGCGTGCAGCCCAGCAGCTGAAAGCTCAAAGGCAACTGGAAGAGGCCTTTGAGTCTCGTCTCCAGCGCATGCAGACCAGCATGCAGACGAACGCTCAGGCAGTGACCTTGGTTTCTTCAGACACAACCCTTTCTACTGACACAAATGTCTCCAGTGGTAAGCAACTGATAAAACAAGTTCTCTGTTATGCTGTATTCCCTTTATTTAAGGACTTAGGGGCCGAATTCAGTGATTAAATATTTCCCTTTCCAATGCAACAAAGACATGAAGCATTATTAAAAAGTGCTTTTGAAGCAGCTTTTTTTTCCTCCTAGCTCAGAATATTTATTTCTTGATTAAATTAGGTACAAAAAGTTAGTTAGTTCTATGTCAAACTCGCCAGAGATGTATACACACATATTGTACATCTGCACTTTTCTATATCCAGACTCTATACCCGCGTCTGCTGACCCTCCACCTAGTCCTCACACTCACAGCAGTAGCGCCTCAGACGCTGATAAAAATGGCACAGCTGCTCACAAACCCACATCAGGTAACACATCACACTGTGTTTGTGTATTTAGACATAGTGTTTATTATTTCATTCTGTCCCTCACAGTTAAGATGAGATTCATTTCTCTCTGCTTCTTTCTTCTTCCCCAGCTCCCTCAGAGGGAAACAGTGAGGAGGTACAGGTGGGTAAAATCTCCTTCACTCCATCTGACGTCCTTGGACACGGCACAGCGGGAACTTTTGTCTTCAGGTATGATAATGTGTACATATGTGTTTTAAACTGTGACATATTTTACCACAGTGCTGTTACCACAGCAATGGCCTTAATCAATGGACTATATTAGTGGATTTACATGTGTTAGATCATTAATTATGAAACATGTATACTTAACATTTCTGACTACGATTTTCTGAAGCATAATCACTGATATTTGTTTACACTGATTTCATTATAGAATGAAAATTAACTTGCAGAAATTTTTCCCTGAGACAGTTTGAAGAAGTAATCCATCATAGTGAACAATTAGCCGCCTTTATTTGGTTATTAGTTGTATTAAGAAGGGTGCTGAATGTAAACTGTGTTGGATAACTTACCTCAAACAAATTGTCTCAGCAATTTGGTTCTCATACCATAGTGAAAAGAATGTAAGCCAGTGGATACATTAACCACAGGTAGAAAAAACTTCTGCTATGCTTTGGAAAATCGTTGGCAGTGACATGAAGCTTACATAACTTTGAGTTAATGGACTAAAGCATAGAAAACCTCAGTTATTTAACATGCAGTTTAATGGAAAAAGCAGGAAGTGCCCTCGCTCTGTGTGTTTCCACAAAAAATGCAGAGTTTGTGAGACAACGTATATTGTTCTGATGCACACACACTGGTCATGATGTGTTATAAATGCTCTGTGTTTATGATATTAGGGGTAAATTTGATGGACGGCATGTGGCGGTGAAGCGAATCCTGCCCGAGTGTTTTGAGGTAGCAGAGAGAGAGGTGCAGCTCCTCCGAGAGTCCGACACTCACCCGAATGTCATCCGATATTTCTGCACAGAAAGAGACCGCCTCTTCACATACATCGCCATCGAGCTGTGTGCTGCAACCCTGCAACAGGTCAGTGTTTGTGAACAAGCAAAGTACTGTGAGACCTTAATGACGGAACTAACTCATGTATTCTGTTTTCTCTGCAGTATGTGGAGGATCCGTCTTGCTTTCCTGAGTTGAATCCTATAACTCTGCTGGAACAGACCATGTGTGGCCTTTCGCACCTCCACTCACTCAACATAGGTCTGAGATACACACAAAAAAATACATATATACACACATGCAAATACACACATACGAACGATATTTCTAAACCACTACAGTTAGAAACATATGACATATAGTGGTTCTTTAGTGCGACAGCTAAAAAATAAAAAATCTTCTGTTATTTTTCTTTCACCCACCTGCCTTTCTAAAAATTTCTGCTTCGGCCTCCATCATCTCTTCCTTTAGTCCATCGTGACCTGAAGCCTAGAAACATCCTCCTCTCTGGCCCCAGTGCGTTGGGCCGGGTCCGAGCTCTCATCTCTGACTTTGGGCTCTGTAAGAAGATCCCAGACGGTCGGAGCAGCTTTTCTCTGCGGTCAGGAATACCAGGAACTGAAGGGTGGATAGCACCTGAAGTACTGCGAGATACACCTGGAAATAAACCGGTAAGATGCAGAGATTACAGGGTAGAGTGGCCAGTCTTCGAACCTCTGAACTGATTCAGTCAACTCTGATAATTGGCCACGGAAATCAAAAACTCTTTGCTTTTGTTTGTCACTTTCAGTCTTATAAATCTCCAATGACCTCTTGAACATATGAACCAAACCCAAACACCAAAACTGAGTGACCCTATGTTGATGTATCTGTACTTAAATTTACATTTTCTGTATTTTTCAGCCCTACTGATTCAGTTTTTCTCTTTTTTCCTCAGACAGCAGCAGTGGATGTGTTCTCAGCCGGCTGTGTGTTTTACTACGTGATCAGCAGGGGGCAGCACCCTTTTGGCGATGCACTGAGGCGACAGGTCAACATCCTGTCAGGAGAATATTCACTCTCACATTTTATGGAAGATATACACGGTGAGGGCACAAGTACACCGTGCACTTCAGTTAGTTCATCCTAATTATTCTAGTATAATTGTAAACCATGCAGCTAATACATCTTTCCCTCAAGAAATTTGCATTCTTTCAGTCCCAGTAATTAAAGAATGAAAAGATAATGATCTGTAAATTCCTTTGTTATTTGTGGAGGCTTTAAATTCCTCTAAGTTTCTTGGTAAAATTCCAAAACAGGAATAATTAGCTTGCAAAGGAGGCTGAATGTGTGAGTTTAGTGACATCTCAGCAAACCATCTTCCTTGCAAATTCTCTTAAAGAATTCTCTTAAAAAATATAAAATAATAAATATTCTTGCCTTCAGTTGAACCCCTTACAGAGTGCCATGACTCCTTGAGTAAATGAAGTTTTATTTCTGGACGCCTGATGAAGGTCCAGACCAAAAAATGCCATTGAAGGATTTCAAACCTTTTTTTTTTTTTTTTTACATCTCTGGGCTTACTTGCACTTTTCAAGCCTTTCTATCAGTCTGCATTTTGGATTGAAACAGACATAAAATTATGCACGACTAACCTGAAAGCAATATTTATATTTCTGTCAAATCAGATGACGTCATAGCTCAGGATCTGATTGAGGAAATGATCGGTGCTGAGGCTGAATCACGTCCCTCCACCGCCTGCGTGCTCAAACATCCGTTCTTCTGGAGCCCAGAGAAGCAGCTGCTCTTTTTCCAGGTGTGTTAGGGTCACTTTAAAGAGTTTGTTTGTTTGGTTTTGTATAGCAACATTTGTGATGCTACAGATCTCCTTTCATGTCTTTCAAAATTGTATTTTTTTTTCTTGCTTGCTGTATTAAAAAATCTAAGTGGACATTTAAGAAATGTGCAAGAGGGGTATGAGATGGGATTGTGCAACTGTGTAGCCTCAAGTCTCAAGACTCTAGAAAATTTTTTTCTGGGAATGTGTCTGTACGAAGGATGTGAGTGATCGCATAGAGAAGGAACCAGCAGACAGTCCAATTGTGGTCAGACTGGAAACTGCAGGACGAGCTGTGGTCCGAACAAACTGGAGGATGCATATCTCTGTGCCTCTGCAGACAGGTACACACACCAACATGCCCACATAGTTCACATAACTGCAGGATAACAAAGCCATCAGTGGTTTATTTTCATGTACATTTCAGACTTGCGGCGATTCAGGACGTATAAAGGAAACTCAGTGCGAGACCTGCTGAGAGCCATGAGGAATAAGGTCAGTTGGCACACTTACATCACATGCACTCAGATTTTTTTGTGCAGCCACATGACGCATTCAGTCTGTATTTCACGTTTTGCATTCTTCATGTTACAGAAACATCACTACCACGAGTTGCCGCCGGAGGTGCAGGAGACTCTCGGCGAGCTTCCCGAAGGCTTTGTCAGCTACTTCACCTCACGGTTTCCACGGTTACTGATGCACACACATGCTGCTCTGCACATCTGCGCACAAGAGAGACTGTTTCACCCGTACTATCTGCCCCCCAGCGCCAAATAACTTTCACATGACTCAAATGCACTCTTAACACATTTACACACACATACACTGGTTTACTTTTTGTTGAGCAAAGGAGATCCCTGACAGTGCCCTGTTATTGCTTTTGTAAAGCCCATACTGTTTTTGGGGGGAAGTTACAGTGCTGTGAAAAAGTTTTTATATGGCTTGAATTGTTTTATAGATTCATTTTATTTTTCTGCAGCTATTTTTCAAGAAATTACTTTAGGATTAGATTAGAAAGCACTATGAATCTGTATCTCCACAAAGGCTGCACACATTTGTTATGTTAATAATAGAAAATGCTGTTGAACTATATCTTAATGTGTAACTCCTCAGAATAGACATAATGAAAGGTAATCATGAGATGCAGGTGCCAATTAAGTGCCCCAGCTGAGAAGAAATACTTCTGATACATTTTGTAAAATTCACCAACAAAGATCCTGCCTTAGTTTTTCCTGAGCTGATGTGTGGAGTTTATTTCATCCTTATTCTACATTGCTGTTCTTTTGTTCTCTTATTTATGAAGCAGGAGAAGCACATATGTTTTCTATCATGAATCATTTTTGCCTTATTCTAATAACATGTTGCACAATTGTTATTAGAATAAGGCAACAATGATCCAGAATGCACCAAAACAAATCACTTGTTCTTTGGCCTGTATTATCAAATTTCACTGAAATATGTTTCCAATTTTAAGATATCCTGCTAACAGACAAACAAACAGATGGGAAAACATAACTCCTTCACCAGAGGGTATTATTGCAAAGATTTTGTCCTCCATCATGAGGTTCTTCTAAAACATATACAATGTTTTATATTTTATTAAATTAAAAGGAAAAATCACTTATTTTCTGAAGATATTCATTCACAGTGTGAAAAGGTTCTGTAATAATGTGTCATAAGCAATGCTGCTCAGATCCCACATTCAGATTGTAGCTACAGGCTTTAGCTTTTAAAAATATAGTAATTCTGCCTGTGGAGCAAATAAATCCTGAGAATAGATTAAATGGGAACCTTGCTGGGTTTGATTTGAGTGTTGAAAGAATTCAGTTTACCGAAATAAGGGTCTACTGTGGAAGGTGATGATCACGTCTGAATGGCCTTGGAGCCCAGATTAACTTTGTCACAGCACTGTAGGTAACACAGACACTGGACAGCAGGTTTCATGAAAACAGAGCTTGTGTTGTTGTTACAAGTACAGTGTTACAAAGCTGCATGTCGTAGAAGAAATCTCCATTATCCATTTAACCGGTTACTTCAACAGTTTACTTTGTGTTACTGCTGTGTCTCTGTCCACTCCTCTGTACAGAGACTCCACAGTATTTTCTCCGCTGTTTGTTTTTATCTATTTGATGTATGTGTGTCCTTTACTGCACTGCTGAAGGTAGCTACATTGACTGAACAGTGTAGTCGGCCGTATTTTTCATTGAAGGTGGCACATGGAGCGTAACAGTCAAATATCATTGGCGCTGTTGAACTGTGGGCAGTGTGCATATGCTGTGAAAATCTTGATTTATCACCAGTGTGTCTGGCCAATAATGCAAAAATGGCAACTACATTGCCCGTTTCATTGGAGGTCACAGACATGTATGAGCAATTTTGTGCTGTTTACCCATTTTTAACTGATACGCAGTATGTTTCTTTGGCTCACCACTCCTGAATGTCGGCATTGTTTGAGCTTTTAAGCCCCCACAGCGTCGCAAAATGTTACTAAGTGCCATGTGAAATTTCCTCCCCGTAACTACTGGATGAAGGTTTGTTTATAGAGCTGCAGTAGAATGAATGATGAAGAATCAAACTTTTGTACTTTTTTTTTTTTTTTTTGAATGAGTGAATTAAATTGATGCTTTGGGTGTGCCAAAGAATGAAGAAAATCAGGTCTCGTGTTGAGTTTGTGAGCAGACAGAGAATACAAACCATGAGATCAATTCTTATCTTCGGTCTTAAATGTTCACTTCACGACAACGCAGTAATCAATCGTAAAAATGTACCTTGAACACCCTAAAAATTTTCCTCTTACTATGAGCAATGTTTTCTTACACAAACACACTATTTTCTGCCAAAGTCAGCACAGTTCTCACATGACAGATTTCTGTATTTGTTTTTTGTCTGTGGATTTAGCAACATTTGAATCAGGATCTGGGGACACTTGTGGAGTTGTTTGCTTGTGTTTCCAAGGCCACATTAATCAAATGTAATTCAACCACAACCACACAGGCTTAGTGAGGCGCATTAAGTGATTAATAATGTTGATATTAATCATGTTTTTTCTTATATTGTTGTTTATTTATTCATGAACATTTGACATGCTGTAGAAATCACTTCATGGGAAAGCCTCTACTGCAAAACACTGTACTCTACAATACACAATGACATCCTAAAGATGCTAAATAATTTTCAGTTTCAGTTTAAAAGGATGGTTTAAAAGGACATGACTTCCCCTGAATCCTTCATTAAACAAATTCAATACTACTGCACCATTTACAGCATAATGTTCTGCACCTCAATTACAGAATGCTATTATCTACGGCCTTGTTACAGTAGGAGTTGCTACAGTGATCAACAGTAACCATAAGGGATAAAATCATGAGAAATAAACCTCCTAATTGCGGAGGGGTGCAGTGTAGCTGTCTCCCTTTCCAGCAATAAGCATAATTGCAGTTGTTTCTTTTCATTTTCTAAACCAAGCGGAGAGGAAAACATCACGCTGTTACTGTTGATAGACAAGAATAACAATGGTGTTTTTTGTCATGTAATTTACAGAGTAAATGATGCATTAGTAATAGTGCATTCTGAGACATTAATTACGCTACGTGAGACTTCACATTTCAAATATGATCCTGTTTTTTTTCACACCATAAAACAGCAGCTTTAACACAACCCTCCAGGTTTAGGAAGGTACGAAACAAATACACAATCTTCTGAACTTTTTCTCTTTTCCTGGGTGAGCAATTTGCCAGACAACAACGTCTTTAACGGCACTTATTATGCATGAATTCACTCAAAACACACTAATTCATGTTGAACAATAACAACCTAATGACCGGGATCAAATGGTTCAGTTGAAACATGAAAGGGTTGATCTTACTTATGATGATGAGGCACTCGTTCACTGATGGGAGGGGAGACGGGAGAAAGGTAAATTTACATAAGGGTTGAATGTGTTATATACATGAATGTGAATGAAGCCATGCTGAACCATGCTTTTCAGTGTTGGAAGAAAGAAGTCAGTGTTGGGATTCATAGAAACCTACATACGCTGAAGTAGATTTAAAAAAAAAAAATTATTATTTTGTTTTCTTAATATTTTGTGCTCTCCTCTTAATTGGAGATTATCCCAAGTGAAAAATGTCCTTTATCTGTAAATTTGCAGCTCAATGATGTGAGGGTTTGTTTTTTTTATGGCTTATTATTTATGTGTATTTGGAGGAGCTGGAACTCGTTGCTGGGGAGAGGGGTGACTGGAAATATCTGCTTAGCCTGCTGCCACTGAGACCTAACCCTGCATAAGCAGAAGAAGATGGATGGCTGGATGAATTGGTGAATGAAAAACAAAAACACTGAGCTATTTTAGACTTCTTTTTTTTGGGAGTTAAAAGATAAAAGCTAAGAGCCCAGATCACAGGCAGTGGTGCACTGGTCAATTAAACACGTTGCATCATTGTTTTTATCCCAGCAGAGGGAGACATCTGCCTGGTACATCTCTCTCTTGCTCCTCCATAACACCTTAAAGAAGAGATGAGGATAGTCAAGTGATTAATGAATTCTTTCCAAATGTTCAGTTTAATTTTTGTAAAGGTCATGAAGTCATTTTTTTAAAGGTTATTTATGCACATGTAGTTCTGTTTGTCATTATCTTTCTGTGTGCGTTTGTTTATCTGTTGTGCTCATCTTCCCTGATTAACAAGCAAACTGCCCTCAAGGCTCTGTGACAAAACAGAAAACACGTCCTGCAGAGCAGATACGATGCCAGACATCACTGAGTTAATTCCACTGTCAGTGTGAACTAAAACAGAAGAGGTTCAATGACGTGACGGCCTGGGGTCCAGTGATGTGTCACGGCCAGATCATCCACTAATGAACCATAAGTTGTTTATGTTTCACTGTATGATTCATTCGTTTGGTCAGTTCCCCAGTTCTCATGTTTGTGTGTGTGTGTGTGTCTGTGTGTGTCTTTGAGGGGTAGAGGCAGAAACACAGGGAGTACTTGGCTCATTATTAAATATCAGAGTTCAGCTGTAGGCCCAATCAAAACAGCCTTAGGGAAACATCAGCTTAACCAGAGTCATGAGACCAAATTCACTCACACACACACACACACACACAGCTATACAGATAAGTGTGTGATAGTACTCAGGTCTGCGTGCACCAGTGTGGTCAGCAGACCCAGAATTTCTTATTCCTCTAATATATAATTTTAGCTAATTTAGATTGAAACCAGAAAAGGATCATCTTTTGTAAACTGACGTGGGCCTGCTGTTGAAGCAAAACTAACTTAGGGGTGGGTTACAGTGGGGTGTTGGTAGGTTGGTGGGATGTATACCTTACAACAACGTCTTCTTTTCTTTTACTGTATTTGTTACTTTCCTTTTTGCCCATCTGCTTTTAATACTTTCATTGTGTGTAACTTATAATGTAGAGCATCTTTGAGCACTTTTTAAAGCTGTGTGTTATTATTATTATTATTATTATTAGTGTTTCATTACAGAGATAAATAACGTGCTCATTGCTGAGTTCTATATAAAATAGTAAGCGTCCTCACTGGCAACAAGAAGATACAAATATTTTCATCATCTTTGTTTACATGAGGTCTCCTTCAAAAGCTGCCTCAGTATATCACCACTGCTCATCAGATCAGATCTCATGCCTGTTTACTCTAGTTACCCCGAGGGTAAATGCTGAACTTGAGAAGGCTGCTTTCCACTACTTTGCACCTTAGAAACAGAATAGATTAAGAAGGATTTTAAAATTTGAATGGCTTATCCCACTGACCGATTTGAAACTTTAATCTTAAAATCTACTTAGTGATTTTTTGTTGTGTCACGTTATGCTATACTCAGGCCTCTTTTGAAATTGCTGACGTGTTCTGATTGTCTGCTAGGGTATTATTAGCTGTTTACTATGATCTTCTATGCAGTACTAGGTGGTTGCTATGGTGTTGCCATGGAGTTGCTCGCCTTCTTTCATTGGTCATAGCTTAAGAATTGTGCTGGATTGGCAGCTGTTTATTCAGGGGCATTACAACTATACAAACTCCAATGACCAGCACACAGTGGTGGGTCATGTGACAGAATGGCAAAATGCAAATCTGAGTAAATCAAAATGTTGTAATGTTGCTTGCCGAACCACAACAAAAGAGCAGCTGCTGTAATTAGATAAAACATTTTTGTCCTGGAAGTTTCAAAAGTGCAAGAAAGAACACAAAAGATATGATAACACAAGCAGCTGAGTGTTTGTCTGAGGAGATATAAATTTTAGATAGATAATCATTTTTGTGTGTGATAATGCACAATTTTATTAAAATTCTTTCCACCATCCTTTCCGCTCACAAAGCAGATCTGCAGCTATTAAAAGACACTTTGTGGAAAAAAAGGAGTGGATTGGTCTCTTTTACAGAGGACATTTAGAGAGTTTAATGTGTAACAACTGGAAAAAAGCACGGGGGTAACTAATAAAATGAATGATGCTGACACACTGCCTCACCATTGTCATGGCTAACTGAGAGTCATTGTTAATGTTATTAGTAACACCTGTGCCTTTCCCACTGAGACAAGTCAATATGTCTGCTGTGAAAAGGCCTGTTATCTTCCTAATGAAATAATACGTTTGTATTCAGCTTGGTGTGGTCACATTTACATGTTACAATAGAATAATAATCTCTAAAATATAAATTACATCACTTCATGGGAAGACAAGTAATTAACTATTAAACTATCCTGCATGAGTGTTTTGCTAATGACCATAGTATCTAGTTTAACACGATTTAACACAGATACACACGCATACACAACACACTCATGCTGAAGTGAAACTTGAGGACAAAATGTCCTGCGCCTCTCTGCCTCTATAAACGAAGGCTTCCTAATGTTTCAGAGACCACTGGGGATATATTTTTCTGCTCCCTGCTTTTTCCTCTCATCTCCTTTGTAGGATACCACGGGAGGCTGGTTTGGGTTTCTCTGATGTGTGTGTGTGTGTGTGTGTGTGTGTGTGTGTGTGTGGGAGGGAGAGGGGCAGATCGAAACAGGCAAAGGGATGTCGTCCTTACAGTCTCTCCATTTTGGGATCAGGACAGGAAGTGGGCTCAACAGAGGAAACATGACCTCCCCCACTACCCCCCACCCCTCCCTCCCTCCATCCTCTTACTTTTTCTTGTATTCCCTCTTCCTCTCTTTGTCCCTCTCCCAGTCTGTGCCTTCCCATTCACATGGTCATTTCTGTCTTTTTTGGTTGTAGAGATCATGTGGGCTGCCACACGTGTTTGTGCGGTGTCTGAGAGAGCGTGTGTGTGTGTGTGTGTGTGTGTGTGTGTGTGAAGACCTTAAATTACATTCTACTCACACCCTGTGTAAATAAATCTATGTTAACCAGTGATTTCTAAAACATCGCTAAAACTCTGGTGTAGTTGTTTCTGGGCTGCCTCCCTCTCTCCTGAGACTTGTATTCTGTTATGTATCAGAACTCCTCTGATTAAAAGCCAAAGCAAAGGTCAGACTCCGCTGGGTAACAGAGATATTACCCGACATCAGCTTTACTCTTATGCCCAGCGGTCTGATAGCTTTAGCTGATGAGCTTCATATTACATTACGTGGAATAAGAGCCTACAGTTAGCCTCCAGGCTGTACATCAGTATGACATTACCTCAACCCTATGCTCTCTGGCTTTGCTTGTGTTCATAAATAGAGAACAAACTGCCCTGGGACACAAGAAAAACACATTTGAATTTTTTTTTTTCGCCACATCTCGCCTTCATGAACTCCTAATATTTTTGAAACTCCTCTGCCACCTCCCTCTGTTTTCCCCTTTCTACCACTTTCCAGCTCAGAGGTTGTTGACCTCTCGCTTTACTATATACACAATCAAATACTCACAGACGGCAACACTGAGAAAATAAAGAAACAGCATGTCAGCAAAAGGCAGTGTATTTCACCACAGAGCACAGAGCCAAGGCACTGGGAAACAAAAAACAACAGCAGAAGACCTCCCTCTCTTCATCCTCTGCCTCCATCCTGCTCGTCTTTCAAAGTCTGCCGTCTGTTTATTTGTTTCGTTGCCTTTTTTCGCCCCCAGACGTTTTCCCTTCTGGTCGTTTTTCTCTCGGACACATCCAGTGCAATGACGACACTTACAAAAAAACTTGTGTGAGTGGAAAAGGTAGGTTAGTTAACGACAAATGTTACAGCAACATTACAGTTACAGTGATACTGTTAGACCGAGTGGCGTTTGTATTGTAAGGTTAACACACAGTGTCAGGCAAATACTTACAGTATTCTATGTACAGGAAGTATAAACATGCACAAAACTTCACTATGAACACACACAAAAACGGACAAATTACACAGTTCGATATCATAAGGCGTGTTGAAGTGCTCATGAGCAGCCTCGTTCCCCCCTAGGCCATTTGGACTCAATACTCAGGGTGGGAGGAGCAGCCCAGCTGTGTCCTACTGCTGCGTACCACAATGCACATCATGCAAATGTCGGGGATCAAATCAGTATTTTCATCTCACAAATTCTCCACATAATACACAGGAACCGGGAAAGGATATATTTTTGAAAATACACGCTTCTGATTGGCTGACAGGTATACGTTAAAATCACGTAAAAGAACACCAACACCAACACGCTGAAAACCACCAGTTTAACCACCATTTTAAAGCAGTGCACAAAGTATGTAAAACCGCAAGTAACCATAGCAACAGTACTTTTTTCTTTATGCTACATGACCAGGTAACTGTCACTGGTGAAACAGACATAAATAAGGCTGCAACTAGTGATTATGCTCATTAGTGACTGATCTGTTGGTAACTGTTTTGATTTTATTGCTCGATTTATCATTTGCTCTTTAAAATCACATTAACTGATTTTTTTGGCCACAGGCTGTGAACCCACCATTGAACCTTTAAGTTGATATGGCAAACAGTTGCTTATTTACACATCCAGCAGACACACAGCAACATAAGCATATATTTGGAGTCGTGTCCTTGGTCATATGATGAATCTAAGTTCAATCATCAGTCTCTTGTAAGCTCTGTTTTTGGTCTCCACCAACTCCTGAGGGAACAATCAGGCTGTTCAGCTGCTAAATACTCCACTGTTTCTGCAGTGTGGTGCAAATCAGGTCTTGCACAGTAACTTTATCAGAGGTTTATTTAAAAAATAAAATAAAATCAGCTGCCTGCTGCAGCTGGAAACAATGCTCTTGAAATCAGTGACACACCGAACCGACTTTTGAGCTCTACAATCAAAACAAAGAGCTGAAAAGATGCTTAAACGCAGCACATTACTGAGGGGAACTGCAGAGTCGATTAATAACTCTCTGCGTGTTCATCACTATGAGCAACCTTTACTCACAGTAAAAAAAATCCATTAGTGATATAAAAAATATTGTCTAGTGCAGCTTTAAAATGTCAGAAAACGGTTAAAAGGCAGCAGCAGTCTGAAATTCACACCTACTGAATTGGAGAAAACCAAATCAAAATGATGTTTACTTGATCAATAACAAAGGATTCATTCACTATCAAAATTATTGTGGAATAATTTTCTTTTTCTGTCCAATTACTAGACAAACCAAAGGTTAAAACTGATTTTTAAAAAATGATCTCAATGGGATTCACATTTTATTAGCATGATAACACCCTCTGAGGTGCCCCACTATAGAAATACCATAGTAGAGGAACAGATCTCACTGTGTATCATCATCTACATACATTAGCTGCTCAGTCTGCCCTGTTTCATTCACTCATTATTGTTTGGATGTTTTGTGTCAGCCCTTTGGTGTAGACCTCTCACCCCAACTGCTACAGTCGGTACAGCAAAGTCCACAATGGCTGCCAGAAAGGTGAGAATAAAGTCATTAACAGTTCGACCCTGTCATGTTCTGCTGTTCCCGTCACGTCTACAGGGCAAAAGACCAGGAACAGGCAGTGGAACCGTATCCCACAGTCTTCTTGTAAAGGGGATACTTATACAATATACCTCAGGTTAAGTCCAGGCTATTGTGGTGCATGTACTGGGATTTTGTAGAGATGAACCATAATTCATGCCAGTTCAGGAGCGGTGTGTTTCTTTAAAACCAAAAAGAGTCTCTAATTTGACCGTCTGCTGTTTCTGCTGCAGAGGGAGGAGGCAAACAATCTGCCTATTGTGCCAGAGAGAAGAGGAGAGGGATAGGTTAAGAGGGACACGACTTGTCTGCAGCTGTTCATCTCTTGTATGATGGTTGGATAAGGAGAATAAAGTAAGGGAGGAGAGATGAAGGTAGAGGGAAAGACAGTGCAGCAGAGAGTGGGGAGCATAAGACAGACTGATCTCTTTCCTCTGTTAAAGATCATTGACAGGAACACTTGTGCAGCCTTATCACATAGCACAGCATATGACCAGTACAGGCCCAAAGCCTCATCCCTCTCCTTCTGTCACATTTACATTAAGACAAGACTATAAACTTTCTTTCTTCCTCACTCTGCCTTTCTTTTTTTCCGCTCTCTTCCCCTTCCTGCTCACACAGCTTGATCCAGCTACATTTCAACAGGCAGCAGTCGGACTCGGTTTAGTGACAGGGTTGTCATCAGTCTTATATACATCTGAGAAAAACACTTTCAGTGCTCATGTCATGTAGTTGGTGCTTTTCTCTCATTTCTCTCCCTCTCGCTCTCTTTCTTTACACATTTCTTGACATGTATATTAAGGAAAGAACACTTGAGTGCTACAAATAGGAGAAGGTGACTGTCTTTCCAGCACACACACATTTTTACAGGTTACACGCAGGGTCTTGTCCTCCATGACCCTCACAGTGTCCACAAGGGGCCGACGTAGGTCCAACAGGTCCAGAGTCACCTCATGGGTTCCACAGGTTCAGATTTCAGTTAGATCCACTCTGTGGGTCAACTGACTGCTCCACAGGTCAGTGTTCACATGCGTCACAACGAAGCAGGCCTTCTCCTCCAGGCTTGAGTTCACGGCTGGTTTCACAGTTTACAGTTAGAGAAGCCGTCGTCTGCAGCATGAAGGTCACTGCAGCATGATATCTTTGAGGTTTTCCTGCAGGATCGTGTCCTTGACGGCGTGGAAGACAAAGCGGATATTTTCTGTGTCCACGGCGGTGGTGAAGTGGTGGAACAGCGGCTTCCCCCGGTTTCTCCTTTTACGACTGAACGACTGCACCAGGAACGCCTGGAAGGAGCAGAGCAGGGACACTTAAGTTACAGTTACAGGCAGCTTTCTACAGGGACTTGATTCTTTAAATGTCATGTATATGAGAAACCCTGTTTCTGTAATTGAGTTAGGATGAGATTTCCCCTGGAGATGGACATGTATACAAATTACCGTCTCATCTGCTCTTTACATGTATACATTTGCATGACAAAGACTTCAGACCGTGTGGGATGGGAGGATGAAAGGAATTTTTTTTTTTTAAAGCAATTCATAATATTTGTAGCTACATAAATAATAATATCAAAATAAGTTTCCAGAGCTAAACATTTCAAAATATTTGTGCTTTACAGTATTTTTTCCACTGCACTGTCAACATTTCACAACAGAACAGAAAAAAAAAAAAAAAAAAAAAAAAAATATATATATATATATATATATGTATGTTTTTTATTTTAAAGGTCAGGAACCTCTACGTTGTATCAGTTCTGCATTCAAAATCAGTAATCAGTGAATCCCAAGCAATGGACTGACCTGCTGCATGCAAATGTAAATTCACAGATGACAGGTTACTTAACGTGTGTCTAGCCTGGTTTCTCTGAGTAAGAAAAGGTGACACACCACCAAAGCAATCAATGCCAATGGAGCTTCACATTCTATTACAACATCATTGCTTTAACATGCTTTTCAGCTTTGCAGCCATGAATAGTGTTAACAGCAAGTCACTCATACAAAAGGCAATCACGGCAATGACCAAATTCAACACATGTGTAAAGCTGATCACACTCAAAAGGGATGTAAACTCTCACATAGCTACAAGGGGCAGGTAAACAGACCAGCACCAGGTCTAATCCAACAAAGTATCATCTAGAACAGGAAAACAAGAATGTAACCGCTGTTAAGGTTTTAAAGAAAAAATATTACTAAGGTCTGCCGTCTGGTGGTGGTGCTAAATCATCTTATCAAGTTATATCCTCTGAGATTCCTTTAGAAAAGAACTTGAGGCTCTACAGGGTTTGATCGCTCTGATTGGATTGGATCTTTTTCTTATTGTGTTTTTGAGGTCGAACACCCAACTGGGACACACACTTCCTGTCTTTTTTTTTTTTTTTGGATTAACCTTCCTTCTTGTGTGCACTGACTTAAAGCCTGCGTGTGCTCACTCACTTACTGTATGTATGTGTGTGTGTGTGTGTGTGTGTGTGTGTGTGTGTGTGTGTGTGTGTATGTGTGTGTGTGTGGGTGCGCAAAATCATCAGTGTGTGTACCTGTACATCCTCTAGCCTGCGAGGGTCTCCTCTGAACTCGGGAAAGTTCTTGCGAATGTCCACCGTGCGAATCTTCTCCACCAGCAGGTCTGTTTTGTTGAGGAAGAGGATGATGGACACGTTGAGGAAGAGCTTGTTGTTGACAATTGTCTCAAAGATGTTCATACTCTCCACCAAACGGTTTGTCCTTCGATCCTCCATCAAGACCTGGAGTCACACACACACACACACACACACACACACACGTTATTCTTTGTTTTTTTTTCAGGTTTTATCTGTGCACCAATTAAGAATTCAGCCGTCATCATATGACTTGATTTGAACTGGAGCCACGACTGAGGCAACAATCAAGTTTCTTCAGCCAACCACAAAGAGAGCTTTGTGTAAATCTCAAATGTTGTGTCTCTCTGATGTTTCTCGTCCATTTCGTAATTCCAGAAGTCAGGAGAATAATGATCGGACTGTCTGATTAACCTCTGAAAATCTCAGCGTGACATGATCAGGAGGGGGCGAACGTGTTTGAATGGTACCTGGTCGTACTCAGACGACGACACCATGAAGAGTATCGATGTGATCCCGTCAAAACACTGAAACCACTTCTGCCTCTGAGACCTCTGCCCTCCCACATCCACCATCTTGAAAGGGATCTTCTTAATGACAAAGTCGTGCTCCACGATTCCTTTGGTCGCCTTCCTGGCAAACAAAATGTCCTGCTTGCTTGGGATATAGTTCTGAAAAAAAAGGGAGATAAACATTTTATTTTTCTTCTTTAAAAAGTTGAAAGGGGTGAAGCAATACAGAGTGAACTTCAGATTTAACCAGTCACTGTGACTCACCAGTTGTCCAATACGATCCAAGTTATCCAGGAAGTATTTCACTGACTCACTCTGCAGACAGGAAGAGGAAAAAAAAAATCCATTAGAGCTGAGAATGGAACAGAGTTATCTTATTACACATTAACCAAACTCGAAAGACACAAATAATCCAGTTAACCCACTTCATCTGATCATTAGAACAGTTTGATTTCTTTTATTTTCTCCGTGTTTACCTCTCGTTTCATAGAAGCTTATTGATTTAATAATACATCAGTCGATGCAACAAAGGACAGAAAACATGAGACCAGCGTTAATCATATCAATCCCATCATTTCATCAATCCCATCATACCGTTTGTAGCGTACTCGGAAGCTACTTTAATGGAGAGGCTTGACCGATATCACAGTGTTCTGAATGTATAACTGGACCGTGAACTGGCGCGACTCACGTGATATAACGGAGTCGTAACTGGGTCTCTGTGTCCACATGAGCCCCGTCTTTATTAGTGCTGTCTCTAATCACATTTAGTGTGCACTGCCACACAGACACTAACATGACTTTATGGCTCCATAAAGCTCTGTAAACTGATATTAAAGCTGCACTTACCAATATTATGATATTGACAATGGATCAAATGACTGTGTGTAATTTGAAAGGGGCAGCTTGTGTTTTAGAGGGTTTTTTGTAGATTCTTTTGTTTTTCTGGACCAGTCTCCTCTCTCACCAAGCTCGGTTTAACTGGAAAAAGCCCTGCACCCACTGCACCCTGCCTGTCCAGCATTAAATAGCAGACAAAGTATTTAGCTGCTAAAAGAGCCACATACTTCCCGCAGGACTGGTGGAGACCAAAAAAAAATCTAAAAGGAGACTTAATATTGAATTTATATTCACTTGGTGGCCAGAATTACAACTCCACATTATTATAATACGAGAATACGACCAAATGTGTTTACAAGTTTATGTACTTAAGATTTTGAATGAATGCTGTAGGTTTTTAGACTTTGTGATGTATTTTTCCTGCCATTTAAACCTATATTTAAACCCATATTTAATCCTGTAGTAACAGATTTTTTGCCTCTTGGGGGCAATGGAAACAAGTTGTGAACAGAACATTGACTTTTCATCACCTTTTAAGATGATATGGGGAAACATTTTTGGTAAACAGTTCCACATTTACACACACAGCAGGTATGGAGCAACATTAGTATTCCTTTGGAGTTGTGTTTCTGGCTATCTGATGATCACTCTGTTGTAAACTCTGCTTTCGGTCTCCAGAAACTCCTGGGGGAAATATCTGGCTCTTTAGCTTCTAAATGCTGCACTACAACAACAGGAAGTTGCTGCCTGTGTCTGTCTGCAGTCTGGTGACAGTGACAGGTAGTGTACAGTTGGTTTTTAAAGCTCTGAAAACAGCTGCCTGCTGCGGCCAAAAGAAGAGAGAGAGAGTGACCCTGAGGAGAACATTTGTTGATGAACAGTTAAGCAATGAGCCAAAAATCACTATAAAGCTCTGTACAACTGAGGAAAGGTGATAATTCTCTGCAGCTTCTTCACCACAAGTGACCCCATTCACATTGGAGAAATATCAATCACAACCACTTGAAGGCATCAGTTGAGTTCATTTCATTTCTGTACAGGAGGAAAATCAACTGAGAGACTCTTGAAACTTGAGTTGTATCATCCATCGCACTTGCATTCATTCTTGTCAATACCACACTGCTGTTGAGTAGTAGTGCGGCTTAAGTGCAGCCTCATCGTCACTGCAATGGATTACACAGCTCAAAAAAAAAAGTTTTGAGAGGCTGCTAATTGATTCTCATACTGAGTGGAAACTGTAGTGGTAGTGGTAGACCTCTACAGCACAGCAGCATGATTTGCAGAGCAGTTTGCTGTGGTGTCAGGGATTTGTAATTTGTAGTAAACAGAGTTACAACTCGCTAAACCAAAACTTCACAACACAAACTGTGCATAAAACATGTAGAAACACAGGGTTTAAGATGAAAAATTGGGTGTGTGATGTTCAAACTACCTTAAATATTCTTCCTCACTTATGATTCCTGACAATAGTTAAAAATTGAATCTCTCTCTTCCTCCCTTCCTCGCTTAAACACACACACATTCAACAGGAAACAGCTGTGTGTGTGAAAACAGTGGGGAGAGACATGGGGGAGGGAGGGATTAGCAAGTCAGACAGAACCGAGTTACACAGTCATTTTAGCACTACCATTACACACACATACACACACACACACACACACACACACACACACTTGGGCCTCACCACAGTGTATTATACATTATTCCTCTTTAAAACCATGTTGACAGTAACTTTTTTCCAGACTTTGCAGATTTTCAGTTTCTGACCAAACAGAATCAGTGAAAACTCCTCACGTGGCTGTTAAATTAATCGCTGTCATCCCTGACATGTCGCGGAACAACCAGGAAACAAGACCCCTGTGCGGGTGAGATTTGACCCCGTGACCCTGCCGCTGACCTACAGTGTCACTGCAATAGGAAACACAAAGCCGGGCACTCTGATTGGTTCAGCGGGACGTGAGCAGGAGGAGGGGCTGGTCGGAGGGAAAAGCAGGGAGAGGGGGAATTCCCAGAGATGAAGGGATACGCAAACACAGACACAGACACAGACATATATGAGCACACACTCACACACACAGATCATTTCCACAGACGCTTTAACTGCCATCAGCAGGAACGAAACAGCCTGATCATTCATGGTGGTGGAAGCGTAAAACTAAATATCAAAATAAATTCATTTTATTAGGACAAGGATGAGTTTAAGTGCATTGTAATGCAGATCCATAAGTAGTTAAACTGTAAAATATAGCTATAGTGTGTGTGTGTGTGTGTGCGTGTGTGTGCGTGTGTGTGAAGTTGAATAAGGCAGGAGGAATGTCTCCATTCATGGCTTGTATGGGTAGATTAGGGGCTTTATTACAGTAAAGACCTGAATAAGCTCACATTCTGCAGTGCGTGTGTGTGTGTGTGTGTGTGTGTGTGTGGCAACAGGTATATGTGTCACTAGCAATGTGTGTGTGTGTGACTGGGTGTGCCACTATTCTTTGAAACTACAGTGGTCTATTAACTCGCAGTGTGAATCTGTTGAGTAATAATCCAGGGCTGTAACTAATCATTCTTTAAGTTATTGATTAATCCAATGATTACTTTTTGGTCAAAATATTCAAGGTGACATTTTTAAATTGCCTGTTTTGTCTCAACAACACTTCAAAATTAAGCCTTGCAGATCCGTTTTATTTCATGCTTTTGCATTTGTTAACATGCAAAACTTTTATTCATACAACTTCTGTTCCCTAAAATTCCCTTTAAGTTTGTTTGACTGTTTGTGTTTATTGCACAGATGCACATTGTTGCTCTGATGTTGTTGTGTTTCAGGATCTCCGCAACTGCCCTGGTGAGAACAATGTTGTCAAAAGAAACGGAGAAATTGTGGCAAAAACTTTGAAAATAAGACTCACAGGAACAATTTTCAGCTCTTCATGCACATAAACACACACTCACACACACAGCGGTGGGAGACTCTTATAAGTAAAAGTCCTGCGTTCAAATTTTACTTAAGTTAAAGTGCAAAAAATATACTTAAAGTACCAAAAGTACTTATTTCAAAATCATGTATATTATATTATTGGATTATAGTTACTGATGCATTAATGTTAATATCACTTAACACAACACCCAAACCAGAAACAGGGATATACGGAAAAAGATTTTTTCCTCTGTAAACACTTATATATAAATTACTGTACATACAGTAAAGTCAATATTAAATCATGGAGTACAACTCCTCACTGACAGCAGCAGCAGCAGCAGCAGCAGCAGCAGCAGCAGCAGCAGCTTCCAGGTTGAAATCTCATCTCCTCCACCATATGGAGTATATGTTTGTGTCTGTGCGTGTGTTTCGGCCTCTTTTACAGCCTCTCCACATCTTTGTTGGGCTTCAAAGTTCCCTATACAGTGTCGTCTAAACTCATACCTCCTTTATTTCAGGATGTCTGTGCTGCTGAAGACAACAGCAACAGTTTACCATCACAGCATGATACACAACCTTGTTTTTGTCAGGCGAAGGAGGTTTTGGTATTTGTATCCTATATCAAACTCTGCGTTATCTGGGTGTGGTGGGAACACAGAGAAGCTTGCAAGTAAACAAAATCCTTACATGTGCTCGCTTTCAGTTTGTTTTTCTGTCACTATCTCCAACTCCTTCACTCCGTTTTCCTTCTCTCTCTCTCTCTCTCTCTCTGCCTCCCCATCCCCCCGCCCTTCTCTACTTTCCACTCCCTTCGTTTCTTCCTCTCGTTGGACTCTCTCTTGCTCTCTTCCCTCGCTCTCCCTCCGTCTGCCTGTGGCCCAGCTCCAGCTGTGCCTGGGAAAAGCTGACTATGGTATCCCCGGAAAACCTCTCCGAGAGTGGAGAGAGATGGGGGAGGTTTAGAGTCTCTAACTCAGCACATTTACTCCACGGTAGACATTTTTTTCTTTCTCTTACTTTGAAATGATAAGGCTAGTGATACTTTATTATTTACTTATTGTCAACAAATCCCGTGAAAAGAACCAAACCAACAATGTGTTAGCCCATCTCAATGCTTCATACTTTCACTACCCCGAATGTGACACTCAGGCCTCAAAGTCCTTGTTTCTGCTGAAGTTGTAAATCTATAGAAAGGGTTACAAATGTGTACTTCAGTTTTGAAAAAGCTTAAGTAACTTCCTGAAACAACTGGGCACTGCAGTTTTTAGCAAACAGGAACAAAACAGGAGCAAACTGCATTTTTGGAGTACTATTTATAGTTATAGAGCCACAAGGGAATTCCTGTATTTTTTCAGGTCTTATTCTCATAATTCTGAGAATTCTGACTATGGGTTATGCTAACTGTGCACTAGGAACCTCTTTTTTATAGAGATTCGGAAAAACTTGACTCCAGCAAAACAGTATATATTGGGGCAAACAGTGCAATCCTCCTGATGTTTTCCAAAGCCCCAGGGTTAGCTATCACGCTTGTTAACCGTAAGAAGATCTACTTACTGGGCAACTTGCCAGCTAACTAAACAGCTGCCTGTAAATCTCAGCTCATCTACACACGGTTTGTTTACATATTTGTTTCAGTGGATTGCTGGCGATTTAGCGTGTGCGCATGCAAGGGAAGTAGTAGCAAACACCAGAAGATTTTTCTTTCGTTTTGTCTTTTATGGAAATGCAAGAGAACTGTGCAGTGGCTGGCTGAGAGCGAGGCTGGCTGGACCAAATGATCAGCTGTCCATGCAGTAATAGAATAATGCTATATATGAAATGATAAATAATAAATGTTTGTTATGGGTACAGATGAGTAGTTTGTGAACTGGCTAGCCAAACAGCTAGCTTGGTTAAAGGTCCCATATTGTATAAAGTGAGATTTCCATGTCTTTTTTGAGTATAAAGCAGGTCTAGGTTCTATATAAATACTGTGAAAGTATCAAAGCCTCAGTCCACAGAGAAATGCACACAGCCTGTATTCAGAAACTGAGCCTTAAAACAAGCCATCAGGACTTCTGTAACTTTGTGATGTCACAACTGTACAGTCATTGCCCTCAGTTATGCCTCCAGCATGGCTCACCTGAACCCATAATCCAAACTTGCAGGATTCGGTTTCTCTGAGTGTTTACCTGAAATCTGCTTTATTTTTATTCAATTGCACAGAAAACAGTCAGCCAATCAGAAGAGAGGCCCACAGCCTGTCCTCTGATTGGCTGACTGACCAGAGCTCCAGAGAGAAGACTGAGAGAGGAGATGTAAAACGACATTGAGGTGGTTTTTGGTACTTAAAACCACAAATATATCTTCTTATGGTTAACAAAACTTCACATAAAACAGTGGAAAAGTGTAAAATACGAGAACTTCAATACGGGGGTTGTTTTATGTCTTCACTATCATTTGGACTTGCAGACGAGTAATTTAAATGATTTGCGTATAATTTTAGTTGATAAGGTTTAAGCAAGCTTTTTCCCAGTAAATGTTGTTTAGCTGGAGTCACATTTCCCAAACAACAGAGGTGGCAAGAAAAAAAATCAGCGTGACTCACTAGTCAGTCATGCTACAATTATGAAAATAAGACTCAGGTTGAAAAAGAAAAAACATTTCTACAAGGCACATGTTCTTGTGCTTGTGAGTATTTACAGCTGCGGGAGTGTATGTGGGGTTGACTCAAAATGAACTACTGCAGGCCATGTCACCCAGTGCAACAGTGTGGTGTTTAATAGTGTTTGGACATCAATGGAGCTCTACAGCACAGAGGTATAAGCTGTTTCAGGCTTACACAGACAATGCTATTTCAATTCATAGTTGGTTTTTGGTCTTTTCATGGGATTCGCTACGACAGTGTGAAAAATATAAGAATATCGAGGGCCTTATCCTGTAAGCTAGACTGATCCAGAATGATGCAGCGCTGTGCAGCTCGAGCATACTAGTTTATCATAGTGACTCCTGATAAGACAAGGCAGTCTGACCCAAAGCTGTGCACTGACATCTCACACACACACACACACACACACACACACATACAGTATGTTAAGTGAGAGGGAGACGGAAGTGGCTTCTGTCTGACTCCAGATAGTTTTGTCACTGATAAATGTGTAGCAAGGTGAAAGGTCAAACTTGCAGCTCTGAGCAGACTGTATCGCTGCAGCGTCACTTTAAGTAAAGAACCAATAAACTGGCGGCCACAACCGATACAAAGCGCACTGACAACAAGACCATCTGGCGATGCCGATGGTGTGAGACATTTGCTATGTTGACAATATGGTTAGCAATCATTCATGACATTCTGCTGAACCATTAAGGGTCATTAACAGTCTGTCTGGCCCCTTTACAGCATATTTGTAGACACTTGTAGCATCAAGTGGTTTTTCCAGCCATTCTGCTCCTCACAAATTGTTCTTTAAACTACAGTAAGTGGCTGCTTTAAAGCTGCCACTATTTGTTTGGTTCTCTTCAGACAGCAGAGAAAAGAGATCGACTTAAACATCTGGGCAAAAATAAACAGGATGGTCTGACTGGAGATGGGACTGAGCAGCCAGATATCCCATTTTACTCTTTCTGGACATCTTTATGTGACATCTTTAAGCATTTCAGTCATTATTTAAAGCTGGTCTGAGCAGGATTTATTTTTTATAATATGCTTGTCTTATTAGCCTAAATAACAAAAAGACAAGCTTTCATATCCCCGACGGATATAATATAAATATGTCCCATTTGACATAAAATTGTAAAACAGTCTACAGCCATTCTAGTGAATCAGTGAAGCAGTACTTAGGGACAATGGTGCTTTGAGCTGTATAGATGGTTAGTATTTAACACATTCACCATCTTAGCATGCTAACATTTTCTAATTAGGACAGGAAGTGCAGCCGAGGCAAATAAACCAAAATACTGGATAAATTGAAATTTTGACCTAATGTTAGATGAGGGATCACACAAAATAAATACCAAATTTCATGGCGATCGATCCCATAGTTGCTGAAACATTTCACTAGTAAAACAAAAATACCTCTTGATGAAGCTACAGTAAATGAATAATCATTAAGATTTTGTGCTATTGCATCCCGCAGATGTCGGGACCTTTTACTGCATAAGTGAAGACTTTGACTCGCTGGTGGCGCTCACATTTCTTGTTTCTGAGAATCTTCAATCTGGACCAAAGTGGGCGGCTGATTAACCCTGCCGTCCCTAGAGCCGCTAACATGGCTAAAAATCATTGCTGCAAAGTAAGTGAGGAAAAAGAGCTTAAGATTCACCCTTAAACCTCCACCCCCACTACTCACTGACAAAAAAAAGGCTTTAATGAAAAGAAGGAACAGGTTACCAGTGAAGCATTATGATGCCTTTTGATGATGATTTCAAAGTATTTCAAATTTTAAAAATAAAGTGCTCCACCACTCTGACATTTGGGTGAGAATTTTATTAAACTTTTTAAAAAATTCTGGCATTTTCAAAAAATAATAATAAATACTGCCTTATTTTCCATCCATTCACTGTGACTAGTTAAGAGAAAGTGTTGTGTGCATCCTACCACGTTTGTTCAGTGGCTGTTTAAAATATTAAGGTTAAAAGGAAAAAGAATGACACTGCAATTTACAAGCCATTTCAAATTGTGTTTGGTTGCAGTGTAGTGTAGCAGATGAAAATCCACAGGGCTCTATTTCACTGGCTCCATTTCCAGTCAAGAGAAAAATAATTACATATTTGGAAAGTGGCCAAACAATAAAAGGAGAGAGGTAAGTTACTCAGAAAAAAACAAGAAATATTTCCGCAGGTTTCACACAGTGCTGCGCTGCTTCACTGAGTCGATGGGTAAAAACATTTCCGATATTATCCATTTGATTCATCTGAAGTTGAGAGCATGTCAGTGATTATCAGCGCTGTGAGGACTGGCTGTGCTAAATCAGTTACCATGAGGAGAGCTGCTGCTCTCCACTGCTGACGTCACTGAAGTGATGTGGAAACATTCACGTCTAAAAACATTTGAGGTTCACAGCCACAGGGACTACAGAACTAAAAAACATACAAAGTTAAAAGGTTTTTTTTTTTTGTTTGGTTTTCTTGCCATTACTCTTCAATTTGACAGTTCACAGCAGAGTGAGACAGAAACGATGGAGAGGAATGATGAGTGTCAAAGATCCTGGGCTGTATTCAGATCCAGGATGTTATTTGTTCTGTATTTTAAATAAGGTTGACTTCACACTTTTAACCAGAAATTGCTTTTTGCCATTACACTGATACAGAAAAGGAGATGTTACATTTTCCACTGATAAATAAGTGAAGTCTTGCTCGGACATAGGTCACTCACTGGACGCTCTTTGGCTACTGTGATGCATTAGAAGAGAAGCATCGTCTCAGCCAGTGAGTAGTCTATGAGTAAACATGACTCTTAGTCAGTGAGTGAAGTGGAGGCTGGTTTTTGATGCAGAGGAAGAGAATTAGTGAAAGTGGTTTATCTTCATAACCTGGAAGTCAGGACCCACCCAAAGGGTCACAAGGTCACTGCAAAGCAGAAAAATGACTGAACAATTTATTTTTTGTGAATAACTAAATAATTCTTCCTCCTCATGCTGGAAAAAATATTTTAATTAAAAACAACCTCTTTAGTTAAAGATGTTTTAAGACAGGCAGATGCAAACTGTAACGATGGGTCATCAGGGGCTATTGCTTTAATTTAGGGGGTCACAAGTTAAAAGGCAGGGAACTACTGGCATAGACTACTACATGTACAGTTTGAGACATTATTATGTAAGATTTCAATCTCTTGGCTATGTCTGAAATATCTGTGACTGAAGACCAGTACAATTTTTTTGAGATCTTTTGCTGAACTTACTTCTTTAAACTGCAAAATGTTCTTTTAATAACGTTTAAGTTGCTCGTGAAAACTCACGTCTATTGTAAGGCTTCCTCATGCGTATTTTAATCTGTCAAACCTGCAAATGTCTATATGTCCATATGTTTACATATGTGGGAATAAATGTTTCACTGTTTTCACATGAATTATTTTATTGTTTTATACCAGCCCTTTGTAACACACTTTGTAAATGCTCATTTTGATAAATGATACATAAACAGTAAGTACATTTATAAACTGTCACAACCCGTCATTCATCCTTTATCTAACCACATGAAGAGGTCTGCAGTTGCCATGGGGTACAGAAGAAGACTGGGCTGTAGCTCTGTCTTTTATTAAATATGTCTATAAATAAATAATGTTAAATTAAAGCTGAAGGCTGTAATTTCACAATTTAGGAATCCAACTGAACAATTATTAAATGTCTTTGAGTTTAAAATGAATTCAAACCAATGGAAAAAAAAATATTAAAAAAGTATGATTTGGTAAAAAAAAAAAATGTATCCACATATTTTGGTTAAAAATAAACACAAGTTGGATTATGAATTGATGCGAGGCTGATCTTAAGGTTATTCATTGTCACAATAATCAGTAGATCGGCAGCTACAACAGAGCATTGCCACCAGCACCACCAGCACCACCACCGCCCTAAAACCCAACAGCACATGTTGCAACTGAAAGTGCAGCAGGAAAACTTGAGCAAATTTGACCAAAGCTTCTGCAAAAATGAAAAAAAGAGGCCAAACATCAACAAATCTGGGACCACTGTGCCCAAAATGAGAAAGATAATAATAATAATAATAATAATAAAATAAAATAAATATCAATATTATATTCAGTTTTGTATAATCACTAGTGTTAGATAACATCCAGTTTAAAATGCAGAGGACACATGTCAGGAGTCAATCGGCTGTGCGGGCACATTAGACAAAAAATCTGGAGGTTCCTCTCTGATCTACTCACCAGTTGGAACTCAGAGCGCCGTGCGTAGGCCTCTTGTATGCCGACGTCGGCCCACAGGGCGCTCAGTGCCATCACGTACAGCTGAAACTCGCTGGGCTCGACCCCCGAGGCGCCCACGCGTCCCTCCCACGACATCACCAGCATGCCTTGCTTCTCGTTCTCGCAGATCTGCCAGCTGATGCCCAGCTTGTCCCGGGCGTCCACCAGCACACGCATGCCCTGCAGAAACGCACAAGCAGCATGTTACAGGCCTGAAGCGGTGCAGCAACTGCTGTTTCTAATGTCAGCAATATTGTACAAATATTTCCTGACCACACAGATGAGAAGAAAAAAAAACTCTCTGCATGTGCTGATTCCTGAGACATCACCACTGAGTGTAGCATTACTGGTAAACATGGAGTAAGTTTAATGGTGAAGCACGTGTCTCTGACTCACACACACACACACACACACACACTTAAACACATGCACGTGTAGCTGCTGGTGGTTTTCTGAAGAAAAACCCTGCTGACTGATCTCTTTGGGAGGTCTCCTACTGAGTAACCAACACACACAAACACTGAGATCCAGCGTTGTGTTTGTTTTTTTATTAAAGCTTATTGCAGCCAATTTAGTTAAACATTTTTTTTTGTTTTAAATTTTTATTTGTACCTTACTATTTCTACTTTTTTTCTAAATCTAATTTAATTCGTCACTTTTGATGTTTGTTTTCATAGCATGTTAAATTTCTAAATGTACTGCATTAATAAAGCTTGTTTGCTTTATTGTCTAGTTTATCGACTGACACAACAGAGGACTCTGCACAGTAGTAAACATTCTCAGTGAAGTGCGAAGTGTTTCAGGGGTCACCGCAGGTTAGGAGATGTGTGTGTGTGTGTGTGTGTGTGTGTGTGTGTGTGTGTGGTGTGTGTGTCTGTCAATGACTCATGACAACCTAACCTCTTGTGCAATAGTCACGCCAAAGTTGTAGAGCTTAATGTCATATTCAATAGGTGTTATGTGCCCACAACATCAAGTCCCTGACACAGCTCAACTCTATCTCTACAAAGACAAAGAAAATCTTGAGAAAAACCCAAAGCGAGAAAAAAAAATTTGAGAGAAACCTTGGACAGGAAAATCAAAGAGAGCCCCCCTCAGATAGGTGTGTGTACAACAGGAGTAAAACAGTCAAATACAATAAAGAAAGGAAGACAGCAGCTACTCTGTGTGTATGTTTGTGGCATGTGAGACTGTGTATGTGTGTGTCTGCCCGGGGTGCCTCTTTGAGACTAAGCGCTGTGGTGTGTTTTTAAGTCTGATCCCTCATTTACTACTTTTTTTTCATGTTTATGTTTTTTTTTGTAGTAGGAACGAGTAAAACAGGCGACAACTCAAACGACCGAGGAAACCCCAGACTGTGACTCGTGTTAAACACAGACACACACATGTAACCATGATCTGACACACAATGAGATCCAACACCAGCATGCTGGTGGTGAAATTACTAACAGAGAGTCACTGTGATGAAGCCTTGAGTCACATCCAGTCATGACTTTTGTCTATATAATCATTTACTTTTTTTCTGTTTGGAACCAGCACAAAACTTATCAATTTACTAATCTGAATACTCCACTTCACTCTTGTCTGTCTCTCTTCCTGTATGCTGTCCGTTTCCCTGCCAGCGTGTCCGTCTGTCTTTCCCTCCTGTAATAAGTCTGTAGTCAGCTAGCGTGCCTTTATAGTTTACATTTCTACACCAAATACGACAACGCCATATCAAGTTGACCAGGCTTGTCCTGTTTCAAAGCCTCCTCCAAATTCGGCCAAGAAATGCTGCCTTTTTTTTTTTGCCCAAATTTGGAGCACAATACCAGAGTATCCTCCCCATTCTCTCGTGTGAGCTGGGCTTTTTTTTTTTATTAGGGCATTCAGGTGATCTTTGTAAACTTATCTTGTGAAAGAACCTGTAACACAGGTCATTTAAACTACTAGACAAACAAAAATAAAAGTATATAATGGCAGTCATTCATAAACCTTCCTTTTTCCTGTTGGCATTCTGGTTATGTTGATTTACAGATAAGATGGGCATTATAAAGACGCCTTAATCTTTATTCTGGTGGATTATTATCTATTTGTCCCTCATGTATTAAAGGGAAATTCCACAACTCCTACTGTAAACGCTTGTTTAATTTACCTTAATCCTAGCTTACTGTGGTGTTTCAACGTTGTTGTCTGTTTGAAGAGGACTTACTGGTGATGAACATGGAAACGTTTAACCGTGAAAAGGCCTCATGAATGCAGCATTCATTTAGCATCTCTCTGATGCTGTAGGTGCAGCCTGTCCTCCAGTATGTGGACAGCATCCTTTCACAGGACTCAGCCTCTAAACTGGACAGGACAGCCTGTCTTTGAGTCTTCTGAACCTGAACCTGTCTGTCTGTTTGACATATACAGTAGGCATTGCTATTAGATAACTACCAGAAACGCCAGAATACAGGAACTATTTCACAACCTCACCCCTACCCCAAGCACAGAGGGCAACACCAGTCGAAAGAGACACAGAATTTGTCAGAAGACCAGCTTGTCTTAGGTGTCACTGGTCGTCAGTCCCTGACTACATGGAGCTGGCAACTTGTACTTTTACAGTCACGATGTGGTCGATGGCATTGTTAGTAGCCGCCTACAAGCTGTCCGGGAGTGTCAGAGGCCTGCGTCTTTTATCACTATTTTATAATTATACAGTAACTGCCGTCCTGTACTGATGTTGTCCACCCCATGAACTGCACCACCCTCCTCTGCCTTTTGTGCCCCCATTGTCTTCTCAAAACGTAGAACATCGCCCACTGTAGAGCAGACCTCAAAAACTGTCAGAATACAATATCCAATCATGTAATCAGTGCCTCTTTGCCCTGCCCTGAAACAAACAAGTATTAAGTAGTGATTAACCTCTTCAATCTGCTCAGTTTAATCAGCACAAACTGTCTTGAAAACCACAGAACTTTATTTTTTAATTCCTGTGAGTTTCCCAACATGCCAAACATGCTGAGTTTGGGGCTTCAATAGCTTGAATGGGGGGTTGGACCAAGCTGATAAAGAATAAACAAAAAAAAGAGAGATTGGACGATGATGATTTAGCCGATATATCAGTTTTGCTAATTCCTTTGCTAAACAGTGGCTGTTGTGACAATAACTGGATAATGGTAAATGCTAAAACATAGTACTAGATGGGGAAGAGACACATAGTTTATGAACTGACTCAGTAACTGACACAACAATATCTATGTAAAGTTTGTTAACATAACATTAGCCACCAAGCTACTGGTCATACCAGACCAGGTGAGCCTGTAGCAGAGAAGCTCGTGAGTGCACTGAGCTGAGCAACAGTGTGTTTTATTGCTAATGAATTCAACTTTTTACTTGTGAGAGAAGGAAAATGTGACTAATTCTTTAAGAGCTTGTACAGCCTCACTTTAAAGCTAATTAAAAGGGAAAATTAAAGGACATTTGTTGATTAAGATAAGACAAATCAGCCAATTGCACTCTGTGTAAGACACACACAGTTTTCAAACACTGAACTTGAAACATCAACCCTGATTGATGGGGTTTCGACAAAAATTGAGTCAAGCAAGAAAGCAATAATGATAAAGAAATAATGACAACCAGAGAAAGAGAGAAAAGAAAAGCCTTTTCTTTGCCGCTCAGCGTGTTTTCTTGCCAGGTGGTGGTGACTGTCGCTTGACAAGAGCTCTAACCATCGTTGTGTTTACAAGACCAGAGGTAATAAAACTCTGAGCAGAGCTACGTCTTCAGACTGGAGGCTACAGTGAGTCGCTATTGGAAAGTGACAAGATAGGCTGGGGCTGGCTGACTAGCGTACAAAACTTACAAATGGCTCCTTTAATGAAATAAAAGATCACATGCTCTAAATTTAGAAAAAAGAAGTTAAAGATAGATGATTGTATTTACAAAATGTAAAGCATGTAAATAAACGGATACTCATTGGTCCACTTTTGAGTGTAAAGCTGTTTCCCCGCTACCTAACTCGAACCAGGCCGCAGTTTTTTTTCAGTTTAACTCGTGAGAAATAAATGATTCCACTTTGACAAGGATTATACCAGAGCTTTATCCGTTACTGGAGGTATAATTACTGAACCTCAAGGAGCGGGACCACACCTGAACTCCACCTCTGTTATTTATCTTTATAAGCCAAACTGTGTGTGCCACACACCTGTGTGTTCTCTTTCACCTTTATCCCTTCTTCCTTCCTGCTTTGTTCTTCATCTCTTTATTTAGGTTCCCATGAAGTTGATCCTCCACTAACGCCCCAAACCGTAGACAGGAACTCAGTCAAACCACCAGCAGGTGTCGGCTTCATTCATGGAATCATGTTCACTTTATATTGTGGTGAAGTAATTTTTTCAGATACATTAAGTTTTAACATAATTTTTGATGGGTAATGAGACCACGTTATTTACAATAACTAATTAGCATATCCTCACCTCCAGGTCTATAATTGCCATAATTGATGCAGAAAGGGCTGAAACAATCGATTAAACCTAATCAGTAACTATTTTGATAACTGATAACTGTTTGAGTAATTTTTAAGCAAAACTTAATGAATTAATCAAAAAATCCTTGGTTCCAGTGTCTCAGTTGTGAGTGTTTTTCTTTATCTTATGTGACTGTAAACTATTTATCTTTTGGTTTTAGACTAGGTCACATAATTTTAGCAATTTGATGACATCTATAAACAATTAATTGAGTAATTCAGAAAATAATCACCAGATTTGTCAATAATGAGCATCATCTTTAGCTGGCCTGTAAATGATGCATCCTGCAGCGTGGATAAGATTATTTTTACAACATTAAAGCCACTTAAAGGCAATAGGCATACTAGATATCTGGGTCTTAATTGATTAGTCAATTGACAGAAAAGTAATTTGCAAGAATTTTGACGATGGATCTTTAGCATGTGTCAAGCAAAATTGCCAGCCTCTGGTTTCAGCTTGTCAAATGTAAAGGTTTGCCGCGTTTCTTCACAGTCTGCGTTGGGTTTTGAATTTTTCTGACAGTCGACCAGAGAAGCAAGATGTCAGCCTGGACTCTAGGAACCTGCACTGGAACACGTTTCACCATTAACTGTTATCTTATATTCAGACTGACAGATGCTTTTGGGTTTTGTACTATCAATCAGACAAAACAAGTATGTGGAAGACGTCACTTTGGACAGTTTTCACTGCTTTCTGATTATTGGACTAAATGATGACTGGATTAATTGGAAAAATACTAGAGAGATTAATCATTAATGAAAACATCTGTCAGGCTAGTGGCAGCAACTCTGATACTACTATCTGTCTTGTGTTGCTACAAGAGATAGAAGGTTTCTCAGGATGCCAAACAATGGCGGGGTGGGTGAGGGGAATACAGGCATGTACAATCTTGTTAGTATTTCTATGTGATGGTGCAAATACGTGTGCTGGGGGCAGACAAATGTTGCAACAAGATTTCCACTCGCTTGTTGTTGCCTCTTCTATCTGCTCCTACCCACCGTACAGTTTTTGATGGTGGTGGGTTGTGAGTGTATGGGGAGTGGGGGGTGGGGGTGCTTTCTGTTCTGATCCCGTGACAGGACCGCCACTGTGTGCTGGTATTCGGGGCAGGGTACTGCATACTGCCTGGGCTGTGCAGAAGTGCAGGCTCTTATCATCCTCGCCTGGGCTGTGTGTGGCACTAAGGGCGGATGTGCTCATCCCTCAGGAATAGTCTGGTATTGTTAGCTGGTGAAGGAGGCCCAGCCATGACAGCAAACAAAGGGGGAGCACACACACACACACACACACACATATACACACTTCAGGATAAAAATATGTACTATGTCAACAAACCTCTTTGTGTTGTTCAAGAAAGTTCTCAACAAACACAAAATCAAAATAAAAAAAAAAGAAAACCTAACGCGTTGACAGCAGATAGCCTTTTATATAGAGGAAGATTAAACTTTTTACTCAGGGCTATCAAGTTTGCCTGAAGGCCTCAAGCTGTTTATTTCCCATGAAACCTTGTGCTTACCTTCAGTATATTCTCATAGATAGTGTCCCGGAACTCCAGCAGCGCCTTCTGATCAAACTCCTGCCCGTTGATGATGCGCATCTGTTTGAGGAATGTGGATTTTCCGCTCTCTCCGGCCCCGAGCAGGAGGATCTTCACCAGCCGGCGGACTGCTCTCCTCTCTCGGGCGAGCATCGCGTCTATCTCCCGGCTCCTGCGCCGCGCCTCCCGCTCCTGCGCCGCGTCCCTCTCCCGGCTCCTCTCCTTGCTGCCGCCCGGGTCCCGGCTGGCGTCGGCCGGGAGCAGGCAGCGGCTCAGGGTGCGGACCACTCCCGACATGGCGAGTCGTGGGAAAAGTTCACCGAAACTTCAGTGGGAAAATGTTCATTATAGGATGTGACCTCTGGGGTGGAAATGGCCCAGCCCGGTTACATCCACCTGATGGATAATGCGTTTCCTGCGGATAAACAAATAAAGTCTACATTTAGATTTAGTGAATGAGGCAGTGATCTAGTCTCCAGCCGGCAGACAACCCGTGTCCATCTTGGTTAGACCGCGCCATCAACAAAAGTCACTCTGATTGAGAAACAAAGCCACAAAATGCTCAAAAAGTTTTCAAGTTTAAATGTTTGATCCCGTGCTGCCCAGGAAATATAATCTGAAGCTGATCTGAGGTCAGTCTGTCCATCCAGCGCACAACAATAGTGAAAGCGGCGCAAAGACTCACACCGTGGGACAGCCCATCCAAACTAAACACAGCCAGCGGTTTGTGAACTTGAGCAGCTCCTCCGGGCGGCGGTGGGACGGTCTGACTGATGGGGGGGGGGGGGGGGACTACCGGAGAACTACCGGGGGCGACCGTCAGGCGACGCCACCGAACACAGCGATGGGCGATGAGCTGGGTCAGGGAATCATAGGAGGTCAAGATATTATTGATTCTAAATGCAATAATAAACATATTCTGAATAATTTGTAGCCTATAAATAAAGACAGATGACTCCAAAGAAGGGAAGTGTTTTTTTTTTTGTTTTTTTTTTAAGAATCAATAAATCAAGATATTAATTCCAAAAAAAAACTTGGTCAGGTCAAGGACAAGCAATTTGTTGTTTCTCTTTTGCAAAACATGTATTCAAACATTTATTTCAACATTTGAAGCTCATTTTGATGATCTGTTTGCTGCAGGAGGTTCAAATACCCACGAAAATGTACTTTTCCCAGGGGCGGCCTAACTTTTGTCAACACCTGTAGCCTGCCCTGACCTTGACGCCTGCCACGCTTTAGAAAAGTCTGATTGTGAACTTTCATTAAAAAAAAATTTGAAAAATCAAAAAACACAACACACAAAATTCATTCTGTGTTGAAATAATGTTTGCTTTCCGTCCCAGGACACGCCTTCAAACAGGTCCAGCTGACCAGCAGCTACGACATTTACAAACACAACACAACACAAATATCAGCACAAATAAAAATTCAACCATCTCACTATTCAAACTCAAGAATTTGTGCAATTATTTCTCTTGCCAGGTGAATTTAGGAACTGTGAAAGTGTAGCCGGCTACAACAAAGAGTGCAAGTGATGATTAATTATTACAGGCCATCAGATCAGACTGGAGTTGTATTGTACGGCACATGCGTTATCAAGGCTTTGCTGAAAAAAAGAACATCACTCTTAGTGAAACTTGATAAAGGTTAAATAGCAAAGTTGCGAGGCAGCTTAAAGTGACTGCGAATTTCTCTTCAAGCTGGTTCCTGGTTTCTTTTCATCACAAATGTCTCCACACTTTCTCTTCTCTGTCAAAAAGCCAAGCAAGCCAAACTGTAGCATCAGTGCCTGCACAGAAAAGTCCATGTCCCTGGGAAACTTAAGCCTCTTGTTTGGCCAAGCTAACTGCAGACTCTCTGCTCGACAACATCTTTGCCAGAGAAACAAGTTTGTCTGATCCAGGCTGCTTCGGGGCCAGTTTCACTACCAGAATAATCTGCATCACATGTGCCAGTTGGGTCCACAGACCTCGAGCACTCCAGCAGAATCCCTTCTACCCACCCACTGTCTGTTGCTGTTACCAAGATGGTGACTGTGAGCCAAAGGAAGTGGACCCAGCTGAAACCAGCCAGCTGGATGAGGCAGCAGACATGGAGGTGGAAGGCTGTGAGGAGGTGTGAGGGCCATCAGAGAGAATCCGCTTGGACGCGATCGATGCTGAGCAACGCTAACTAATCAGCATCTGAACTCTTCTGTGATCAAAGGAAAACAGTGCACCAGTGTTCTCAGTCAGTGTTGCAATTTTATTTCATTTTTGTCATTTTAATTTGAATTGGCAGGGCCTTTGTTTTGTTGTTACAAAAACACCAGCACACGAGACGCACTTTCTTTCTTCCATTTTATGTTCCGCAGAGATGTGAAGGAATAAATCACAGCAGAAAAGATGCTCGGCTGTAATTAAAACCAGGAAAACAGATGTCAAGAGAGGACACAATAACTGAATAACCATCATTCTTCTAAGATAGGTTTTCAGTGTAACACTTTCTGTCCTAAATTATCACAGCTGTTTTTCATGGGTAGTGATTATACTATCATTATCCCATTACTATCATTATAAATGTATGATTTATGTAGCAAATTAATTACAACAAATTATAAAAGTTTTTAATTCCCCAAACTAAGAAAATATGAACAGATTTTCAGTATTGTTATCAAGTCTGCTGTAATTAAACTGACAGAATGACAGAACTAAATTTGAGGACACATTTCTCCAAACAGCTGATTTGACTTTGAGACAAATAGAAATTTCAGTGTATGAAACGTTTTGATAAAATGAAAGGGCATCATTAACAAAACATTAGATTGTGGACCTTAATGAAAATGAAGCCAGAAATGAGTGGAGTGAGTATGAATTTTCTAAAATTGAGAGAAAACAAGGATGAAAAATTGCATATAAACTGTTGTATGTCTATGCAAGAAAACAGTATTTTTTTTAAATTCACAACTCCTTTCATTCTTAATATGATTGAAATTACATGATTTTTGATGGATTTCATACAGACAAACCTCTACAGGTTATAATTGGCCAGAGCACCTACAATGCTGGGCATTTTGTAAAAGCACAGGGAGAAAAATATGATTGAATATAATTAAGATATTTGAATAGCAAAATAGACTAATGTCTTTGTGCTCAGACTTAAATGCATGTGTCCTTGGAATATTATTCACCCAAGTGTGACCAAATGGACCCAGGATAAAATATCCTTTAAAACTGTGTTATCACATTTTTTTAATTTACTAATTGTTCTGATTCTGCTTTATATCTGATTGTAGATGTCCCATATTATGCTTCAGTATAAAACTTTGTTTTATATCCTGCTTCTGGTTTGTTTTGTGTTTCTCCATGCTCATATGTTATGATGGATTATATCAGTTATATTTATATATCATATGTTGTTATGTATTATTTGTGAATCTGTGAAAAAAAATGTAATGTCTGCATGTTGTTTTATGACAAATCCACAGTTTTTACTCTAAACGCTGAGACTCCATCACTTATTTCATTAAATATTTACTTAACATCAATTGTTATGTACTCCATCTGTCCATTCTGGAGGAGAGATCCCTGCTCTGTTGCTTTTTCTGTGGTTTTATCCTCTTTTTTCCTGTTACAGGGTTTTATTTTGGAGTTTTTCCTTATCCAAATCAACAGTCTATGTTGGAGAGATTGTAAAGCCCTCTGAGACAAATTTATAATTTTAAGACATAGGCAATAATTAAATTAATCTTTCTAGACTTTGAACCTTTGAAGCCAAAGATCAACACTTGTAGAAAACAAGAAGCAATTTTCCATGTCAAATCAAAGAGGATGTGATTTTGCAGTTCTGCTTTCTCTGTACAGAGGGCGCTGTTCAATTAGATTTGAAAACAGAAAAAAATATATATATGGTGCCTCCTCCGTTCAAAATTCTTACTTTTATCCCTTAATTAAAACAGAAAAAGGATTGAGATGGTGACTGAAATGCGATGTCAGCAAGCAAGGTATCAGCAATGAACCAAGAAGAGGCTGTGTAAGTCACACTCAGAACATCATGTTCATTATTGGCTCAATCGTAGAGTTAAGTGTTGTGGAAGACTTGACAGCACACACACGCTCACACACACATAAGAACAAGTTATTCTGTTAAAATGACTCTCTACTTTAAATAGCAGCAGCAGCAGCAGCAGCAGTCTGTTGAGCCAGTGCAGTGTTTGTTTGTATGAGGAAGAGAATGATGTAAGCACAAGCTTAAAATTCATCAAGATAGCAACACACTCCTTTCATGTAATTAGCCTAAAAGCCTTTTCATCAGGCTTGGAACAACACTCACACGCAAACACTAATGGACACCACTGGAGTCTGCTTGTATCCACTAATATTCCAAATCCACCTCTTAACACTACTGGAAAATGCATCTGTGTAGATGGCCGCATTGTCTCAGTCTGTGTTTTTGTGTTTTTATGATTTATTTGTATGCTAATGAATGTAGTTGGGTATGTTGAGCGGTGTGTGTGTGTGTGTGTGTGTGTGTTAGTGTGTATGTGAGTGAGTGAGAGAGAAGGAGGCAGGAGCCACTACAGCCGGAGAACAGATGGTGGAGGAGAAGCCATGAGGACGTATGTACGTTGCTTTCCGTTAAAAGTCATAATAACACGACTGCGGCTCCCATCCTGATCTATGTTTACCCTGCTCATCCTCTTCCCTGTTATTCCCACTTTACTCTGATGAAATATTGTTATTCAGGCACACTGTCTGGATGCCTGTCTGACTTGAGGTACTTTGGCACCTAACACACCTTTTGTACCTGACTGAAATGCCAAATGCAGCTGTTAGCATTGAGTGACAGGCCCACACTCCAGCCAGCGCAACATGCTCCTCTTCCTCCTGTCTCTAATGGCAGAGCTGCTCTCATTGCTCGATGTCAGAAAGATTATACGCAGTGGGCTGAGTGGCACTCAGTATACAGGAGAACACAACTTTTGTTGTTTTTGAATTGAACAGTGTCTGAGGAGAATTCAGTTTATTACATCATGGATCTTATTTTCATAGTTTTGGCCATAATTCTCATTTGCAACAACACGCACCAGTCATTCGTGTTGTGTTCCTCTACCCCCAAGTGGCTAAAAATGTATCAATGATTTAATTGTGAAGATCTGGGGACTGAAAGTGTTGTTTGGATTGTTCAAATCACAATTTGTCAAAAAAAATAGATAAAAGACAGACATGTAAGAGATGCTTTTCCCTTTCTATAAGCAGTTTTAAAGAAGGGCAGTGGTACTATGTGCTTCTTTGCTGACTTACTTCTTCAACAGTGCAAGTAGAGAAGCTAACAAGGCTACCAAGAAGTAGCCCACTTCAGTGTGACCTTCACCTTGCAGGTCGTTGCCATCCTTCCAGAGTCTCCTGGTTGAATAAAGTGTAAGTGACTTTGAGAAGTTTGTTTCCTGCTGAAAGTCAGTGTTGTTTTCTTTTAACTAAAGATAATTTCCTCACCTTGACCAATCACTTTCTGTGTCTACTTTCTCGCAATATAGGTGTGAGAACAGAAAATCCTCATGTGGGTCATTTTGTGATGACCCATGTAAAACTAACTGAGCTGATTGTTTGATGACCTTTATACCTATGTTGAGGCAATGATGTCATCCTTTCAGATCTCTGCAATTTCTTTGGTGAGTTAAGTTTTATAATTTCTGATACAAACAGTTGGTAGGAGTATAAAAATGAGACCCCCAACTATAATAAAAATGAGTTACCCTTCCATTGCATGCCTCCCATACCCAGTAAGAGCAGACTTTCAAAAATGATATCAGTGAAGAGCAAAGGTTTGACTACTTTAAGATCAGTCTATTAGTCAGCAGAAAATTTATCATTTTTGACAATCTTTTCAATGTTACATTCTAAATTACTTATCGAGCAAAAACATAATTTGTTCCATTTTCTCAAATGTGAGGATAGGCAGCTTTTTTCTGTTTTACTTCACTGTAAACTGACTGTCTTTGGCTTTTGAATTGCTGATGGGAAAAATCAAGCAATTTAAAGCAGTACCTTGGGCTCAGGGACATTGTAATGGCATCTATCACTATATTCTGACATTTTAATTGAGATTCAAAATGATAAATTGATGACTATGAAAAATAATTGACAGATGAACTGATAATGAAAATAATTAATTAATAATCACTAGTTGTAGCTGTAGTTTGATTCATATATGGTTTTATTTTAGACAGTGACCATAAAATCTTACTCATTCGTGTCTGCTATTGATCATAGTAATGATGACATCTCCACACATCCAAACCAAACCTTGAATAGTTTTCCAGGTTGCCAGTAGATGCAGGTCATTGATTGCCCACTGTGGAGCCGAGGTTCTAGCTGGCTCCTCACATAAATAAGGTTAACATGGTATTTCAACACCTCACCACTCACCAGCTTTTTCCTTTCTGCAATCCAGCATTTTCTATTTTACACTTGAGGCATTTAGCTGCCACTCTTATTCAGAGTGTATTAGCCTGGATGGAACAGCAGAGTGAGCTTCCGTTGCTGTATGACTGAAATAATAAGCAAGTAAAAATTAGAAATGCAAGGTTTAGCCTTGTACCGTTACCATGCAATTTTCTGTGTGGCTCTCCGTCGCAGTCATGTGAAGGGTGAAGTGCTTGGAAAAGAAAGATGAAGGATTTTTTTCTTAAAGAAAGTAAATGAAAAGGAGAACAAGGAAGATGTGATTTGGCGGGGAGAAGGTGATGTCATGTGTAGCTCAGAAAATAGGCTTTTATGGAAATGGAGAGTCACTTTGCACATCTGATTGGTGAGAGAAGATAGGT
The DNA here is from genome assembly GCF_046630095.1 of Trachinotus anak. Lineage (NCBI taxonomy): Eukaryota > Metazoa > Chordata > Actinopteri > Carangiformes > Carangidae > Trachinotus > Trachinotus anak. The sequence goes on from NW_027273870.1 coordinate 23,556,060, forward strand.
CTTCAACAAAAGACTATGTAGTGTGGAATAATTAACATGCTGGAGCTCAAAAAAGGAGCTTAGTAAAGGAGAGAAACCTTGTTTTGCCCATTGTTTAAGATGGCACACAACAATGACAGATGTGGGACAAAAAAACGTAAGCAAGGACTGCAACAGAGCTACATTTAAAGCCCCCACACACCCATGTTACACTCACACAGGTGCTCGTACTTCGTTTGACTGATAGACCTCTTTTCATTACTTTGTAGACACAACTGTGCTTGTTTGAAATCTCAGTCATGCTCTAACCCTTTTTTATCATTCTTAAGGCCTCAGTATGCTTCAAATAAACAAGGTCATACACCTTATTTTCATAAGAATCAATCTCTTACACTGTGGCTTTTGGGGGGATATTTCTATTTGTGCATGGAGGTGTATGCACCCCTGCACATGTCCAAGTCAACCATGATACACTCAGTACTGACAGAAGACAGAGATTGATTTGATTTGATTTGATTTGATTTGATGTAATCTTTATACGATTCACTGCAGCAATGCAAATGCTAATGTTAAATCTCCTAAACTAGTCCATAAGGGATTAATAGACCAACTGCAGCATATTTGTGACAATAGCTGTATAATGTGAAGACTGCATGGTCTAAAAAACAGTAAATGTGCATCAATAACATTACGTTGAGTTTAGAGCAAAACTATAAGTAAAAGGTTCTATAAATGATTGACTGCCACTAGATGTTGAACTAGACCAGCATCTCAGGCCAAATCAAACGCTTCCTACAAACAAACGTCACCGGCCTCCTTTCGGCCCCAGCTCCCCCTGCCTTCTTGTTCTCAGCAAGGTGTTACAGAACCCAGGGAACGCGGCCACTAAACACACAACCCTAACCCTAACCCTAAGAAACACAGCTGAAAAAAGTTACCCTGTGAACACAAGAGCCGACGAAAATCAATCCAGCCACAACCATTACCCCGTGGTAACAAAGCTAGCGATAGCAACATTTGCTGAACAAATTCAGAATATCAGTAACAGCAAGTCAGCTCACCCTATCATGCCTTCTGAGTCAAGCTGGAGTCTTTAAGCAGCTCATAATTATCTCCATCTCTGTAAAACCAAATGAGTGTTGGCTCCATGGTCAGACTGGGAAAGAAAGCCTTGGATTGATCTGCAGGGACCAGGCTGCAGAAATATCTGGACATAGAAAATGGTTGTTTTCTACTATATTGATATTTAAAATCTAGTTTGCAGAAGTGTTAACATGATTACAGTCAATATTAAACAGTATTGCTGACTATTGTCACAAATATATTATGCAGAGGTAAGAGTACAATACTGTCTTCTATAGAGACAAAATAAGGTATAAACTCTTGTAAACATGATAAATATTAGTTTTGGCTGAAAATGTGTGAATTTGAATTTCCATGCAAGCCTGGGATAAGCGCTGGAAGCATTAGCGATTATAATATTAATATAGTATAGTATCATATAATATATAATATTAGTATAAACAGCTAGCTTTAAGGGTCATTTAGAGTCCCTAAAGCCAGGTAAAATGTTTAGTTAATGTAGACCAACCCTAGCTGTTCATGGGATGTTATTTAATAGTGTTGAGTGTGACAATGTTTTGTGTATAGAGACTGTAAAGTATTGCTAGTACAGAGGCAGTAAGCTAGCAGAGTTAAACCTGTCAGCTAGCAGATCTAGGTAAACTGGCTAAAAGTTATTGCAGTGATTGCAGTTTTCAGTGATAATGCAAAGTTTTCCATCTGTAAAACAGATCTGTAAAGAGTTTTGTTAAAGGAGTTGTACTCATACAGATATGAAAATATTAAAAACATTTTGTGTGTTTAGTACATTTGCAGATGGTATTAAGTTTGTGCACATATGTAAATGTTTGCTGTCATGCACTCAGTATTCAGTATTCAGTATTATATAAGGTTTGGAGCAAAACCATAAGTTAGGGCGATTACAGTTCAGAGTAGAGGTTGATAAACACAGAGTTAATGCCAGACAAAGATATGAATAGTGTTCGGACTACAGTCATAAATATGTTTTGCACAGGTCGTACCTTGTCCATGCAGATGGTTAGAAGAATCTTTGAGGATTCTGCAAATGCCCTCAGAACAGCGGTAAGTGTATTTAAATGACCGAGTGTTTTTCAAACACTGCCAGTTAATTATCTTTTAGAGAAACCAGTGGTTACCTCTGTGACCTAATATATGCTAATACATGTGAGGCACAAAGAGGAGCTAGGGTAACCCTGTAATTAAATGTGCTTCACCAGTCTGTAACAGCTCAGGTCGCTTTTGGGGGAGCTAAGCCCCCCCTTAGCTCCACCATAATTCAAACGCAGTTTCAGGTATTGTTAGATGATCCGACAAGCATTTACTTTGAAGCTGGGTGGCCTATACAGACCTTTTTTCACTGCAGACATTTCAAACCTGTCAAACAGAGGTGTAACCAATACTATTAACTGTGTCAACATTTCATTTATATGTTTAAATTCCAGAGCTCTCTTATAGACTTTTTTTCACAACAGACAATTTGGCATGCCATAGCAGGGAAGGCACAGGTGTGCCTGATAACATTAAAAACGGCTGCCGTGGTGTTGTGCATACTGACATAGCTTACTTGAAGCTGTTACAGCTCTGCTTTTCCCACTATGACAAGTCAAAACGTCTGCGACTGAGACACGGGAACGGACTCATCATTAATGATATTGTTTCCCCCTGTGCTTTTCCTGCAAATAAGGAGTCAAAACATCTAACGTAAAAAAGTTAGCACATGTTAGCACATGGAGTTTGGTGTCATCACATAATTCCCAGTATAGCTCCATCAAACTTCAACCTGAGAAGACGTCAAATCAGCCAGAATAAGTGAGAACACCTGCGTGGGTGTGCACATTTCAGATCACACGATAGCCTTTTAAAGGAAGATTTGGTGAAAGTGAATGTTTTTCATAGTTAGAAATCTCATGGATAGCTGTATTTTATTTCTACGTGCAGTGTGAAGATATCACATTGAAGCCCAAATGGTACAGTACATGCAGGTAATTTTCACCTTCTCACAGGGCCATGTGGATATACAAAGTGTGTTTCATTGACATCTCCCTTACTGTCTCATTAGTGTTGTACCTGATTGGGTAGGACAACTTACAAGAAATTGGAAAAGCAGGAGAAGGAGGTCAGGCACATAAAGAATTTAAGACTTAGATATCTCCCACTTGATGAGAAGAAGACTGCAACATCACTAATAGTTAGCCAAAAAGAGAACCCAAAATAAATTCAAATGAAATCCATAGTGTGTATTGAAGCTATACACAGTTTTTGTTCCTGGTTCCACCTTGGTAAAAAAAATCTCACAAATATAATTAAACGAAAGAGGCTAATTTAGGCTGTTTATCTGGTGTGACTACAAGGTTGCTACAAGGCAGCTGCAACCTTGGAATAATGAGCGAATTTTTTCCTGTTCTGGTGACATTGTGTGAATGCAGCATTATCCTCTATATTTAAAGGGAGATTAAATTTCTTATCTACGAATATTAACTCTATTTGCCAAGTCTGCGTGCTTTGTTCAACTTTGTCCAACTCTGCTTGGTCTGGCAATTAAATCACTGCTGCACCGTGACTCTTGCCGTATGGAGAAATTGTTTTTCTAATGTGTATTATCACACTACCAGACAACAAACTGTGGTCTCATTCTCACAAACTCATCACTCTGATCAATATTGATCTATTGCCCATATGAGAGCCGTGACATCACAGCCTTTTTTAAGGGCAGAGTGCAGGAAAACGCAGTTGAACAGAGAAGAAAATTTGACCGTCCTGTAACTGTCCTGTCAGTGCTGCTGCACCGCGTCATAAATCAGTCCCCTGTTCACTCATTCACTACTCCCTATATAATGGACACTTAATAGTTTACTCTATAGGGGGCAGTAAATTGAAATTTTGGACACTGATGGATCATCTTCCTTTTGGTTGCATGACTCTAATTTTCCCAACTATAAATGTGTCACTTTGCTTTGTGGGGGATATTAGCAGAAGGTAGTGTACATGCCATTGACTTGTTCCACCACGGGGATTTTTAGGGCACTACAGAGCATAAATTTCACACTTGGATGTTAGACACTCAAATAAAATAACTGACAGTGACTATAGTACACCATGTAGTATTTAGGGAGTGATTTTGGACACAGTAGAGTTTCTTTGACCTCAGATAATGACCAGCAAAGCACCACCAGGCAGCAACTTGAGCTGAGTCTAATCAGCCAGGATTGAAAATACCTGTGTGCAAAGCCTTTAATATTAAATGGGCTTTAATAAAGGGTCCCTTACACAATGGCTTTTTCAAGCAACAGGTTGGATTTGAGGTAATTTTGCTCTTTTCTATTTTCTTTCTAAGAGTTAGACGTTTTTTAAAAGTGTGGTTTAGTCTCATGGTGAGTTTTATTATGTCTCTGTGCAAAGCACTCTGAAGGGTTAGACACCTGCAGGAATCATGCTTAAATCCACACGGCTTCGACTGATTTCCACTGATTAGAGCATTTCCCAGGACAACGTGGGCATGTGCAAAACAGGTGTGATTGACATCTACCTGACTGGATTGTGATTTAAAAGCAGACGATTAAGAGCCCATCACAGAAGTTTGTCTGTTCATCGGCGAGCGTGTTTCATTTACAGTAACTTAACATTATTTATATATCATGTAGAGACAAAGCTGACCATTTGAAAGTGCACTTTGTGGCTTTGGTGTAGTATTTCATGTCTTTCGACCATAAAATATAGTTTTAAAAGATTTTTTCTTTAAAACTGAATTCTTACTATTCTCATTTACAGGCATACTTACTGTATACTTGAACTATTTATTTCTGCTGCATTTATGTGAAGTGAAAAATAGTTTTGCAACCTAAAATTGCTCTATAACAGTATTTTGAGTAATAATGACTAATTTGTTAGGTTGTTTTTGACACCTGTGCCATTTTCCTTTATTTAGGGTTTCTGGCAGCTGTATATTGTCCAGCTGAGTATGTGCTGAAAAGGGGATACCATGCATAAGGGGTAAGGACAGTAAACGATAATAAAGACAAAAAGTAATACATAGGAAGGCTTAACAGTAAATTTTCTCTGTAATGTGTTGTTGGTGATTCTTAATTGTTCAAATTTCAGTCTTATATAATGTCCATTTTCCTGTTATTTTAGATGAGGCAGCCTAATGGATATAGATTGTAAACCCACTGGCCCACCCACACAGGTGTCTTCACTTATTTTGACTGATTGGACCTCCTGCCTCTCTGGGCTTGTTAAATAAAAAAACCTGTTTGTTGTGGCACATGTTAGGGAGGGATAATTTACACCTTTATCAATCTTAGTCTTGCATAGATCAGGTATTTTCAGGCATAGCTTCACCCAATTAAAGCAGGACAGAATTACTGATTTTACATCAGTAACATGTCAATCTTACTTGACAGAGCTCGTTGCTACAGTAGTTGAAATAACTTCAACGTAGGAGGAGGACTTAAGCAAGACAACAAATGTTCAAGGATCCAAAAATAGAAGTTCCCTTGTTTCACGTTTCACTCTTGAATTCACTTTATTAGTTAGGTCACGTTGGCTAAATTGTGGTGTTAATAACCCCAAGATTGAAGTTTTAACTCCTTTACCTGCAAACAGCTGTGCTCACTGTATTAAAACGACATTAGGTGGTTTTCCACTGTCCTGTTTATGTGTGCACCTGAGTCAACCTGAGTTGAGAAGCTGGAAATCACAAAAAAGTTTTTTAGTTGGCTGAGGTGGAAAAGTGGGTGTATCAACAAAAGCAAAATGCAACAAGGCGCAATGGAAACAGACTCGGTGAATAAATTATGACACATTCACGTATCAGACAGAAAACGAAAGAAAACCTCAGATGAGTGTGGAGCGTTAATGAAACAAACATAAAAGGCATATTTCCATCGTTTGAGGTTTGACTGGCACTCTTCTTTGCTTCATCTTGTTCCACCCTCTTCTCCTCAATGGTTTTAATGGCACTCGACTAGAGAATTAGTGCCACCAACTGTTTCTTGATGAATTACCTCTTAATATTTGCATCACAGCAGTGCATGGAAATGTGCATTCCTTTGCATTATCTTTTGCCAAATTTCTCAAAATTCTGGTAAAATGTTCAGCCACATTTGGCAACTAATAATGTCAGTACAACTGGATATTGTATTGCAAGGTCAGATATTTTGGTTGTCACACAATAAAGAGAAAGAGAACTTAAATTAACAATGGCGTGTGTTTCTGTAAGATCAGCAGCGTAAGTGGGTGCATGAGTAAGAAGTGTATGGGTGCAATGTTGTATAGTGATGGGTTGCTTTTTGTCATCTGTCCAGATGTCTTCAGACCTTTTGCTTCATCAAAAATGTGTTTTAGGACTTGCTTTAGGAAGTGCTACTAATAAAATTAACAATGGCTCCGTTTTATTCATATTCAAGTCCCAATAACCAATGATGCTGTGACAATGAACCAGGATGCACAAAACCAGGACTGAACTAGCTAAATGGTATTCAGTGTATTTTGATTATATACACCTGTGCTTTGTTCTACTGTGATATGTCAAATGTCTCCTGTAAAAATGATCTGTTAGTAAGGCACCATTTGTGAGATATATACAGTATGAATAGACATACTTCAGTCTAAATTCTGAAACTGCAACTTTACATTAACTGACAAATTCTGTAGCCAAACCAAATTAAATTAGAAACAGCTGAGCGTTGTTTTAACACGAGCAACTAAACTAGAGCAACTAAAAAGGAGATGTGTTAGAATGTGTTAGGGTGTTAGAAATAAAGACCTTCCCTCAAATAAAAGTCTTTTACGATCTGCTGAGTTGAAGTAAATAAAAGGTAAACTATTGTGGATCCCAGACGGAGGCTGAGGTCTGTGTGAGAAAAAAAAATATGATATTCTGTCTCTTCTAACTCCCTCTCTGAACAATCATTTTACAGTAAATAGAGCTGAAATCACAGCACAGTCCTTGTCTTTAATTTATGTTTGGTGATTTTGTCTGACAGCATCGTGGGTCCAGCCATATACTACTAGGTTTTGACCTAGTCTTGTTAAAATGGTAGTTCAACCTGACCAAAATGCCCAAAACAATTTGGTGTGGTTCCTGTAGTACTTGGCAGCATGTGACTAGTCTGAAACTGTCACACTGTCTTGGCTAATCCAGAAAATTGAGAAGCTTGTTTTTGTAACCCTCAGGTCCCTGCAGTGGGAGAGAGGCATGGAGACACATGGGCAGAAAACGTGGATCAGAGGGAGGTGAGCGAGGGGAGATGAATAGGTGGAAAGACACCTGAAGGAGAGACAGAAGGTGAGGTGGACAAATGACATTTTTATTTTCACCTCAGAGACGGAGAGATGGGACAGCTGGCTCCTCAGACACAGACACACACACACACACACACACACACACACACTTTCCTCCATCTTTCCATCCGTTAATATTCAGCTGAGATCACGTTGAGCGCAAAGCAAAGAGATCATGATTTTTGCATAATGGATGTATTTGTGACACTGTTGGTGAGACTGTAAGTTTGATTAGTTCTCTCTACATTTTTCTACATCACTGTGTCACTAAAACACTGCTTACTACACACACACACACACACACACACACACACACACATTCATGCACATACACATACACACAGGATTGAAGGCTAAGACAACAAAAATGCTATTTCAGATAGTGAAGGCACAAAACACTTACCCCACACACACACACACACACACACACACACACACAGAAATACGCATCCACACAAACATTAACATGCATGTGTATGTGGGTGTGTGTGAGTGTATGTAATGAGGAAAACTGCCATTTGGGAAAACCAATTACTACAGGTAAATAATATAACCCATCGCCCCTTCAGCCAAACAATGAATTTATAAGGAGACTCTTACACACACTCGTGCACACACAGACTCTTACACACTCGTGCATGCAAACACACACAGTGGTTTTGGTAAATTTAGAGTACACTGCATTGACTCACAACCGTTCATTACCCTTACGACAATCCTAAATTTTACCTTGGAAAATTAACCTCAAGCCCCCATGTCTCTATCTCTACAATCTGCCATTTTGTCAATGAGGATCAGTAAATATTGTGTGCTATATGGTTTTCTTGTAAGTCCTCTCAAGTTTAGATAAAACTCATCGCGTGCACACATACACACATTTCCCCCTGAGACTGAGTGTAATTATGAGGTTGGCCTGGAATGGTTTGATAACTAATAAAACTGAGATTTCTGGGGAAAATAAGGAAGAGAAAATTAAAGTGTTGGAGTGTACAAATTCTAATTAAAATAATGTAGAGTTTATGGTGTGCAGGACACAGAGCGAGAGGAGAGGGGAAGGGGAGGGGAGGGAGAGCAGGAAATGAAGAAGTATTGGCATTAGAGCATGAAGGGAGAGGGGAGGGACGCAGTGGGTGAGGAAGGTGGGTTATCATATTTTCACAGGAATTTCCTCATTTAAAATCTTCATTAGGTGCTCCCTCACTTTATATTTGTTCTCGGCTCCTCCATCACACCACCGCAGCCTCTGGTCCTTGGCTGTGTGGAGCGATATACTCTGCCTCATTGTGCGTGTGTGTGTGGGTGTGCGTGCACACACACATGCGACAGTGTGAGACAGAGTGAGCAAAGCCTGCATGTCCAAGTCCGTGTGCATGCTGGCTCCTGATTATCCTTTGAGTTTATTAATTACAACTCTTTGTCATTCATCCAGGTTCTATCAGTCGCCGAACAGAACACTCTTTCCTCCTCTCTGTCATCTTTTTCTTTAGTTTCATTACGTTTCTGTCCCCACTCCTCCTGCCCCTCCCGCTCCTCCCTTTCTCACTAGAGGAGCAGACACCAGTTTTGCATCAAAGAACAAGAGACTTTAGCGCCTGAACAAACAATTTGCTTTTCTCCACAGTCTATCTCTTGCAGCTGTCACTCCAGGACAAGCCTGTTGATTTGATCATCTTTTCTTCTCCGTAAATAGGCCTGTCTGGGTTTAATCGTTTAACACACATAGGCAGAGGTATAGATCTTAATCTTCCTAATCCTGGATTACGACTCCGCTATCAAACACTGTATGTGGGTGTGTGCTGGTGTGAGTTTGTCTGATATTTGAATGAGTGAGCATGTGGATCTTTTTGGGGCTTGTCGGTGTCACTTTTTATTCGTTGTTCTTTATTCTGATCCCCATTAGCTTCCACCAAGTGCTCTCTAGTCTCCCTGAGGTCCATATAAACTAAAAGGAAGCAATTTAAAGATCACACGGTGTCAATAGACCAAGAAGAGGAAGTGCAAACAGAAAATAACAGCACTGGTGGTTTATTCAAATGCTCAAAACTCCCTATGTTTACATTTTATTTCTAACAAGCGACCTTTGGTTGTTGTGCAAATAATGATGTAAAAGTAAAAAAATGTAAAAGTGGAAATAGTGTGACATAAGAACTCCACAAAGCCTCTCAGAGATGGATGGTGTACAGAGACTCGTTGGTTTATTTGAACCATGACCATAATCTTTCCAAATCTTAACCAAGAAGTTTTAATTACCTACAGTCAACCAAACATTGAAAAGTGACAGATCAGAAAACTAATTCATTAAGAAGACTGAGATGATTGATATATTCTAAACATTTCAATATAAGATATGTTGGATTTTACAAGAGAAAAAAATAATAGTAATAATAGACAGAAAACTAAGTGACAAACTGCCAAAAATGAACAATGTGCTGCACACCTAGTGGGCAGATATTTCAGATTCAGAAATATTCTTCAGGCATCAAATTCACAATATGACAACGTGTCTAAGATCTGAATATCTTTGTCTATTTTAAATATTAATATATAATTATCTCAGAAGTTTGTAAGTTAACTTCTGCAGCCAAACTGATGTTTTCTGCCTTGGCTCAATATGACAATGTGACATAAAAAAGGTCATTTAGGTTGAAGTCATGAGAAGTTTCACTATTTTAATGTAGTAAGTGCAGTTTTAATTATTATAAAATCACTGACAAAGGGCAAATGTTAAATCATTTCCAGTATATTACATCTGCTACTGTAATGAGATAACATGGACCTGATCTGGAACTAATTTTGTTTATTAACTATTTGTGGTGTAATTATCTCAGGTGTTTGTGATCCAGCTCTTTTTGACAGGTTGTTGCAGTCAGTGGCTCGAGTAGAAAGATGTTTTTTCATATGAACAAAAAAAAAGTCAGAAATGTTGCTTTTTCTATAAACTTAGTGCTGACAGAAATTGTTTCAGTGGCTTTCTGACAGAAAATGTACTTTTAAATCTATATTGTGTTGAATATTCCAGGCAGAGGAAGCTCTGCAGAGAACAGTACAGTTTGTGTGTGGACATGGCACAACAAGGTGTGCTGTGCTAACCTGATATATGACCAGTATATAATGTATGTGTAGTGTAGGCTAGTTTTTCACAGTGCAAGTGTGGCATATTATTTCCAAATGACTTTTTGCATAAATAACATAATTTATGCAAATTTTTATTTACCCTCCAGAGTTACCCATGAAACAACAATGAACTGATGTGCCTGCTTTCCGTTAGTGCATTTCCATGTGCAAATATGTGTGTGTTTTACCCACTAAATACAGTATGTAATGTAATGTGGTTGTATATTTGTATGGATGAAATGTGATGGTATTTGTTTTCATTTAGAGCTCTGACATTTTCATTTTTGAGAGCTGAACAAATCAGTTTTCCCTTTTCTCTTGCAAACTTATCGACAGACAACCTAATATTCTACTTTACCAGCACCGTAAGAACGTTCTTTGTGCGCATTGTTGAAAAATTCAGTGTATGTGTGTGTGTGTGTGTCTATTTGTGTGGACCTGTGTGCCACATATTAACACACATATGACCTCTTTCCTCTGTCTGCTCCACGAAGGCTTCAGCTTTCCTGCATGACCGAACACACACAATGCAGCTGTCCAAGTAACCAAAACATACCCGTCCCTGACCCACATGTCTGTTGTTGGTGTCTGTCGCCAACCAGGCTACACACACTCAAACACACACATGCATAAACATCTAAGACACAGAGATGTCAGTGATGAAAACTGCTAAACCTGTGAGAACTGAGACTGTGCCAACATTGTACGACACACAGACAAATAGTTTTTAAATGGAAATGTTTTCAGTTTCAAGACAAATATTATATTAGAGCTGCAGCTAATGATTATTTGCAACATTGATTAATCTGCTGAATATTTTTTCAACAAATTGTTTAGTCTATGTTGATGTGAGAGGGGGTGCCCGAAGTCCAAACCCCAGAATCCCTTGCATATTCTTATTTTTCTATCAATCAACTAATTGATTGAGCGACTAATCACTTCAGCTCTATACTTTATATTCAAGACACAAAATAACTATACCTCAGGCACTGTGAACTCCTAACTTGAAGTCAGTTTGCTCTGCAGCAAAGTGACTAAAAGTTTTTTGGTATAAATACAAATAAATGGTCTCTTTACACCCATCTTTGTTGCCTGTCACACACTTGAGGATCAGCGGGTCGATGTTGAACCCAATTTGTCTCCTGATAATCACCAAAGTGACCCAATTTCAGGCAGGTCTTAAGTGATTATCTTCACAGATGATCTTAACTTTCCAGACACAAATGCAGACCAGTCTTGACCACACAGAATTCAAATTGTGCTCATTAAAATGTAAACTAGTTAACAATTTGAAATCCTGTGCTATGAGAGTAATACAAGCTGCCTCAATGCAATTCATCCTTGATGTTAATTGTGCTGTTCCTGGAGGTTTCAGTCACATCATCTGTTGTTCATCAGCAGATGTCCAGCTGTACTGGAACTGTGGATATTCAAACCTCAATTTTGTTTAGATGACACCTGGATAATCATCTCCACTTACTGTTAAACATCATGTGAACAAATGACAATAACAGAATTGTGGATATTTCTCACTTTGCTCTGATGGTCTGAAGAACTCGCTGCTGTTCTGCTGCAAAATTATTTTACCGAGTGTCTAATTGTCGTTAGAGATTGTATAAGCTACAACACACTTTTAGGTTTTCTGGGAGATTTAAAAAAGTGTGGTATAATGTTATGATACTGAAGGAGACAGAGCGCAACTCTGACAGGCCCAGGCCCAATTTAACCCCTGTGAGCCACTGATGCAGTGAGGTAGGTAGACAAGATGCTCAGCTGCGTCAGACCCTCCCAAATCCCCCCGTAATGCGAACCCTGATATTGTAGCATGTTTGGTGATATTTGAGCACAGGAGATTGTCATTGGTCAAAATAAAAATGTTAACAATTCTAGATTTATAGTAAGAGGGTGAAGGGCATGTGAATTGTGTTCAAATTGTTTAAAATTAAGTAAATATGACTTGATCATCCTCTGTTGAGTTTTCAATTGTTGTTGTTCATGTCCAATCAATCAATACATTAACAAATCAATCAATATTTTGTCTTATTTTAAAGAAGGCCTACAATTAAAAAAAGAAGATTAAAAAAATCTTTGCTGAACTCAAATAAGTGTTTTTGTTTTTCAGCAACTTGTTTATAGATTTGAAATCATGTAGTTATATTTTGTTTATTCAGGTTACCCTTGAAAATTAATTCTTAAACGCAGTGAGAGAGACCTGTTCAAATAAATAGTACATGAACAAAATAATTCTTCAACGATCAATAACCAGTGACTGGAGGCTCTTTTCACTCTTTTCATGTGCGATGTTCTGTTGTAGTCACGTATTGTTGAGTGAGGCCCTGATGACTGGAGAACAAAAACCGGTCTAATGTAACATTTTATGTGGGGATTGTATTTACACCCAGCAGAGTTTACCCAGCATCCTTTAAGGTGCTACTTTCTGTGAACTAGTTGTTCCATATCATTGTGCTCCTGAAAATCTGTTCTTATCAGACCTCTTTATTATGACTCCCTCACTTGCTGTGTTATTTTTAATAATATATACACTATTCTAATGAAGACTGAACACTGCATTCACACTTTGTTGTTCTTTAACCTCCTCCACATGTTTCAGTTGTAAATATATGATATATACTCAGTGCATATTGGATGTATTTACATGTGTACTTATATGTAGATGCTACAATTATAATTTAAAGTCCTAGGGTGCATGTAAGTAGGCGGCTTTTTAAAAAAGATTGGTATTCCTTCAGTTTCTGTCAGGGGAATCAAACAAGCAAACAAATGAACAGACTCTGATATTATGTCAAGGGGAGGACCCCTGCTGCTGGTATGATAAGTTTGCTGGAGGGAGTTGCAAAAGACTGGAAGTTATCATGTCTGCGTAAAAGATCTAATTGGTTGATACTTTCTGTTATACAAACTACTTAGTTAGGTGGTTTGATCGTGCTTTGGGTTAAAATAAGCACTCCTTTAAGATTAGAAGATTTGAGTTGTCATGGTTACAATAATAACAGTGTGGCTATGTTTGTCAAGCTCTCATGGATAAAAGAAACAACATTACCTGCTAGTTTCACACGGGAATCAAACCCTGGTCTCCTGTAGTTTGTTAACCCATCGATCCTCCTCCCAGCGCAGACCACCTAACAACAAAATGTAACCATGGGTCATAATAACCTGCTGCACAGACGAGGAGGACAGTCCCGGCTGCACTGTGAGCGCCAATTCACTCTGAAAGACCAGCAGCCAACAGGGAATCTCGAACACTCAACTGACTGGTGGTGTAACTCCACCATTCAGTTTATAGGGCTGGCCCCGCTGTTGCAGAGAGCAACAGAGCCATAACAACCAGCTCCCTTCAAAGAGCCATCATTTCCCTCACTACACGCCGTTGGCTGGTTTGATGGTACAGAGCAGCAGGTTCATGTCTGTCTCTGAGTTTAAGCTGCAAACATTCAGATGGCGACAGACAGAAGCTCAGAGTCTGTCTGCCAGTCAGTATGTCCACTCACCGCACTCTCTCTTTTTCTCTGTTCATGTTTTAATTAGTTAATTAGTGCTGGAGCGTCATGATGACTTTTGTCAGGCAGCTTCAGGCTTTATTTGTAAACACCACCCTGAGGACTCCACAAACCAAACACACACACATGCACACTTACACACACATACACACCCAAACACACACTCTCACACACATAAGCATCAAATTAACATTTAGAAAGAAAAATATCAACAAAACCAGGACAAGAGAGCATGGTGCTGAGCCAAAGTCTTCAAAGACAACTTCTGACAGAATTCTTGATGAGTCAGAATAAAACAACATGAAAATGAGAGTAAAAGCAGAAAAACAAGAAAACATCATTCTCTCTCTCCCTCTGTGTATGTGTGTGTCATCCCCAGCTTTCATGTTCACGACTATGTCAACAGAAAATAGCAGAGAGATTATTCTTTTCTATTTTTTGTGATTAGCCACTTAATTATTGAAGCTGTATATGTGTGAACGTGTCTGTGTGTGTGTTCTTTTCTCTGCTGAAGACGCACTTCATTTTTATCTTTTTGGATTGAACAGCTCTGCTTTTACATTTACTTATTGTGTTCTCCACTTGTGTTTTGTTATAAAATGGCCAGCAATTTGATTTGTGAAAGACACAAAACGAGGCTGTTAAGGATTGACTTTCATTGTTCATAAAAAAAGATCATGTCAAGAAAAAGCAGCCTGTGGCGGCCCGGTAGTCGAGTGGTTAGGGCGTGTACCATGTGAGCACAAGACGCTCTTAGCAGGCAGTCGCCGGTTTGACTCCCGACCGGCTCGACTCTTTCCTGCATGTCATTCCCCTCTCTCTCTACCCCCTTTCCCGTCAGTCTCTACTACACTATAATAAAGGCAAAAAGCCCAAAATAATAATGAAAAAAAACACAAAAAAAAGCAGCTTGTGTATGATGAAACAATATGGGAGGCAAACCTTAATGTTAGGGTTAAACACTAGAAAAAGATGAACAGATGCTACAGGAGCAGAATGAGAAACAAAGTGACTACAAATTCAGCCTCGAAAATTAACCTCAAGGCACAATACACATACACTGCGTAACCTGAACAGTAGAAACACCTGGCAGTGAACTGCAGGTCAACAGCCTCAAGATGAATGCTACGTTTACAGACTAGTTCAGCATTTTGGGAAACTGCCTGTTCACTTTATTGCTGAGAGAAAAGACTCTCCCGCTCTAACGTCTGTCCATTATACCCGCAATATCAACACCTCGAAAGCTCATTATTTAAACATTATACACATCGGCCTGAAGCAGGAGGAGCAAATGCATTCAGGGCGTGTCCATATCACTTTTGCTATTTTAACAGCAGAAAAAACTGTCGCTGCGTCAAGTGCATGGTTCAAAAAGGTTTGACTCTTAATTATTCATGAGAGTGTCTTGGGTGTAACATCCAGTAGACCAATCACAGTGCTATCTCCCGTCCCCTTTAAAAGCCAGGCGCACTTGTACCTTGGTGGATTGCTATTATAATTGAGTCCACATTGTGGTGTTGATGTTTTAGGCGCCATCAGTTTGATGGTTTGGTGCTTCTAAAATTTTGTGCACCTCTAGATAGACATATAGTTAGATATATTCAGATTGTCCAGTAGCTTGTATGTGAAAGAATAATATAACAGAGCTAAATTATAATATAATACAACAATGTCTGGTGTAATTTGCCAATTTTAAAGAAAATATTTTTACATGATTATGTTCTAAAACCATGTAGTGTGTATTTGACAGGGGACCACAATGATGAGTATCATAATATATTAGTTTTATGAGGACAGAAACATTGTTTATTAAAGGAGGCCATGTGGCCTGAGGCTGTTTTTCATTGTTTTTGGCCCTTAGGAAACAGAATGTCCCCACACATACAAAGATGCATCCATTTGTGTGGCAACAGTTTGGGGAAGACTATTTCCTGTTTCAGCATGCCAGCGCCCACATGCAAAAGCGAGGTCTATAAAGATGTGGTTATCTGAGTTCGGTGTGGAAGAACACGACTGGCCTCAGCCTCATCCAACACCTTTGGGATGAATGTGATCCAGGTCTTATCAGCCAGCATCACTCTCTGACCTCACTCAGGCTCCTGTGGTGGGCGGCTTATCCCTGTAGCCAGGCTCCTGAATATTGCGGAAGGTCGTCCAAGAAGAATGGAGGTTCTTATAGCAGCAGATTAATTTTTCACGGTTTTGTAATGTGATTTTCAACACATTATATATGGGTATTGACATACCTCATCAAGTACTCTCAAACTGAGAAACTCTTCAATATTAATATTATCAAAAAAATAATTAATCTTGATACATTTGTTAAATAAATAACGGCTAGACCCAAGTACCTACTGAACATTTTCTAGTCCAGTTTGACAAGTGTTTCTTCTCTTTGTATGATCATGAAGAGTGGCCACGTCATCTTTAACATCATCATAACAGTCAATACATAAATGTCTTTTCAAAACCCTGCTCACTGCATTTAAAAAGTAATTTTCTGTTTATTTTTATTGAATTATTATTTCAATATCTTAACTCCTTCTACTTTTCCTTTCAGTGTTCGTCCCACCTATACCTGTCCTTCGTCAACCTGTGTATCCACGTTAGATTCATGAACATCGGCAAAACAGGAAGAACAGCAAAATCACACCAGATACGCTTCATAAATAATTAACATTTTTGTAGCGAGTGAAACCAGGTACAAACAAATAGTGCATAGGTCATTTTCAATTATTGAATTTATTGCAGTAGTGGTAAAATTGGATTTTATTTAGCTGCAATTGCCACAAGTTGAGCTATCCATGTTACAAGTGCGTTGACACTTTGCCAAGTGGGAGATATAATAGCTGTCAGAGGTTTTTTATATATCTGACTGGATGTTACTACTGTGAGACTGATGTGAAAGATTTTTCTACTTGCCTGTTTGTGATTAGAGTCTAAGATATATGACATGAATGCAGTATTATAACATCTTTTCTCCCATTGCTATTTGCTAGATAGATTTTCTGTTGTGCCATTGTTTGCCTGCCTGCTAGCTCATTACTTGTGCTGTTTTTGTTTTCACCTGCTTGCTTTCTTCCCATTTGGGTTTGTTTGCCTTCACTGTTTGACTGACTATTGCTGACCCTGATTCAAGACTCAGTTAACCTCATTCAACCACAGCTGCTCTGCCTGCAGCAACTCCTGCTTTTGAGTCCAAACATCGACTACCAGAATCGTTACACTGGTGCTCATCCAAAAATACAACACATTTCGTCACGGTCTGATGGATAAACTTATATAAATAAAAACTTATATAAATGTATATAATCTAACATAGAATTTTATAAAACTTAAAAATGTAGTAGAATCAGAAATGGAGAAGTGGAACTCAATGCTACACTAAGTGATACACCAGCATTAACCCTAACCCTGTCCCCCATCTCTTTTTTCCAAAGCAACCATCAGATCAAGACAGTGAAACAGCTGTTTCACTGATGAAAACAACTTCTCAAACATTATTTGGAATCTATTGTTGTTCTCCTTGTTGAAAGAATTGTAAATTTTCTGTAAAGTACACCTTTACTTTCCCAAACAAGTCAGTAAAAAGGTGAATTACTGGGCATTTTATTCTATCAACACACACAAACTGGATCACAGGTCGTTAATGTAAAGATTTGTTTTACAAGTAGTTTGTTAGGAATCACAGTCTCTGCTGCAATATCTCACACATACTATTAGTAATATGTGTGTGTGTGTGTGTGTGTGTGTGTTTGTGTGTGTGTGTGTTGTCCTCGTCTTGTTGTCTTTTTATGCTCTGTTGCCCCATCACTGGTGTCTGTTTCCAGCATTTGAGCACTTCGGCTTGACAACATGAAACCATTTTTAGCAATTTATATGCAAAGCAGAGAGGAGAAAACATCAGCTGCAATAATACACAGTAAGACAGGAAGAGATCTAATTGGACAGAAGGTTGTGGATGTGTGAGACTGCTTTGCAAACAGAAAGAAAGCGTGTGTGTGTGTGTGTGTGTGTGTGTGTGTGTGTGTGTGTGTGTGTGTGTGTGTGCCTGCATACACACACATGCAATTTAGACACAAACACAAGACACCTTGTGAGATCTGTTTAACAGAGGTTGAAGGTAAAGCTGATGCTCAGAGAAGTCTATTCGTCAGAGCTGAGCGGGGGCTCTGCAATTCCTCTCCTGTTTTTCCTATAAGCTGTTAAGAGTAGAGGAGGGGGAGGATTCTTCTGTGGAGGTTTAATACAGAAAGAGCGTGTGTGGCTTTCTGTAAGTGAAAGTTTAGGCGTGGATGTATGCACAGAAATGATAGGTACATACAGAAAATGCTCATATTTTGGGTGTATTTCAATATACAGTGAAAAACTATTAGCACCTCTCTTGATTTACTCTGTTTTTGTATAGATCTCATACATAGATACATAGTTTCCAATTCAAACAAAATTTGAAATAAAACGAAGGCAACCAGTTTTTAAATTCTGATTTTATTCATGAAAGCAAGTAGGTTATCCAACACCCATGTGAAAAAGTAATTGTCGCCCTAAACCTAGGGGCTGGTTTTGCCACCTTTAGCAGCAACAACTGCATATCGGCCCGCTCTTTCTATCCAGAACTGCTTTAATTCAGCCACACTGGAGGGTTTTCAAGGACGAGTCGTCTGCTTGAGATCCTGCCACAGCCCCTCATTGAGGTTAAATTCAGGACTTTGATGAGGCCACTGACAAACTTTAATTTAGTTTCTTTTGAGCCATTCAGGGGCAAACTTGCTCTTATGCTGTGGATCATTGTCTTGCTGCATAACCCAGTTGCTCTTGAGCTCCAATTCACGGACTGATGACCAGACATTCTCCCTAAGAAGTTTCTAATAAGGAGCAGAATTCATGTTTTCCTCAATTATGGCAAATCGCACAGGCCCTGAAGGCATCTACTCACCATCATGCTACCACCACCTTAGCTTATGGAATGGTCATGATTGGGTTAGCGTTGGGAAAAGATCGTGGTTGGGGTATATGTACTTCCTTAAGGTTAGACAACTCGTCATCATGGTAACAGTAATAAACACAAAGCAAAGGTTGTGGAAAGAAACAACGACAATTATTAGATTCAAATTAGGAAACAAACAACAATCTTCTATGCCATAGTCATGTGTTTTGTTGAAACATCCACGCCCCCCAACATGGACCAATCATTTAGTGACCCTGTAGTGGCAGCATTTACCTGCGATGGTGTACCAGACCTCTGTTGTCATGGTTACGATAATAAACACACAGTTAAGCTTATGGAAAGGTCAAAGTTTGGTCAGGTTTAGGCACGAAAACTGCTTGATCACATTTGGGAAAAGATTGTGGTTTGCTATGTTGCTACTTTCCTTAAGTTCAGAAAGAAACGAACAGCAGTCTCCCATCATCGTCAAAGTCATGTGTTTTTTCATTTCATCCATTTACCCCGACCTCCTCCAAACACTCACTTTGTCTACTTGTATACTATGTGACTTGACTCCCTCCTTTGCTCCTGTCCAAATCGCCTAACTATGTTTCGTAATAAGCGCAGACAGCCTATGAGGGGTGTTTTATTTATGGTCTCAATGTTCTTATTGTGAAATGCTTTTTGGTTTCCATCAGATGTAACAGGACCCCTGTCTTCTGCACAGTTCCACTTTCAACTCATCTGGCCATAGAAGATTTTGGGTTTGCACTGGTTTTTGCCACGCCACGTTCTCAGAGGTGAGAGAGGCCTCCAGGTCCATGGATGTTTTCCTTGACTCTTGAGTGACTTCCTGGATGAGCTGTTGATGTGCTCTTGGTTCACTACTGTGTTATCTCCATTTGGGCATAATGGCTCTCACTGTGTTTTTTTGGAGTCCCGGAGCATTAGAAACAGCTTTCTAACTCTTAATACATGTATTTCAGTCTCCTTCTTCCTCAGCTCTTGTGGAATTTCCTTTCAGCAGCTACACATCAGTGAAAAAGTTCTGTATTAATGATCAGTAGATTGGACAGGGCTGGCAGTAATCAGGCCGGGGTGTGTTGCTGCAGCTGAACCCAATTATCAATGCAGTTTGGTGGGATTTACTCATTACAAAGGCACATACTTTTTCACACATGCCCAGTTGGTGATGATTAAATTATAGGCTCCAATAAATCAACTTATCATTTAAAATCTGTATTTTGTGTTTACTGTGTATAAAAAATGTTTGAAGATCTAAAGCAATTTAGTATGATGTAGTATATTTAGTATGAGTGTTGATACAAACACACACACACACACACACACACACACACACACACACATATATATATATATATATATATATATATATATATATATATATATATATATATATATATATATATATATATATATACATACATATATACACATATATACATATATACATATATACATATATATATATATATAGTGAGGAGAAATGCTTTTCCACTGCACTGCATGCATACAGTACATTAGTGCTTGTTTATGTACGTATGTGAGATTGCAGATATGTGCAAAAATATTTATGTAGCTGTACAGTAGTAGTGGTAGCATTAATGACTGACCTTGTGCAGCTCACCACCATATAGATTTCCATAAAACATTTCACTTAATTTGTGTCTGCAGGCTCATCTGAATATTCTCCCTCCACAGTCAGTAAAACAAACACAACCATCTGTTAACCTGCGCTGAAGAAACCGCTCACCTCAGAGGGAAAACCCAGCAATTACACAGTCATCCAAATGTCAGAGATATTTACAGATTGTAGGATCACCAGCCAAATGGTTAGCTAACCCTTTCAGTCCAATTTCAGCATTCTCTCATATGTGTGATAATAAATAATATCCTGTTGGTAACCCAGAGTGCAGTCACTTGGTGACATGTCTTTTGGACAATGCTGTCCAAGCTGTTTTGGAGAAAGTTTGAGTAAAAGGTTTTTTAAGGATAGTGTTGGTTAACTGAAAACACCTCAACAATTTCAAACTGAACAATAAAGTGAATGGCAAGTGTGATTATCATAGCTACCTGCCATACTGCAGCTTATCTAGAGATCAAAGAAGATAAAAGAAGCAAGATATCTTCTTTTGTAGTTATGGCATCACATTAGAGACACAGATTGTTTGACTGAAGTAATTGAATTTCATCGTTTGTCAGAGAGTTGGTGAAGCAGTGAGGAGTACCAGCTTTGTGCTTCAACAGCACTTTAATTAACATGTTGAGCTACAAAATCCAACCCAAGATGAGGCAGTTCTTCTCCATTATACTACGACCCCTCTTTAAGGCAGGCTGGTTCTCTGCAGTGGCAGTGTGACAGTGATTCCCAACTTTTTCTTCTTCTTTTTTTTTTCTTTACTGGTGACCCCTTAAAATGAAGCAGTGTCTGCCTGCAACACCTCATCACAGACTGAAAGTGTCTGAGTTGAGTGCACTTCAACCAGAAAGTGATTTTTTTTCCCCTTTAAACCTCTCAGACGGATTCATATGAATAACTGCCGGAGGCAAGATGAGGTAAAATTATTTATTCCTTTACAGGAAAAAAACGTTTACAGAAAAGTCACAAAAACAGAATCTGAAGTGCTCTCCTGTCCCATTCATCTTTAGACAATCTACATTAGTTTTAGTCAAATATTAGTCATTCGATTTGTCAGTGATTTCATGCATTTACAATTTTTAATACTTTATATTTGTTTTTGTATTTTATTCAACATAAAAAAGGGGATATCAGTCCTGTAGTTGTACTTTTTGTGTGGAAAACACACTCAAGTCTGAACCAGTCTGTGTCAGCAGGTGTTACACTGATACAGGGATCCTCAAAGTCTTTGCACAGATAGAATCAGGAGACTTAGAGCTCTCAAACAATATATAAGTTGTCAGAGTTGTGTCCCACAGGCAGGAGGATGTGTTTTAAAAGTTTGAGTGAACACCTATCAAACCTGTCAAAATTAATCCAGGAACTTACTCATTCTTTCTGAGAGCAACAGGAGAGCTAGCCATCTCAAAGTAACATCAACGTCACATCCACAGCACTTGATAATGTAATGTTAGCCTTTTTATAAATGTAGGAATAAGTTTAAATGTGCTGCCTGCATGTTTTCATAGTTCGTCCCAGCTCTTTGCTGCTGCTTCTTGTCTAATTCTCAGTGGACTGTAGATTCATTTAGTCCATAAATCTGTTTCTTCCATGAACCGGTGACATCAGATATTATTACTGACAGTTTAAATTGGTGGTGCTTCTTATTAACAATGGAGCAACGGTGAATCAAATTCAACTCCTGAGCAGAGATATGTTGTACAGCTGAGGACACTGTTTTACTGATCAGGAGTTAGGCAACAGTGTGTGACTCTGCAGGGGCATGCAGGTCATTAAATGAGGCTTTTCATGAAATCAACTGTTCTGCACATTCTGTAACACGTTTTATTAGAGTTCTCATTTTATAAGGTTACTTTTTATTTAGTGTTATTCATGAGAAAATTAATTGTTAGCCAATATTTTTTTACTACCCTAGCAAAGGTAAAGTTCAGCTCCACGTCCTTGTGCATCACGGGGATGAAACATTAAGAAAGAGAAAGCTCTGAACTATGTTTCCATCGATAGATCAGTTCAGAATCAGGAGAAAAAAAAAAAAAACCTAAAACACAGCATAGATACAAAGCTAGTTTACTTTAACAGTAATCCTCTGGTTTGAAACACACAAAGCTCAGAGCTGTCAGAAGCGGCTACTGTCCTCCCTTCTTGTTTTCTCTGATCTGATGTAAACAAATACATCAGCTCTGAGTACTCCAATTATATCTTACCAACATGAAAAGAGAGAGGGACATGAAAATAAAGTGAAAAAAGAGAGAAAAACAGAGGAAATATGCTCTCTCTCTCACACACACACACACACACACACACACACACACACACACACACACACACGGGCAGACAGGCCAGTGGAGAGTGAAGTTAAGGAGGGCCTGGATAGGGGCTTAAGAGCTCTCATACATCATCTCATTACGTGTGCTGTGTGCATGAGTGTGCGTATTTTCACATTTCTCCTTGTGTGTTTTCTAATTTGTTTCTGCACGTCATTGTATGTTTGCGCACGTGCACGGATTTGCGTGTTTGTGCGCGTCGTGCGTGAGGAGTGGGCAGGCAGATGCTATTATTTGCATGTAAATGTTTCTTCTGCTGAATTTACAGCTGCCATCCATCACCAAAGATTTCCACTGTCCTCAGACAGGCAAACGCTGGTCCAACACTGCAGGCTGCAACGCCGACTAACACAAGTTTACACCCCAGTGGACTGACATCAGGATGAATGGTGTCAGAGTCTCAGGTCTCTCTCTGTGTCAGCGTGGAACACTGAGCACAGAAGTTGACTGGATGAATGAAAGGGAGTACAGACACAGTTCAATCAAGAACACTGAAGATAGCAGTTGATAACATAATACAGAAGAACAGCTGAGTGCAGGGAGCTCCACTGACCTAAGCTGTGTCAGGGATGATATTTGGCAAGCAGCAGTTCTGACTTTGTCCTAAAGAGACCACTCCCCTCCGGATAGAACTGTTTCATGTTTTGTGTTGATTTTCAGTGACCCTTCGTTCTAAGGAGACAAGTGGGCACAAAATGCCTCTCACAGCATAACAGATCCAGAAGATCCTTGGTGTACTCCACACATACACTTGCCCACTTCTCAAGAATATGGTGGATGACTCATCTGACCATATACATTTTTTCCACATCACTTTAGACAAGTGTTTCTATGATTTTACAACTTTGTAATGAGTGGTTCAAGAGCTGCAACCCTGCTATAATATCTCTCTCTTATAGTTGACACAGTCTGATCACGTCCTGCATTGACATCCTCAGTTGCCTGAGGAAGAGCTGCTCCTCTGCTTTTCTGTGCATATGTACAAGCGTCACATGACATCCTACCTACTGATGTCTTTCCCATAGATCTAAATGCAGACTTCACTTTAATCACTGCTCCTGTTGAAACATGAGCCGGTTGAGCATCTATGTGAGTGAAGCTACAGCCATCAGTGCCATGCAGTGCAACAGTGTGGAAGCATCTGCATTTGTTGTGTTTCTCCACTCATTTGTTCAGGTTTTTCCTTTAATTTGTCAATAGAAACATTAGCAGACAACATATTAACAAAAAGCAAAAATCCAACCATGTCTTCTGACAAGACATGATTTAAAATGCACTGTTTTGAAGAAAAACCTAATGCAGCCTCAATTACGTTTTTGTCAACATAATTTGGATACAGTTTTAATTAATGTGCCTGCTAAGCCACAAAATGTATTTCCTTGACATTTAAAGTGAACGGTGACAACATATTTCATTGTTTTATCTACAAAATCTGCTCATAGCAACTAAACCATGATTAGTTTTTGTTATGATTAAGTAACTCAAGGCATTTGGGGAAGATCATGGTCTTAAATACTGACAAAGTAACTTAAAGGACAGGACACAGTGAGTTCTGTGTTTTGTACACTTATCCATTCATATTACATTTCCTTAAAATAATATTTGGGAAAAAATAGTAGTATAAAAACATACCTTGAAGGAGACATAGCTGTCTGAGTCATTGGTGCAACAGATGAATCAAAAACATTCATAAAGTTAGAAAGCTTTGGTTTTTGTAGAATACCTAAATACTGAATGTCAGGGCTTTTTATGCGAATGAATCGTGGACAACTTCAAGGGATTAGGAGCCATTGCCACTGCAGTGTGGACATTTTAATCCATCATGTGGTAGTGGTGCCACACATAGGCAGGATGACATTTTGCAGCTCATAGTGCACCTGTCATCCAACTTTGTACAATGCACTCAAGTCAGCAGGAAAAATAGAGAAGCATTTTAGAAATAACTAATGAGCAAATCTGATCTGAAATGTCTGATCTACCAAATGTTTTCTGAAACATTTATTTTTCCATGGTCTACACTGCTAAACCAGGAATAATAGAACTTTGCTTCTACACCACAGAGTTCAGGAGTTATGTGCTTTGTAATTGGACACCTGCCGCTATTGGATCTGGAGATGTACCAAAAACTAATCAGTTCTTCCTTGGCTCAACTTTCCACCAAATGTCACTGAAATCTGTTGACAGTTTGTTTGTTTTTTTTGGTAAATATGCTGCTAACTACCACACAGACAAATAAACACCAAATATAAGCATCTGTTTAGTATTTCTGTTTATTTCTGCTAGATGATAGCTCTGTCAATGTTTATCTGTCACTGGTACTTAGCTGTTCCCTGCACATACCACAAGAGAAGAGAAAATGTGTCACTAAGATTTGTTCAACCATAGATTCTCTGTTTGAAGCTTGGAACACATCACACGATTTAAAGCCCAATTATAGCCCAGTTGTGGCCATGACAAGTGGTTTTCAACACTGTGGAAAGACTGAGCTGGTCTGCAGGAAGCAGGGCAGGTCACCTTGGAAAGTCGACATACATCATCATCAGAGGGTGAGGGGCTTTTTAATTTCAACCTTCCCATTGACCCTTGAACTAACTTTCAAAGTGTTTAAGATGATTTTGAATATGTCTGACTCTGAGGAGTGAGATTGGTGCATATTTGAATTTAATGCAGGACTTTATCGTGTTACACAATTGTTATCTGAATGTGTTCTGCTCGTCTATGGCTGTAATCAGTAAAAGGTCAGGCTCATGAATGAGTCTTTCATCAGGTTTTAAAAGTCTTGTTTGCATGAAAACAAACCCTCTAAGATACTGAAATGATACTGAAATGTAAAATAAGTTTAATTGTGCTGTCCCTTCATTGTGTATTCTATGTACTATAATCTGTGTCTGTCCCTGTCTGTGCCTGAATCAATGTGAAAACAAAACTTTGTTGAATGTGGATGTTGTTCTTTTTGTGTGCATGTGTCTTTCTCCCGTATTTTTGTCTAAATAACAGCCTGGCAGCAAGAGGCTTTCCCTTTTCAGTTTTCCAACACACACACACACACACACACACACACACACACACACACACACACACACACACACACAAACACAAACAGATGCAGGAGATGCGGAGATGTAATATGTAGTGACATGTTTGAGTGGAGCTCAGAGACAGAGTGAGTGAAGCGGGGAATGTCTTTAATGTAACACCTACTCATCTACATCAGAAACAAACAAGTCAAAGACAACACCTCTTCAGACAGGCTTGCACACTGACTCATACCATCACACACACACACACACACGCACACATGCGGAAAGAAAAGACTGCACTGCAAATGGAATACACTCCATTTTATCCATGTTCTCATATGCTGGTACCAAATATTAATCAAAAACAGACATGGAGGCAATTCAGATGCATAAACGCCTTGAATAAAATGTTATGTGACCTTCCCTGCATTGGGAATTAATAGAATAGCAGCAGCAGATGTTGATGTTAATCTGGTGGGCTGCTCACCTCTGCAGAACATGCTAACACAATAGCGTACCCATCACCTTTAGATTAAAAACTAATTAAAACTCTAATAGCTTTGTAATATGCACTGTGCATTTGGTGTCACAAACACAAAGGTCTAGAAACTTTTTTTTCTCAAATGTCATTTGCTGCCTCTGACAATCAGAAAATCTTCTTATTGATTATTTGGTATTGCACCTGTTTTGTCAGGTTCCTCTCCAGTGATTTGGGATCATTACTGGAGCAGTGTTGTGACTGCAGAGTGGCACTCTGGGTCAAACGCGCTGCTGTGCAGAGTGAGTGGAGGCGCTGCTATCACTGGAGAGTGGATGAGATGGCACCGACTATACAGACTGTCAGTGATAAGAACGGGTTGCTAGGCACTCTCTCTCCTCTCCAAACCTTTTTCTCTTTCCACTTTAGCTCGTCACGTGTCTGTAAATACTTTACTTATGCTAAGCAGGTCCACGGGCCTCAAGGTGGCGGGTTAGCTACTGGATGGTTAAAAAGTCATCCTGTTGACTGCTAAGATGTGTAAATGGATGCATCAATAAAAGGTTCATAGTGTAATATGAAGATGATCCAGTCAAGTTTTAGGCCAGAGTTAATGTTGATGATGGATGATTCTGAAAAAACCTTGTCTGGCATTCAGTAATGATGTTATTTATTATACAGTATATTCCTTACTTTTGATTATATTTGTATATGTATATTTGTAACATCCATAAACTGGCAACTACAGAACAGTCAAGGTCAGATCAAGACAGCATTCAAAGTTGAAGCCAGACATATGAGGTTCCCATCCATCGCCCTGCTCTCCACACACAGCTTCCTATCAGCACAATAAATCTTTGGGATTCTGGGTGGTAATGGAATATAAATTATTCTGATCCAGATTGTATGCAGATAAGAGAGGCATTAAAATGTGGGAATGGGGCTCAAATTGGTTAAAAAGTTGCTGAGAGACAGAGAAACTGATGCCTCTGGTCACAAATCTTGGTAAGATTCTTTTCATATACAGGACATATCCCCCATTTAGAATAAACCACTGTGTCTGCAAACTGGATGGTTGTTTGAAATTTAAAAAAAAAAAAAAATGCAGCCAAGAAGCATTAGAGACTGACTGATCTCAGCCCGGGCAGCACAGTTCCCTGGGTTTGACACCTGTCAAGTGTCCATCCAAGTTTAGAGTAAATTGAAACTGAAATTACAGCAAATCAGGAAAAAAAAAAAAAAATTAATGAATGCATGTTTCCATCCACTACTGGTATGTGAATATTACTAGTTTGTTCATAACAGTAATCAAAAGTATTGTAATACATGTAAGTAATGTAATTAAAAGAAACTGAAAACAAAAACAGTGTAGAAAACGAGACAGAAACAAAGGATTTTATGCTTGTTTCATGGTCCAATTTGAGAAACAATAGTCTCAGGGCTCCACACAGAACTGATGTTTTCAGCTCTCCAGTGGGAGCTTCAGTGTTACGGCTCGTACTTTTGTCAGGATTGGACCCCAGAGCAGATTCAGACACGGACAAGGAGGTGAAAGAAAAAGGAAGGTTTATTGTTAGACTTCAGCAGATCAGAGTGGGCAAAGTCTCTTTTCCGGAGATTAAGCTAGGAAGCCGATGAATCCAGCTGGTGAGTGGCGTGGCAGGTAATGGCCGCGGAGTGTGGAGGCAGAGGGAGAGCCAGGGTTGCAGGAGCAGGAATGGTCTCACAGCAGGAGCAGGCAGCAGCACTGGAGCAGGAAAACTCTGGAGCGAGGAGAAACACAGATGAGCACTTTGTTCTGGAGAAACCACGAAGCAAATATCTAAGTTCAACACTAGGGACTAGAATGACCTGTTACCACAAAGCAAGCAGAGCAATCTGGCACAGAGTGGGTGATCAACCGGGGTTTTTAAACTGGCTTGATGAATGATGGGCTGCAGGTGTGTCAGGCTGCCAGCGCTGCACCACGGCCCTGCTGGAAGGAAACACACAAGAACACAGGGGGGAGGAGACAGAGGAAAGACACACCAGAAACACTGGGGAAAAACCCCAGCCAGGCTGTAACATTCAGTGGACACTGAGATTACGACTTCATGTACATCCTGATTAAAACACTAAGTCTGTTTTCATTGCACTTTGTTGTGGACTTAATTTTGCCTTTATTTAATATTGTTTCCACTGTAGCCGATGATGGATGATCTGAGGATGACTGCTCGAACCACCTCGGGCACTGGATTCAAAGCAGCTGAGAAAAAGTTATTCACACAGATGAGTCACGTTGGCGGACAGTGAGTGAGACAAATGTTTTCTTGCCACATTGGCACTCACCCACTCCACTGTCTGACCCACACAGATGCTTCAGTGGGTTCAGTAAACGCTCTCTTTTGTTAATTTTAATTCTTATCTTCAATGATTCTGAGTTGATTCACAAATGTGAAAAAATAATTTATTTATAAATGGTTATGTTGACAGGAAAAGTAGTTTCAAAGCTGTTTCATGTTAAAAAATCACACACACACACACACACACAAAAACCATAAAAAACCAAAACGATTAACCAATAATGTAGTCAGTAAATTACACTTTAATTTCATTCCTCTCACCCAGGAAAACTGTAAAATGCTTCCAAGTTAATACCATTCATTTAAATGGATAAGAACATAACTTGAATAAAAAAGCTGCCGAGTCTCACACACCTGCCTCTGCTCTTTTCTGTTAGTCAGGCAATGACCTTCAATCAAGACCAGTCAGCTTAACTGTCAGATATGTTTCATTTGCTGCTCAGTAGGAAAAGACAGTTGTCGGTGGTTTGGCGCACAGTGCTCTGGAGTAACAGCCGAAATATAGTGCTCCACTCTCTTTTTATTGAATCAAGGATTGTTTTGAGGGCTACAAATTAAATTTCTCAAAAAGTTTGCTCTTTCCCATAAATCCACTGGCAGCATCCATCAATTACAGCAACTTTCCTTTCAAGCTGGAGCATCAATCCCTCACTACCTGAGTATAATGTTACACAATGGTACAGGAACTTTTATGACCACAACTTCAAACTGCTATTAGAACGCATTAAACAAGATGGTGGGCCCCCGCAACATTGGCAGGTTTTATAAACGCAAACTGACAATATTGCCACGATTCTTATATTTATTCCAAATGATCCCCATCTTACTGACCAAGCCGTGGTTTAAACAATTGAATATCCATATCAGCACCTTCATCTTCATCAAAAGAGCCTGCTTAGAAATGCCCAAACACATGAGGGGGCAGGGCTTGCCTGATTTCTTATTTTACTAGTGGGAAACTAACATTTCTTTAACACTCAGCACAGATAATGCACAAAAGATAACTGCAGCAGAGAGAAAGCTCTTGCCATACGCCGCACACAGCATTAAACGCTCTGTCACAGCATCTCTGCAGAAAAGTGTAATTCACAAATGCCGAAAGGTGTCGGGGCACTTAAAGCACATCCCACCAAATACCACAGAACTCGAGGAACAGCAAGTTGCACATGAGCTGAAGACTGACTCACACGTGCAAGATGTGCCGACTAGAAAGAACTCCACTCTGGAGGTGGTTAAGCATGTGCAAACAAACCTATAGACAATCAACGTTGCCATGCCAACAAAGGCTGAGCTGGAGAAACTGTAGAAGCTGGAGACATTGCTGAAGCCCTGCAGGTAAGCCTCACCTTCCTCTCGCTGTGGCTCTCTGTCTGGCTGCTAACACAGGTCGAGGTCACTACATTCAGAGCATTGTCAATGCCGATGAGGCCACACAGTGCTGGTGGGTAGACTACTAATGCAGATTAACTTGTGCCAATGCTTTCAGATGAACTAGAAGCCTGCTGTAGTTGAGTATGACTGTCTCTATTTAATCCTCACATCCATCTCACTGACATTCAGTAATTCTTTAAGCGTGTGTGACTATAAATGTGAATCAGTGTGTCACAATTTAATGGGTTTTGAATTGTCTTCCCCAGATACTTTACTGAACTCCTTGACAGAGAGATGTTTGTGTCATGTTCAGTGGTGCGGCCCGCTTTGTGCCATCTGTCTCAGGTGAGGGAGAGTTCACAGGACGACCCAGCCTTCATACTCCAGTTCAAGCAGTTCCTTCACCATGGACATGGAGAAACAAACAGTGCATGGCTGAAGATTTCCATTGCACTTTCCACAACAACGTTTAAGGACCTCAAGTGCCTGCATAAAGCTGAGAGAGCTGAGGCATGGGCAATGATTGCTGGCATTTTTAAGGAAGACATGTTTGCACAGCAACCAGTGCAAACAGAAACGCATGAAGCTGCACAGAAGAAAGCAGCTTTCTCTGTTACCTCAGAGTCTGAATCTGATGAGGAGTAGGACTGTACTGAGGAATGTCTGGGACGCTACAAAGCAGAGTCTGTCATCAGAGTGGAGGATTGTCCCCTACAGTGGTGGTCCCAACAACAAGCTGACCTGCCTTGCTCGCAAGTGCTTGGCAAACACCTGCCACACAAGAGCTCGTTTTCCCTCTCTGGTCATATTAAGCAGGAGAAGCAGGCTGCCTTATCATCTGGAAATGTGACCAGACTTGTGTGTTCAACAAAATAGAAATAGTTTAATATTGTGTTTATTCAAAAATATCCAAAAGGCCAATCTGGTGTTGCTGTTGGGAATTAACTGGTCTAACTGAACAGCTTCATTTTGACTTGTTTTCCGTTTACAAATATCCAGTTTTTGTTGTAGGGTTTTGTATGGGCCTCTGTATTTTTGAGCTTGATTTAGCAATACGTGGATATTCTAATATGAGACTACATGTCTTAAATTTATTTTAAAATATAGTGTAAGCCCAGTTTTGTGATTTCTGTCTTTGATATTGCACAATCCTGATGTGTGAGTGAATAAAAGCCCCTCAGAGTAGCTTGCTTGAATTTTAGTATATTTGTATGAAGCATATTGTGTCCGCTCTTCTTAATATAACCTCATTGCACAGGAGGTGCATCTTGATATCATTGCAAATGAAGGAAACCTCAATGATTTTCGAGGCTTAAACAAATAAATGAAAAATGAAATCTTTCACTGGGGTAAAAGAGGTAGTGTCTGCCAAAAATCTGCCAAAAATTTTGACAGATTAAAAAAATGAATCATCTATTCATGTGATTCTATTTTTTTAATTGCTTGGCAGCCCTAGTATAAATGCATATGTTTGTATGCAAAATGGGGAAGTTGAGTTTCTGTGTGTGTGTGTGTGTGTGTGTGTGTGTGTAATTGGTGATTCTGACCAGCTTCGACGGCGAAACAACTGCATCGGACGGCTGAACAAACCCATTACTCTAGCTCACTGGTTCTGACACACACATACACTCACACACACTCAAGACTCAACAGTGACCCCCAGTGACTTCAGAATACCACATGACCTGCTGTACGGTCTGTGAGGGAGGGCAGAGAATGAAAGAAGTGGTGGAGTGGAATGAAAAAAAAAAAGTTGAGCTGGAGCGTCAGAGGAGCACTGGAGGAAATCTGAGTTAGAGAGAGACTTTTCTGAACTGTGTGTGTGTGTGTGTGTGTGTGTGTGTGTGTGAATCACAAGCAGCCCTACCTGCACACATGCAAATGCAATATATGTACAAATATTTAATTTCTATATATGACATATGTATACGTACATATAAAATAAAAACACATATGTACTATATATATATATATATATATATATATGAAACCTCTTAGAAATTTGAATAATTTCACATGTTGACATATATGTGCAGCCCATACAAATATGTATGTTTATGCATGTATGTTTACATTATAGACATATGTTACATACATATATCCAATCCAAAGCCTGTCAGTGTATGATATAATAAACAGTAGGGTCCAAAAGAATGAGCAGACAGACATTTTTAAAATTAATGAGAAATTACAATGAAAAACATACATAAGGATATAGAATTTTTACACATATGTTGTTTTAATAAACTTGCATATATAAATTAAATAGATCATTAACATATATGGTCGCAACATGTTTTACCATATGAAATTCATCATATAGATATTTGTTCGTATATGTGCTACTTTTACTATGGGTATTTCATCGTGTTATAAACTTATATCTTCTTATATCCAGAGGATGAATAGTAATAATATATCAGAGGCATATATGGCAACATCAATCTTGAAATAGGGACATATATGTATGGGTTCCCTGTACCATCATCTACAGGTGTGTGTGTGTCTTTTGGCGTGAATGTGTCGTTTCAGCCAGTCCTTCAAACGGCTGTCTGAGGGTTAACACCAGGATGTAGGGTTCAGGTTACAATCATAGGTCAGGGCTAGGGTTAGGCACTCAGTTGTGGTGGTTAAGGTTAGTTTAAGGGGTTGGGGAATGCTTCATGTCAGTGAGTGTCCTCAGAAAGATAGCTGTACAGACGTGTGAGTTTGTATCTGTGTGTGCATCCGAGGTTTGTTGGGAAGGTGTGGGCATTAAATTGAGCGATGGAGTGCTCTCATTGATTTCCACAGTAAAGGAAAAGTAATCTTCTCTGGGCTGGACTCGATGTGCACAAAGCCGTGTGTGTGTGTGTGTGTATGTGTGAGTGTGTACGTGTGTGTCTGCTGTATCGGTGATTGAAACAGTGGTCAGAGAAGAGTATTAAAGATTTTATGGGCTCTCTTCATAGATATATCACTCCAAAATCAGTTGATAGCAGATTATAACTGCAGCAATAAAACAGGATCACTGGCTGTACAGTCCAAACAGAAGCCCCACTGAGCTGCACATGCTTTTATTTGCAGGGATGTGGAAGGTTTCAGGTCAGGTTTGCCTCTACAGCTCTAAATTGCTTTCCAGTGAACTGGTACATGACATTTTTCAACCTGTAGAAAGGAGAAATACGCCATTTGCCTCAGAGAGCAAGTCGTATGAGTTAAGTGTCAGCGGCTCATGAGATTTATAATCCACTGTTTGAAATTGAGAGAGCTCTTATTATCAAAAAAAAAGTCGAAAAAACTTTTTTTTTAACAGTATGAACACTTGCACCAACACAGAGGAGGTGTTGTGGGTATTTCGGTGTCCCATCTTAAACACAGTCATTGTAGTCCATCTCTGCTACAGCCCGTCTGACCTCTCCTCCCTCATAAACCTTCATCCTTTACCACATTACAGCAACAGACACACTAAGAAATAAATCAAGCCTCAGTTTTATTTTTTTTCCATTAATAATGGTCAGTTCAAGAGACACGCAGATGACCTCAGTGATGAAACACAACCAAGGTTAATTCAACATAATCTGTTACACATGTGATTTATCTGTTTGCCAAAAGTACAGACAGACACACTGTCTGGAGATATTTATCTTATTGATTTAACAGCATATTGTTTTTATAATGCATCAGAAAACAGACATTGTTCAGACACATGAAAACAGATAAATCTCCTAATGATGGATAGCTCTGATGGGTAAAGTGATAAACAGTCTGCATGTGTAGGTGCACTTGTACATGTTGGATCACGCAGTCCCATCGAGATAAGGAGTGTTTTTTGTTTGTTTTTTTTATCGAGAGCAAAGACGTATCAAGATAAACACTTAAACAGTTAGTTAGATATCTAATTATCAACACACACTCTTCACATCAAACACTTTATCTCTACTTTAACTTTAACCCTTTAACATTTATTAGCACTACATTAATATCTACATCACACTATAATGAAACTGTAAGCAGATATAAGGAGAGATGTACAGTATTTGTCAACAATTATAATTCTTACTCATTACATTTACATTACACTTTATGGTTTTGAGTTTTACCATATTTGTTCATACATATGTGTGTTCACCAAGGAACTTCTAGCTGCTGACAAACACATTATGAACCACTTATATGTGTTCCCAACTACACTGTATTGTAGTGTGATGTAAACTATTTATTCAGTGTTTTAAAAAAATATTCTGTGACCTAAATATCATTTAATATTATACGATGTAAGATTAATTTAAACCTGCATTAGTCAAATGACCGTGTAATGTGAAAGGTGTCGTTCAGGTTCATACTGACAGACCCACAGAAAATGATAACCTGACTCTGCAGCTCGCATTAGAGTTTTTTCATTAGTTTTTTTTTTTCAACTCATTGTTTTGGTTTTAGAGTCAAACTTTCATTCTGCTGTTATGGCTCAGTGTCACAGTGACAGGCCCACTGATTAACCCACTGTGCACTACGTCCTGAACATCAAAGCAACAGTCGGACGAGGTTAGTGACTCGCTAGTGAACACCGTGGAGCATTTAGCAGCTGAAGAGACAGATATTGAACCTGCATGGACAGAAACAGAACATTAAATGATCGCTTATGCTGCTTGGTGTCTGCTGGATGTGTTATTAGGCAGCCACTTTCTAGCAGATTCACACAGTAATAATATGTCAATAACTATTACTTTTATGTTATGTATTCTATTTACTTTTATTTCGTTGTATATTGTCATTCTGCTTCTTCTTGTAATTCTACGACTGCACCTTCCGTTTTCTGTGTACAACAGCAAATCCAATATAAAACACTTAATCATTGTAAGCAGCAGTGGGTGGTGTACCTTGTATTTCTCGGCTCGTTTTGTTGGGTGGCTTAGTTTTACCATGATTGAAATAATGGCCAAATGTAGAGTTGGTGCGTGTCTTGTCACATCCAGTGCAGCTTCAGTACAGTGCAGATTAATAGAAGGAAATATTCCAATAATCCAAAAACATCAGCATTACCATCAAGCTTTGATCTGCGTCCTTGAGCATCAAAGAGCAAGAGCTTCTTTCAAGGCCACCATTTTTGCACAAACGGCAATCATCATAATTATCACAATCACACAGGAAGAAATCCATGGTGGAGCAGGATGACAGCGTGATGCAACATAAATGCAGATAAAGGACACATTTCAAGTAAAACTGGTGATTCTCTTTGATTTCCAGCCAGAAAACTTTACCGTGCGCTCACAGTGTGGGTCTTTGCCACTGTGTTCTGTTCCTGAATGTGTAATCAATAGAACTGTCTAACCACATGATGCTGTCGTTCAACGGCTTATTTCAGCATTTGTAGTCACTCATTCAGCTTCATTCTATTGTTGATTAAATCTGATTTGATTAGTCAACTTACCGTAAACCTACAGGGGGAAGCACAGCTCATTTCTGTGATTGCCAATCATACAATCAGAATAGCTGTTACACTATTAGAATTACGCCTGCTCAGCTGTTGCTCTCTTTCCTGTTGGACTGATGGGGAAACTTTGTGCGTGCACACTGGTGAAATATGAGAAATGTTTAATTCATCCCATAAGGCCGGGTCTCATTTCAGCAAATTTGCAACATGGGATCATTTTCCCTTGTGCTTATTCAGACACGTTCCATTAACCTCCAGGCAGCCCCAATTAATCAATGTCACTGCCAATCGACAAATCAATAACCCTGTTCATCCATCCATTTTCTATACCGCTTGGGGGGGGGGGGGGGTGGTATACCATGGACAGGTTGCCAGTCTATCACAAACAACCACACACACACACTCACACACTACGGGCAATTTAGAGACACCCAGTCAACCTAACATGCACGTCTTTGGACTGTTTGTGGGTTTTGCTATTGCTACACAGCCAACGTTAGTATCAACAGCCGTTTTCGTACCACTCTAGAGGAAACATTACAAGTTCTGCATCATACTTCAGTCCTTTACTCACTATGAGCTGTCTCCAGCAGTGGGATGCTAATGTTGACCCTTGTCTCTATCACATCTTATCTTCTCCTGAAGTTAGCATGCTAATCAGCTACCCCCAGCCTATCTCGTCACTTTCCGATAGCAACTCACTGTAGCCTCCAGTCTGCCCTGAAGACATAGCTCTGCTCAGAGGGTTTATTAATACCTCTTGTATTATAAAGCAACAACCACTAACACCTGCATGGCAAGAAACCACTCTCAACGGCAGAGACGACTTTCAAATCGCCCTTTTAAGTACCAGAAACACTTCTTTGCTCAGTGTTCCTAATAAGCTAACTAAGTGTAATCCATTATAAGTTCTAAATGTTAACAATAAATAATAAATATTTGAAATAATAATGAAATAAACCTTCATTCTCTGATAGTTCTGGTCATTGCAATAAAGAAACTTTGTAAAACATCCATACTGAAGCTAATGCGAGACTGAGAGGCTGATAAATGGAAGTAATAGAGTTTTTGGTCCAGGACTGAAAGGCTTCATCAAATTAAACGCTATGCTTGTGACCCTGGCAAATTGATCTGCAATTTTCGTGCAGCAGTCATTTGCAAAACATGACACCGCCACCATTTGTAAACTGCATGTAAGCAGTGCCTGTAAATTGCTTCTGTGAATCGGGCCCCTGATCAGCTGTTCCCTCAGCCATTCACTCGTGGGTCTTTAAAATATGCACAGTTCATCCCGAGCTATTTTTATTGGGAACAGAAGGTTCATTAATTGAAAATGGCTTCATGAGGTGGATTATGTAAAACATGAACTGCGGAGCTGTCAAACTACATTTTGGGAAGTGTAGATGAGTGCAGACGAGGCAGGTCGAGGAACAAAAAACAGGGTTTAGGAATTCTCTTTTCCATATCTGTCAGTCAGACTTTAATTTCCACATTGAAACTTACAATACCTGAACTTAATGATAAAATTACAAGGTGTGTGTGTGTTTGTGTAGCAATTGTTTTGCTCATTAATTTATTTAGATGTATTCATAACAGGTTTTTCTTCTCTTTATTCACTATAGAGTGCTGCAACAGGCTAAATTTCACCACACTTGACCTGAAATTTGTTTCACATTCTGTTTAAACAAAGTGACAAACCCTCAAAAATCCATGATTAAATTATATTCACATGTCACAGTGAACAGTGCTTTTTTTAGCGCATGTTTTTCAATTTCCTCTCGTAGTACTGCATGTCCAGGTCTGTTTTCCCATAAGGCCTACTGAAAATGTCAAATTGCTTTTGCCGAGTGATAAATTATTAGTTTTTTCCATCAGTACCATTCACTTGTTCTGTATGTGCATCTCTCTCAGGTGTTCTTAAAGGCACAGTGTTCCATTCATATGTGAAGCCATAAGTGAGTACAACTAATATATTTTTCTTTCTATGATAATTAGTGTCC
Source organism: Trachinotus anak (assembly GCF_046630095.1). Classification (NCBI taxonomy): domain Eukaryota; kingdom Metazoa; phylum Chordata; class Actinopteri; order Carangiformes; family Carangidae; genus Trachinotus; species Trachinotus anak. The sequence continues at coordinate 23,593,571 of NW_027273870.1, forward strand.
CAAACTTTCATTGACAAATCGATAAATAAAACAATATCTTAATATAAAGTAAATCCAATCAAGTTGACCAAATGTCACAAAGGAATATAACGTTTTTGGGTTTCTCTGGGCACTTCAAGCTTCTTAGCCTCTGCCAGATGAACTTAGTAATCATTTTCATTTTCATAAAAAAACAGACCAGTTCTCAGTTTGCAACAAACTCTGTGAAAAGTATTTGTAATATTTTTTGCTCTAATTAATTTTGGACTTTGGGGATGGAGGATGTACAGTCATTTAAATTGAGTATTGGGCCAGTGGAGTAAAAATAATAGGCAAGAAAAACTTAAATCTTAAAGATAAGTGATGTACTAATGAAGAAGAAGCTGGTGAGTGGGCAAGACAGGCATGTGTGTGTATGCATGTAGATACAGAGGGTATATACTGTACAGTCAGGGGTGGACTCAAACAATAATTCAGGCTTGGAATTTGACTCCATCCCAGGCCATCCTTACAAACCTACTGTGAGCTAACATGGGCTAATTCTATTTGTTGATTTATTTGGTATCAGACCAGTTACAAATTGACCCACTATGTCCATCAGGGAGGGAAGCTATCCTTATAACAAAACACAAAAATGTGTGACTGACCAACAAATCTGAAAAAAATATATTCAGTTATAAATATTATAGTTTTTACTATTTTCGCATGTTATTACAAGAGAACAATATATATACTATATGGACACAGCAGAAACCCCGTGTAGACTATAATTATATTAGGACTGCAGCAACAACGGTGTGGACACACACACTGCAGCTGCAGCAGTGAAGTACGAGCAGAGGTACAACTCATTCCTGTTTGTTACACTATCACTGGCCAAGGTGACTGTTCACAGCGCGGGCCACCGGGAAATGTCCTGGATCTCCCGACAGGCTCTCCACCACTGTCTACAGTGGAAATAGATTTCATGTTGATGTAACACACACAAAGCACGCACACACACACACATACACAATTATCCTCAGCTACATCACCCACAAGATGACCCATGGCATCAGCATTTCATTCACCCTGTCTGACTGTGTTACGGTAAAAAATGTCATTCTGCACAAACAAGCAATAGCACGTGCATGTAATTAAGTATCTAGCATGACTGTGTCTGCTGTTTTTTTTTTGACTCCTGCAAATTAAATTGATTTCCACTGATACTGAGAGCATCCCAACTGTGCTGTCACTTTGCATACAAGGCAGCAGCTCGGCTAATTTCCCTGTCTGTCCTCTCAGTGACACCTTAAGCCTTATGCCTTGTGTCTCAGTGTCAACTACCTTGACATACACACACATAGAGACAAACACATGGTTACACATTTGTGCACACACTTCCCAATAGCCGGAGGACAGCCTGGAGCAGCTCCAATTAACAGTAGCACTCACGAAACAAAAATTGCAAACTCCTCTGTTCTGTAAATTTTGGGAGACTTTAAAAGAGAGGCAGCTCTAAAATCTGTCCTTTAGGGGGAATAGTCACCCTAAAGCAACATGGCCCAGGACACACACACGTACACACGTTGCCACTGGGGGATGTTTGATAAGTATCTTTCCGACCACTTTTTATCTTTATAACCATCGTCATCATTCTAACCTCCGCAGTAATGATCATCTTGCCCTGGAGAGAAAACCCACATTCATACACACGCTCACACACAATGGCACATGTGCAAACAGGGATGAACACACACATCTAATGGAAGGTTGAGAGTGGGTGGATGAGAAGAAGAGTGTTGGTGGGGAAGGGATGGAAGGTCGGATGTAGAGACAGGGGAAAGGCTGAGGGAAGATTAAGGATGAGAGCAAAGTAAGGGGGTGGAAAACAGTGGTATAAAAGCAGAAGGGCGGAGGGAGGTACGTGGTGTGTTGAGGAAAAGATGAAAGGAGGATTAAAGGATAGAGAGAGTTAAAGTGGGAGGGCAGGAAGGCAATGTAATGGTGGAAAGAATGGCAAAGGAGGGACAAGAGCTTCTGCGGTTAATTCATCTGACTTGGAAAGCAAGAAGTGAAGGAGGGAGGCGGAAATAAGAAAGACAGGAGGAATAGCCTTGAGTGGGGCCAGTGATGTGCACAATGAATAATGGAAGGACATAAGGTGCATAAGGAATTGAGATGCTAAGAGAGGAGGATGACGAGAGAGAGGGAGAGAGGTGAGGACGAATTGAGTCAGAATGGATGAAAGAGACTCGGGGCATCAATCATCCCTCTTGTTCTTTAAGAGTCCAGAGAGAAAAGCAGATTTAAAATTAAAGAGAAACAAAGTGAGGGCTGACACAGAAGAGTTAAACATGCAGCTCCTCTGTCTGGGCATTCAAACCAAAAGTACATGTTTGACACTGTGTAGAACAAGGCCATCATTTTCAATGAAGAGAGCAGCTGTGCTGCACCAGCTTTTGTGGGCTAAGTTCAAATAAAATGAACTCTGACCCTGAACAACAATGACTTCAACAATGCCTTTCCATTGGTATTCAGGCACTGGTGAGTGACAGGTTATGACGGTGACAGATTTACTGTCATCAAGAATGAAGGAAAAGTTTACTTTGTGCATTTTCACTCTCAGATCTTACTTGAACTGTGGTAAAAAATCTCAAGCAAATCAAAAAGCATCTGAGAGGACAGGATACCAGGAGAGAAAATTAATACTGTGATTATTTACATTCTGATGCAGTCTGCAGCGTCCTGATAAGCAGCATGGTGAGGTTTGTATGCTGCTCTTCATCCTGTGTACCACTTCATCCAACTGACTGTTGCTGTCAAAGAAAGGTCGCCAGGTGTCTCATCAGACCAACATCAAAACCTGTACATATCTATAGCTTGTGATGGTGCACAGACGTTACTGAGCGGAGTGCTGTCGTTAATATTGATCTGCTCATCTAAGACTCAGAGTTAAGCAGATAAATGTATTTCTGGTAATGTTCAGCTATGCCTTTAAATTCACTCTCCCAAAGGGAAAATGGATTTGCAGAACAGGCACGAGAAGGCACATTAAAAACAAATAAAAAAAGAGTCATGATAGACACTTAATGGTATAATGATGGAAAATCACATCTGGTAACTGCACTGGTTATTGCAGAAACATGACAATATACAGCAGGAATCATCATTTTGGTGTGGAGACAAACAGAAGTGGCAGTTTGTGTTCGTGGCAAAGTAGATTTTCACAGTGTCATATTATTGAAAGTCAATTTTTCCTTTTTGATTTATGTGTTTTATTTCTGTGTGGTTTTCGAATCTGTTCTAGTTAATTAGATGATGATCACCAGCAGCTGTAGAAGGACATGTTGGGGAAGAATTTATTCAGCCTGTTTTGTTTTTTATGTTTTGCTAAAAGTGAAAATAAATCAGCTGAGCTCAACGCAACATTGTCAGCATCTGTAGGGACCTGTATTTTTATGTGAATGAAGAATCTGGGTGTTGTTGCGGTGATGGAAAGAAGTTTAACGGGCAGGCCAACAATGTGAAAGTTAGATTTTTTTCATACCTGCTGATTTTAACGGAGAGCATCAGGATAGCATATTAAGCTGAGCTTCAAGTGTTGAAATGTTCCCATGTGGGCTGAAATGGCCTTGAGCAAGCCACGCATAACACAACCAGGGTTACTGCTGTGAAGATGACCCTGCACCACCTGTGGATACACAGATTCTCCTTTGGGTGATCAATACTGAGTTATGCAACATTAATGCAGCTCAGGCTTTGTTCAAACTGGCAGCAAAAATCAGATTTTTGGCATCTAGACATCTGATAAAAGCAAAAATCCACATGGAAGCTCATTTTTGCAAATCCGATTTCCCTTATTGACTTTCAAGCACATCTTTTTTTGATTCCCTCAGCAGCTCCACTGAAGCTTTAAACATCATTTTCAGATACTCTTTGGCCTCAGCCTGTTCAATACAACAGAGAAAAGTCTTCAACGAATAACTTGAACTCTAAACTTTAACTTTGAAGTTGATCAGATGTGACAATACCGATGATTTAATACGTCTCTATAATCAAACCTTTTCTGCACTTCCATCGGCAGCTAGAGGGTCCCCCTCATGAGAGGTAATGGAACAGAAGCTCTTAAGTTAATTAAGCAGCCTTATCTGTGGTCCCTGCGCTCAGAGAAAAAGAGACCCGTTTGAATTGGCGATAGCTACGTAATTACCCTTTATCTCCTCGTAGAGAGGTTAGGAGTTCTTCAATGGAGAGCAGTTTTGTTTAAGAGAGAGCTGGAATATAAATGGAGGGCGCAGGCGTGTGTGTTTGTGCATGTATGTGTAATGGATATGTGTGTTCATGTAATGTGACTGATTTTGAAATTTAATTATTACTGCCTGGTGTGATCATTGTTCTTCAGCTATGAAATAAAATTCTTCTTCCTCTTCCACATACATATAACCAGTCTCCCTCACACGCACAGACTTACACAATGTTAACGCGAGCCATTAGAGAAAAAAAAAGCATTTATGTTTCATATAGTTTCCATTTCACTGACTGAATCTTTTGTCAGTCTGGTCTGAGCACTGAGCTTTCTTCACAGTAAGACAGGCGATGAAATCACAAAGAGGCTGCATAGCATTTCTTTGAGAAAACATATGCATGCATGTGTGCGTGTGTGTGTGTGTGTGTGTGTGCTATTGCCTCATATCTGGAGTGTTTCCTCCAATCTTGGGAAAGGCGCCACACTCCTCCGTTGGTTTGGTAATACAGTCTTTGGCTCTTGCAATGAGAGCAGACTTGCACATTACAAAATCCTACTTTGTACTCTCCAGCTCCGCTCCTTTTAATGAAAAGACAGATTGTGCCCTGACGAAAGTGGCCTGGCAGCAATTGTGAAAGATTTGATTGGAAGCTGAATCATGTCACTATTTACCCAGAAATAAATAAGTAAATAAATAAATAAAAACGGAATTAGTCCCGGTACCACCAGTGAGACAATATGAGTTATTGTGCATGTTACATATGACTCATTAACACTGAATAATACTATATTTGTAACTGTCAGTATTTGACTGTTTACTGCACACACACACACATATTTGTACCCTGTGACCTTGAGTCACTGTTACCTTTTGTTTTGCTCTTTCTCTTCATGGCAGAAAACTGAACTCTCGTTGTGGATCTGGTTCTGTTCACATAAATGTTTTGACACACATTTCCAACCTTGCCCCCTCAAAATTAAGTTTCTATACAAGTGAAATGCAACAGCAAACACGTTTTGTTGAGAGGATAATTGCTGGCTGATTTGATGTTCAGTGGCAACATATGTTTTGAATGAATGAGGTGCTACATTTATTAACAGCAGCACATGTGATCTCTACTCCTTTCTTGTAGGAGCCGGGGTAGCCAGCGCTGGCCATGACCACCGTGACTGCAGAGCTGTCCTGATGCCACACGGGGGTGTTGGCTTTGTCACTAGGAGGTGGTCAGGGCTGATGCCACGTGCATAAAGCACACAACTGAAACACCAGAGACTGGGGTCTGGTTAATTCTGTTCAAATGTAAAAGTCATGTTGCGTCTGAAGTTACTGGGAAGTTTTTCTGTATTAAACCAGACCACAGTCTTTCAGGTGGATAGATCGGATATATTAGCCAAAAACAAATGCCTCGTCTGTGAGCAATTTACTGATATGTTCTTACCCTAGTTACCTTCACATAACCGACCACAGCTGGGATGAGAAGTTGCGTACTTCCATACTCACGCTTGCTATGTTGACTGTATAAGTGCGTTCACATTGACAAGAACATCAACACTCGTTGCACTATAATTACCTGGATGGTGCAATCAGAATGGTCAAAAATGAAACATTTCTCACCTTCTACAGTCGCCATCTTGGCTTCATATTGGAAGGGGAGAAACAACCAGCCAGTTCCCTCAAGGCGTAACTGAGATACTGCCTTCCCTAGAATGGGATGGACGGACAGACAACCTGAAAAGATAATACCTCCAGCATAGTTGTAGGCTGCTTTATGTGCTCACCAAATACTTTATTAGGAACCTAATAAACACTTGCTTATTCATCCAATCAGCCAATCATGTGGCAGCGATGCAACATGTAAAATCATGCAGATACACATCAGGAGCTTCAGTTAATTCACATCAAAAAGGAGAAAAATTTGATCTCAATGACTTTGACTGTGACATGATTGTTGGTGCCAGACTGGTTGGTTTGAGTGTTTCTGGATCTGTTGATCTTCTGGGATTTTCATACACAACAGTCTCTGGAGTTTTTACTCAGAAAGGTGTAAAAAAAAATAAATAAAAAAACATCCACTGAGCTTTCAGGTCTGTGGACAGAAAGACCTTGTTGATAAGAGAGGAGAGTCAGAGGAGAATGGCCGGACTGGTTGGAGCTAACAGGAAGGCCACAGTGACTCAGATAACTGCTTTTTACAGCAGTGGTGAGCAGAGAAGCATCTGAGAATGAATAACACACCAAACCTTGAGACGGATGAGCTGCAACAGATGCAGCGGGTGCTGGCTGACCAAAACCAGACAGTTGAAGGCTGAATAAATGTAGCCTGATCTGATGAAGCTTGAATTCTGCTGAGGCACACAGATGGTGTAGTCAGAATTTGGTGTCAATGGACCAACCTGCCTTTTGTCAACAGTGCAGGCTGGAGGTGGTGGTGTAATGGTGTGGGGAATGCTTTCTTGGCTCACTTTGAGCTCCTCAATACCAATCAATCATGGTTTGAATGTCATAGCTTGTATAAGTGTTGTTGCTCCTTGTATGGCCCCAGTTTACCAGCTTCTAATGGCTACTTCCAGCCTGATAATGCACCATGACACAAAGCTAAAGTCGTCTCAAAGTGCTAAGTACCAGATTTCAATCCAGTAGAACACCTCTGGGATGTGGAAGAACAGGAGATTTACAGCCTGAATGTGCAGCTGACAAATCTGCAGAAATGATGTGATGCAGTCATGTCAACGTGGAGCAGAGTCTCAAAGGGATGTTTCCAATATCTTGTAGAATCCACGCTACAGGACGGCCCCACCCAGTAATAGTATGGTGTTTCTATATTCCAGTGCTCTGTGAGTGCATAAGAAGCAAGAAACATGCCGTTTGACTTTTTAGATATTTGTTCTAATTTATAATATATAATATATAATATAACATCATTTGTTATAATTATCAGTAAATGTCACTCACAGAATAATGTGTTCATAGAAAGGATGCAGCAGCTCTTTTGTGGCTCTGCGTTCAGATAATAAATGTATGCAACAGCTTTATGTGAAAGAGGTGGAGCAGTGACAGAGAGAGGGGAAAAAGAGGAAGGGCAGAAAACAGACATGCAGGAAGAGCTTGATTGGGGATATAAAAGAGGAAGAGAAGTGAAAGAGCCTTTGATCAGCGGGGAGAGATGGAATAAAGTCACCTCTGTTCCATTACCACCCTGTTGCTGTGAAAGTGGAAGTGCAGTGGGTGTCTCTACAGGGCTTTGTCACACACTGAAAGGCCCAGTGGTACACACACATGCTCAATCCATTTTTTGTTCAAAGACACGCTCATCCAGGCTACTTTATAAAGCTCGGGTGTGCCGGGGCTTTTTAGTGGAGCAGGCCTGGGATAGTGAGAGTCTGGGAGTGATGAAGATGAGTGTGTGTGTGAGTGCATGTGTGTGTGTGTGTGTGTGTGTGTGTGTGTGTGTGTGTGTGTGTGTGTGTGTGTGTGTGGAGTGGACTCTTCCATTGATTACCTCCTCTCTCTGATCATTAAAGCGTGCATCTGCAGAGAACACTTCTGAACCATTGCACATTTAGAGAGATTTTTGAAGGAGTTTCATGACTTATATAATTTAACTCTTTTGTCTGTGGTATTTAAACCTCCTCCACTGCTAAGTTTATCACAGCGTTTCAGGCAGAAGTTATAATTCAACATAGCAGCGTGTGTATCAACACAGATCAATAACATTCACACTCACTGTCCATATTCCTCAGGTTGTCTGTAATTTATTTTCTCTCACTTCTCTCCCCGCTGTCTTGCTCGTCAAACAGCCATTTCTGCTCAGACACAAACAACCAGCTGCTCAATGCTGTATTTGTTCTTGACACCTGAGCAGCAGCTGCGCAAATTAATATGTCGGTCACTCAGATTTTTGAAGCACATGAACAATTTTGGAAATCAGACTGTCCCTCCATTTAAATCACACCACAATGCAATTTGTTAGCACCACAAACTGCAGCCTCCCGAACGACCATTAAGTTAAATCAACACCTCTCTAAATCAACTCCAACAAGAACTGAATATTACTGCAGGGCTGTTAAATTAGACCGCGTTCGTTTTAGCTGCATGTACCATAGCCCCGTTTGCTATCTCATCCACTGCGTGGGAGACATCCTGGATGCTTTCCATAGAAGAGAGTTCTTATTTATCTGAGTTGTTTTCAAACAGTATGTTTCAGTTTTACAAGTGAAAAGGTTTCAAGGGTATTCAGTTTGGCAAATGCATCGTCCCATCCCTAAAAAATTTTCATGGGAAGCATCAGGGATTCTAAATTAGCAATTGAGTGTAGGCACACATGTTGATTTAAGTATTTGGGCAAAATAGGTTCATTTAGAGGAGGCATAAATGTGCAGCTGTGTGTGGTGCAATGCTGTATGTGGTTGGTGGAGTTCGTTTGGGAAGCTGCTTTCACCTCCTAAATCATCTGCTCATGAATGTGTTCATGAATGGTCTGTAGAGGTCCAGCAGGTATCACGGGCTCCACTTTGGTCCAGACAGATATATCTTATATTTTATATAATATTTGTACACACATTGTTGTTCAGAGTGAAATAACTTTGGTGCATACACTCCATAGTTTCTGAGAACTTTTACCTTTCATCTGAAACAATCAGAAAAAGGAAAATCACTATTTGGCTGAACTGCTCACACACATCAGTATGCCACCTGTAAAGGGGGGGTGTGAGCCCTTAGACTTGCCAATAAGAGGTCACATGTCAAAGAGGTAATGCATGTGTTCACTGTAAAAGAAAAGAAAAGCAGTGATATTATTTCCTATGTGACAATGTTCCCACAGTGTTGTAGCTAAGAGCGACAGGGCAGTGGATTTCTGTTTGCTGATGAATCAGTTAATCAGAGATCAATGGCTCTTGACAGCTACTCCACAAATCAGAGAGCAGCTGTGTGTGCTCCATCAGTTTCTGTTTTAGCCAAACTCGTGCATGTTTCAGCAGTGATCCATACACAAGGTGCGACATGGTGCCTCTGGTGAAGGTGAAAAAACGCTCATACACACATACTTAAACAGGACACACACACACACTCAGACTGTGAGGTTACATCAGGATCTGTCCTGCCCACACAAGCATGCTGCTCGCACACAGTGACGTACACATTTGAGTGTTTAACCATCTCTAAATGGAATCCACAAATGCATTTTCTCCACAGATAGCCTCGTCACACACATACTTCACACTATTGTTTACCTACACAGACACAAAGGTATGATTAAAGAGGGCTGGCAGGATTTCTCTTGGTCATCTCATTTGCAATCTCTCCCAAACAACCTTTCTTCTCTCTCTCTCTCTCTCTTTCTCTCTCTCTCTCTGTCTCTACCTCTCTCTCCCTCTCTCTCCCTCACCCATCTGTCTCTTACTCTATCCCTCCAGTTGTGATTTGCTCCTCCAGCAGATTTTCTCTTCCAGAGGCCCAAAATCCTTAAATGGGAATTTCATCTTTTTACGCTCTAACAAGAGCATGAGATGACACAAATATATGAATGGAAAAATGCATACTAAATCCAACTCTATCCATCTCGCCTCTCTCTCTCTCTCTCTCTCCACTCTGTCTACTGTGCATTGATCACTGTGTGTGTGTGTGTTTGCGTGTCCATGTGCATGCTACAACAGACAGTACAATGCTACAGAAACAGAGAGAAGATTGAAAAAGGATTGATGTAAACCAATCTCTGTCAGCAGGCTACTTCTCCCTGGAGGCAAGAAGTTCATTTCACACACATGCAAACTGAACACACACACACACACACACACACACACACACATACACACACACACACGGACACACACACACAACCCAGAAGCTTTTCATTACTTCAAACAGAAGATATCCTTAATAGCTAAATGGAAAAAACAAAACATAAGAGCAAAAATACAGACACTCTCTCTATGTATGTGTGTGTGTGTGTGTGTGTGTGTGTGTGTGTGTGTGTGTGTGTGAGAGAGAACATAAGAGAAACATAAGAGGAATACATTGCAATACATTATGATAAAACATTAAGAAGTACAGTATGTATTACTTTACCTTTCTTCACAGAGCAGTTTGTTCATTTTTCAGTGAAGAAAAAGAAGAAAAAGAGATAGAAATCAAATACTGGTGATGATGGGATATCTAATATGTAGAAGGGTAATTCATATTATTTTGTATTTTCACCACAAAGAGTGATTTTTCAGATTATTACATTCAAAAACTTTTAGAGACATGTGGTAAATCTATTTCACAAGAAAAAAGCAAAGAGAAAAATATGTAATTTTTCTCGTTCTGGGAAACTGGTGTCAGACTTTTGTATCTCAGTGCATTTTCTTCTTTTTTTGTCTCATCATGTATGAGGTTGATAAAGGTGAAACTGTTTCTGATTTACAGATCCAGCAGTTACAGAGCAACACTCTGCTTTTAGCTCTGCTTTTGGCCTCCACCAACTCCTGAGGGAAATATCTGGCTCTTTAGCTGCTAAACACTCTACTAAGTGTTCACCAACTAGTTGCAAACTCTAACTGTATCTTTATGCTGTTAGTAGGTCACGTACAGTGGGTTTTATAGCTCACAAACTCACTCTAAATCAATAATTCCTATAGGTTCATCATTGCAATCAAACCCCATTCACATTTGCAGTTTACACATTGTCTTTAAATACCAATAGTTAAAAAAATATAAATTAATAGTTTTACATACTTGAAATTCAGTCAACTAATACATTTCAAGACAAATATAATACCATCTGGATTACATTTTCTATCATTATAATGAGGACGCGTCAGTGAACAAAGAAAGAATGAATGCTGAACTTTCACTGACATTCTATTTTATTTGTTTTCACAGCTATTACTGCTCTTACAATACAAAAGCTTTTGCAGGCAACTGCAGCTATATAAAATTCTGTTATGGTAATTTTAAGGCATTTAAAACACTCATTACAAATTTTTCAAAAATCTATTTCACAAAGCACACTTGTATATAAATGAGATTTTTGGGAGTCAGGGATGTTTGTGACCAGTGGAGTCGTCCTGCACCTGCGGTGGGAACCAGTGATTGAGGGAAGTCGTATCCAGGAATTAAAGTGAATTACAGTAACACTGCTATGAGAAGTACAGCTTATAACTGTATTAAGTGTCTTTATGCCTCCATGCTGTTGACAGCCAGGGCCAAAGGCCAATGGCATATTGTTTCCGGGTTGTTCATACGTACATACCTACGTCCCATTCTCATGGACACAATATCTCAGTAATGCCTTGACAGAACTTGTTCTTATGTAACACAAACATTCACTTGGACTCAAAGATGACCTGATTGGATTTTGGTGGTCAAAGGTCAAAGGCTGTGGAGACCTCACAAAACATGTTTTTGGCCTTGTGAACGTGATATCTCAGTAACGCCTTCAGGAAACTTCTTCAAATTTGGCACAAATGTCCATTTGGACTCAAGGACAAACTGATTAGACCTTGGTAGTCAAAGGTCAAAGGTCAAGGTCACAGTGACTTCACAAAACGTGTTTTTGGCCTTTTGAACATAATATCTCTGTAACGCCTTGAGGGAATTTCTTCAGATTTGGTACAAACATTCACTTGGACTCCAGGACAAATTGATTAGGCTTTGGTGCTCAAAGGTCAAAGGTCAAGGTCAGTGTGACCTTTTTAGCCATTACTCAAGACTTCACACAGCAATTACGACAACATTTCACACAAATGGCTAATATTTTATATGAATGGACAAACAGGGATGTAACCTGAAACTAGTCTAAGGCAAACAACCGCGAGGCAGTAATTCTACTTACTTTATAAATCAGACTAAATGCAATATGTTTTCACAGTCAACGGTCACAGTGCACAATAAGTGTTGTGACTGTCACTCTGCCTCCTCCAGGGATAAATCACATGTCCCCCTGTCAGTGTCAGTTGGTCTTAATCCTGTTTCATTAATCATGTAAACAGGCCCTCATCATCTCCGCTCTGCACTTTTTAACACAAACAGTAGCACCATACATCACACTCAGATGCAGAGCAGAGAAGCGGGGCCAGTTTCAAGAAAGCTTTAAATGGAATACAGTTGCCCTTAAGCAGGCCTAATGATTAATGATAATACACTCATAATGAGTAATGAAGTAATGTGGAAGAGGCACAGAAAATAGTAACTGACAACAGTGCATTGTGATCTGAAGGACTGATGACTGGCGGGTACTTTACTGGCATGGTTTGAATCAACATATTGTCTGATAGACATAATTGAAATTCAAAAGAGAATAATTCTGAGTGATCATTTTTATCCCATGAATGAGGAAACATTTCAGTCCTCCTTCAGGATGATAATGCCCCCATCCACATGGCATGAGGGGACACTGAATGGTTTACTGAGTATGAGAATGATGTGAAATGAATGCTACAGTCTTCACAGTCACCAGATGTCTGCATGAGGAAATATCTTTTGGAAGATTGCTGTTCCATCCCTCCAGTAGTGTTCAAGAGGATAAGGCTACATCCACACCACTACGTTTTCATTTTAAAACACTTTTGCTACATTTATGCCTGGCATCCACACTACTCCAGATTTTTTTGAGCCATGAAAACTGAGAGTTTTGGAAATGCTGCTGGGCCTGTTTTAGTTTTAAAACTCCGTGGTTACGTTGTAGTCTGGATGGGCAAAAATGGAGACCTTTGGAAATGGTGACATAGACACCCCCGGTCACTGCCTGACTGGGTCTCGACAGGTCTGTGAATAAATACAAGTGTTACTGACCTTGTTGTGTTTGCTAGCAGCTGTTGTGCACTTAAAATCTGCATTTAAATGCTGTCTTTGCTGTTCTTTGTTCATAATATGGACGCAGACCTTTCTGATACTTTCATCTGAATGGGGACCATTTTCGAAAACATATTAGTGTGGACATAGCCTAAGCAGCTCTGGTTTCACCTTACAAAGACAACTGAAGTTAGAGTTCCCTTTAAATTTTGACTCATCTGTAGTTATGCTTCTAAAGTCAGTGTTGCTGTTGATTCATTCAGCCCCTCTGGGAGTGCAGGGATGCACTTTGTTTCTCCCATTACAGATTGCAAGGCCTCAACTCAGTATCTGCAGATTCACAATGCTGGTCCAATGCCAGTGCTCTATTTTTCCCCAAGTTTAAAACCTCACTTTTTATAACTCAGAGGAATTGCTTTAATTTAAGGTATTATAAACCCAGTAATTGCTGATCTATTAAAAGCTGAGTGAGTTGACCATAGAATTTCATAATGACACTGACAAAGAAACTGTTTTCAACGTGCACTTGGAACTTTGTGGACAATAACTGATTTTCTTACAGTGGCTAAAACTGGTATTTTGGTAATTCTGTGACAGTGTGGCAGTGTCAAAGGGGTCGTTCACGGTGATGAGAGGACACAGAGAGGTATCACCTCAATCAGCAGCTCCCCTTGGCTTTTCTCACCTTGATAACAAGTCTCAATTAATTGTGTAGCCGTCCAGCCACAAACATCACTGTTCTGGTTCAATCTCACTGCTCACTGTGGCTCTGCAACTGCTGGATGTGTAAATAAGCAACTGTTTGCTTAAATGCTCTTCATATCACCTTAAAAGGTGATGATACAGTCTGTCAGTGTTGTGTTCACAACTTATTTCTGTTGCCCCAAGTGGCAAAAAAAAATTCTGTGAAAAGCTGTTTATTTTCTGCTCCAGTCACGTCACCATGCGTGCTTGATTGGCAACTTTTGAGATCTTCATCTAAACTGTTTTTGTTAGCATATTTGTTTTGGATTGGGGCCTTTGGTTACACAGCACATCCCAGAGGAAACAGCAAGAGGACATGCTGATTAAAAAAATGCCATAGTAGGAAAAGCAGAGGTGTTACTAATAACATTAACAGTGGGCCAGCATGGATGGTAAAAAGATCTGGAAACTGCAGCAGATAAATAGAGATTATTACTTACACCCACACTTCTGTGAAAAAAGGCCCACGGTGCAACAAAACAGTATCTATAATGACTGCCAGCTTTCTATGGAACGGTACTGAACATGTTGAGGTTTACGCAAGCTCTCAAATGAGGTTCCACGTTTGTCTTTGTTTCCTCTCAAACCAATAATTTAATTACATTCCAGGTGTAAATGAGTCCCTGATTAGATGGCTGCAATGAAAACCTGCAGGGCCTTTATTCCTCAGCTTTTGAAGATTAGCCTGTAACCTGCCAGGGTTGAGAGATCTGTTGAATGCAAAAGCAAGAATAAGGAGGGTAAAAGGAAGAGAATGATGTTTAGTGAGATAAAGTGTTTTCAGTTGAATTGATTCTCAACCACTGCAGCTGAGACCACTAACACACACACACACACGCACACACACACACACACACACACATGCACACACACACAGATCTCCACTCTCCAGCTGCACGTTAAACCTAAATGCTTGTAAAAACCAAAACCAATCAAATCTCCTCCTGGGTGAGAGGGCAGGTGTTCAGCTGCAGTTGGCAGCTAATTTGGATGTGTGTATTTGTGCATATGTGTTCACAAATGTGTGTGTGAGAGGGTAATAGAGTGTGAGGTTGCGTGGGAAATCCACTTCAGCCGTCAGCCAGCCATTCCACACATGGTGATCTTTCAGGGTCAGGTCATCCACTGAGCACGGTCTCTGATTGGTTCCTATGACCTGGCTGAGAGGTGGTCACACACACACACACACACACACAAACTTGTTGACATTCATTCCATACGATGGTGTTAACAGTTGAAATTTGATTAATACAAGTACCCACAAAACACACACACACACCTTCTCTCTCTTTCTCTATGCTCCCAAAATTTTGAAACACTAGACATCTTTGTCTGAATGAACAAATCAGCCTCACATTTCTGCTATCTTCCACTGAGATGGATGGAGGACGAGCTTGCCTGAGGGGGGCAGTGTGGCTCTGTGGTCCAATGGGAGACAAGAGGTAGAGGAGATAAGAGATGTAGATTATCTCACCTTGCAACCTTCACCTTTTCTCACACAGTATCACTTCAGTTTTGCCTCATATACATGCACATCCTAAGAATATGACCCATGTGTCACTGCCTCATCTTTTACTTTGTTGTCGCTGCCTTCAAGGTTTCATAAGCTCTTATCTCCATGCGCTGAGAAAGGAGCTGGATCCTAAATATAACTTGTTATGAATTCAAGAACTGTTGGAACTGAAAATGATAAAGGTCGTGCTCAGTCCATAGTTGCACTGTACTTCCACAAGAATGAATTGCAGAGACCTGTATAGTGAATCTAAATGAATGTCATCCAGTACAACAAAAAAAATAAAAAATCACCTGAACTATCTCTTGATGAGATGGTTTCTATGCGCTCTCTTGCATGTGTCACGTGTCAGCAGAACAGAAAAGTGGTACTTTCCTCGTTGGCTACTATTATTCACTTTTGCCTTTGACATGTGCTCAACTGCAGTAAAAGACAGCATGTGTGTGTTTCAGCAGAGAGACACACAGGAGGCAGAAACAGAAGATGTGTGGGGGTGACAAGGTGCTGTGATGTGCATCATCTGTGACAGATGCATGCATGTAGAAAGCATGTCAGGGGTGTACATGCACCAGTTCAGCTCATCCAGGTGCATACAAGCTCAGTGTTACTACGTATGAGTGTGAGTGTGTGTGTGTGTTTAACCCTGAAGCCATGCCCTCATGCGTGACTTGCATTATGGTAAAAAAGTGCATGTATTTCTCTCTCTCTCTCTCTCTCTCTCTCTCTCTCTCTCTCTCACTCACACACACACACACACACACACACTCACAAACGTAAGTAATGTTTTAGATTTGGAGAATAGTTTGGGGGAAGTGCACTGATATGCTCTTTGGTGGAGAGTTAGCTGAGAAGATCAAAGACCAGTCTGACATCTGTAGCGTGACTCTGAAGGTTAGCTTAGCTTAGCACAAACAGCTAGCCTGTCTCTGTTCGATACACCTACCAGCTCCTCTAAAACTCACTAGCACATCACATCTAGTTTGTTTAATTCATACGAAGAATAAATGTGTAAAATACATCGCCATTTTACAGGGTCATGTAACCTCCTAGTGTTGCTGCTGGATGCCTGGCAACTGCTCAAAGCAGAGAGACAGTCTTGCACACAGCCCCCCCCCCACAAATGTTTCGTATTTAAAAATAAAATGTACATGTAACTTGTTAATTAGTGAGCTTTACAGGTGGACAGAGCGAGGCTAGCTGCTTCCCCCTGTTTCCACTCTTTTCTCTATACTCAGCTAACCGGCTGCTCTCATCAGCTTCATACTCACGGTGCAGGCATGAGCGCGGTTCCAATCCTCACATCAAACTCTTTGCCAGAAAGTGAGTCTCTATCCTTCTACCACTGCTGAAGCCTGTTTCAGGTTACAATGGTTGTTCTGCGATACTTTAATCATCAGTAACTTCACAATGTTTCATCTCAGTATTGCTGTGTGCAAACAAAAATGGCTCCTTTAGAGAGTTCATGTTCTAAAATCTTGTTTTATTGATGAAGGTTGGTAATAATGGATCCAGGTTCTTTTTTATGGCTGCATCACTCCTGCCAATAAGCTCATTGGATACTTCAGCTTCTGTTAGCATTCAAATATACATATTGACGCTAAACTTGATACTTGAGTTTTCAGAGCTCTAGTTTGTGTGGCAACATATTGACTGCAGCCAAACAAAAATGAGGCAATATAACGATCCAGTCTAATGAAGGCATGCCCTGCACAGTAATTAACACAAAGCAAATTAATAGCTGTAAAAGTGATGGGCTTGGATCAGCTATTAAAAGTCAGGGCGCTGAGGAATTTCTGATCCCAGTTATTTTTGGTCTTAATTCAAAATCCTTTAGTTGTGAAACAAAAACAGCTGAACAGTACTGATGTGACCGAAGAAAGTAAGCTACAGGAAGAATATATTTCTTTTTGTCTAACCTGAGTCATTGTTGAGCCACTCTTAGAAATGTGTCTTTGTGGTGCTGAGTTGTTATTCTGAGGTGTTTTTAAACCAAGCATCCCACAGACACAATACAGCCAGTAAAGGTATTTTTAAATCACTAATCAGTTTTTACACCTCACATACTTTATGTGTCGCAACATGTTCATTGCATGTGACCCTGCCTGTGCACATACACACACACACACATACACACACACACACACACCATATGTCATGCAGCTTTAAAATAAAACTTTAATATTGTTCTATAAAGGATGCCAGAATGCACCTAACTAAATGGCAACCTAAGCCAAATGTTTCTGACATAGAGTGGATTTGCAAGAAACGGAAGAGAAGGCATATAGGGGGAAAAAATGCAGAGTTTCTGTGTTTGTCATCCCCACGGGGAGAATAAAATGTATCTGTGGTTGAAAGATGGAGTTGGTTAAAAGTAAGAAAAGAAGTGAGTTTAGAGGAGGACGAGTAAAGGGCAGCGAGGTGGAGAGGTAGGGAGAGATGGCTGAATGGAAAAGAGGAAATCAAAGCTCATGGTGTGTTTCCCTCAGGGCATGGCATCACTTTTCTGAGAGATCCCTGTAATACTGTCCACACCCTGCAGACTGGAAAGACCGGGAGTGAGTGCCTTTGGGTGTCCCAAGTGTCTGCAGGAACAAACGCTTTTACAGCCCCGCGTATGCGAGCACAGACATGTGCTCCTCTTTTGTTTGCTTTCCTTTTATGTGCGGTTCACGAGTGTACAGCATGTCCACTCTGCCTCCCTCTCCTCCGCAGTGTGATGCTGGATAATTGTAAGTGATTACAGGTGCACCGAGGAGCTTCAGAGTTTGATCCCAAATGTTCACGCTGCAGCTCTCAGAGAGCAGCTGCGGGGCCCTGCAGTCAGGCCGGACACATGAGGAGCTGACCGGCATGAGACAAGGCGGAGCTCTGGATTCACCGTCCACTTTGTTGCCATAAGGTTGACACACAGCAGGAGCTAAGAGATCAAGCATACGCATGCACAAAGAAAGTAAAACAAACAAAAAAAAACCAAAAACAACACACACCCACAGACTCATCCACTAGCACACAGCTTGAGCCTATCGTTTTGTATTTCTCTCTGCACCCTCTCTGCCCCGTCCACACAACGACCCTGAAATTGTTGGTTATATTTTCCCTTTTCTTACTTCAATAGCATCGCTCTCTCTGCTTTCCTCACTTACTGTTCTTCATTCTCCTTTTATAGGAGAGCCTCAAAAGCCTAGGCTGTGATTTTCACACCCCTTTTTATGTGCTTGACTCACTAAAAAGTGATCCCTCTCCACGGCGATCCTCCCTTTCTCCCACCGGTGTTACACTTATCCCCACATCCCTCCCTGTCTCTTTGAGTCCGCTACAGGTGTGACCTAACTCCTTACAATTCCTTCTTCATTTCCTTCCTCGCGCCCTTTTTCACATGAAAGGCTTACTGCTACCCTCAGCCCACCCTCATTCCTGCTCTTTCTTCTCAGTGCACCCTCACCTTTCTCTTTTAGCCCCAGGAGATAGCTTGGATAACAGGTGGAGCCGCTGGTTTTGGGAGATCAAGTTTCCATCTGCCTGAAATGCAAGAATGCAGCATCACCCTGGGCTACAATGAAACTAAACAATAAACTACACTTTTGGGTGCAAACGCGCGCACACACACACACACACGTACACAGAGACAGAGAGGCTAATGAAGCATCAAGTGAAGCCAATGTAAGTGTGTTCGATTGGAAAAGTGGTTCTATTTATTCAGTTTATTAGCTTTTAATGTTGTGTCTTCCCCTGTAATTATTTTTCTCATAAATGTGAAGAAAACAAGAGAAGGCGGATGAAGAAGTCAGTATAGAGACAGGACAGTATAATTCCTGTGCACAACTGCATTCAAGCACACAAGCAGGAGTGGCCATCCTACACACACACACACACACACACATACACATATACACAAAGAGCTCATTTCACAGCATATGAGCATCTTTAGGTTCCAGCATCTTCGGCCTTGGTAGATAGTGGGAACCAAAGCCTCAACACAATCTTGATGTTTCTATACACAACAGATGTACAGTATGTGATGCTAGTGGAGGCTGTGGCTAGGTGTGGCACTAATGCTGTATTTAAGCTTGAGTCATATCCCACAGCCTGCGGCAATTACATGATGATGAAAGAGCATTTTACAAAAAAACCCCCAAAAAAACCCAAAACAAAACAAAAACACCTATTGTGCAAATGGGAACAAAAGTTTGACAAGCAACAGGAATAAACAATTGATGTTGTTAGTCAGTGTCCCACAGTCATCCTTTAAAATCTGTATCTTTTTCTGCAGCCACTTTTCCCATTGTGTTGTGTCCCCCCAGCACTCCACTGCTACTCCAGGTCAGTTAATATTGACATTATCTCCCTCCACCACGATGACAGCTCGAGCTGCTGGAAGCCGCTCATTAGCTCAGCATGGGATGATATGTGTGCCCGTGTGTTTGTGGGTGTGTGTGTACATGCACGGCTGTGTTGATTGCCTGGACAGAAGTCATTAGCCTAGTCAAACAGGTGTTAAAGAGACAGGGGACAGTCCCAGTGTTTGCCTCTGAGAGAATAACAGGGATTGGTGTCATCGTTCAGCCCGATCATAGAGCCCTCTGTGGAGGTCATCTCATCGCTGCACTGTGAGTGTGTTGGAAGTGAGAGTGGGAGCGCTATGAGTGTGTGAGGGTTGGTGAGAGCAGCAGAGCACAGAGAGAGACAGATTTGTCGAGCAGATGTAGCGAGATGTGTTGAGATAGATGTTCATGCACATGTCAGGTTAGATATTCGTCTGAGGTGAACTTACAAGATGAATATTGTGTGCCCAGTGTGTGTGTGTGTGTGTGTGTGTGTGTGTGTGTGTTTAATTATGTGTGCCTCTCTGTGGGTGAGAAGCTATAACAGGATGCTTTGGTGATAGAGAGCAATAGATGGATTGAGGGTAGAAAATGCAGTGGTAATTGTAGTGGATACACAGGTAATTGGAAGCTAAATTGGCTTCAGAATTAGAACCTGTGAGCACTCAGTCAGTCTGTGTCTGTGAACCAGATAACCCAGTGTGTGTGTGTGTGTGTGTGTGTGTGTGTGTGTGTGTGTGTGTGTGTGTGTGTGTGTGTGTGTGGGCATTTTCTGTTGAGACACAGAAGGGGAAATATATGGGCTTGAATGACTAATAGGAACTGGACAAGTTACAAAATAAACCCAATAATCTTATGCAAAATGAACGCTTGAGGAAATGATTCCAAGGCACTCTGGGTTTTATTTTAAAACATTTTGTATTAAGTTTGACATTTATTGGAATTTATGTCACATCAACTGTTTGCGCGTGCTCTTACCGAGTTCCTGGGTAAGCATGACAGGTATGGAAACAAGGTAACAAAAATTGAGAGCAAAGGGGCAAAAGTAAATTTATAAACATTTAGACTCATTGAAGATTGCTTACAGTTATGTGCTGCAGATAGGGTCATGGATTCAAATCATCTTTTCTCATTTAGATTGTTAGCAACCTCTTGATCACAAGCAGCTTCTGCAGTAATCAAGCCTCTGCAGATAACTGAGCAAGAATAAATTGTGGTAATGGAGTCAGTAAGATCTCACCACTGTTATGTTTTTATTAAATATGTCAAGTTTTGATCACCTCAGTGGATTTGCTTATATGAGACTTGAATTACACTGAATGATCAACATTTTTGTGTTTTACATTGTTGTGTGTGTATTTTTCATTTTTTTGTTGTGCATTTGATAAAAGCTTAGAGATAGGCACTGCAAACTAGCTTAGGCTGTAATGGAGTATATGGCATTAGGCTATGTCATGTACTTGTCCCTGCAAAATAAACATTCATTAATTAAACATATTTCTGCATTAAAAACATTGAACATGGTGAATAGTCAGTGAAAAAACATCTCCAGTATAAATTATGGTGAAAATATGAATTGTACTGCCATCACTGAGATAAGGCAAATATCAGCATCCCATTCACTATCGCTAGAGTTAACCCAAGCAATATATCAATAATGATAATAACTGTCATTTCTAGTTGTGAGTGAATTGTTCCTTTAGTTACTCGGTAGTGTGGCTGTATCTTACATAAATGAATGAACAGAATTTTAAACTTTGCTCCAAAATCATTACTTTTTACAGGGTTTTTATCAAATAAAATCTAGCCTAATATACCAGAGGGTAAAATATTACCTCGAACATTTTCCTTTATGAATTTCTAGCCTTCTTTCAATTTATGATTGGGGTCAGTTCTGGGGAACATTTTCCCCTGCAGCTAAATGTGTTAAAATGCTGCTTACATTCATTCACATAACATTACTGCAATATCCATGACCCCCTCCACTAGAACAGGACAGAAATTGGAAAAAAAAAAAAAAAAAGTAAATGAGAGTTTTATTGGAAATGTGGGCTTGTGGAGGAACAACAATAGGAATCTGAAACAAGTGAGAAACAGTCTAAGGAAATGAAAGTGGAGGTCACAGGTGGGCAGGGACGTCATTGTATTTTGAGCATTTTAATATATTCCTATTCAAAAATACCTTGTTCAAAATCAAGGACACTACACAAAGTGGCACAGAAGGCTGTTTTTGTATTATAAAAAAAAAAAACATAGTTGCAAACAAATTAAAGTAACTGTTAAAAAAAAGAAAAAAGAAAAAAAGACAGACAGAAACAATAGCTGTGTCTGTTTAAGCTTGAAAGTTGTGAAAATGGTGACGGTATCATAGCAACTGGCATCCAGAGTTTAGGAGCAGTCCGTCACTGTCTACAGACACGTAGCTGGTTGCCTGGTGTGGAGAAAGGTGAAGATGGTTGACTGAGGGGGCGACAAGAAGGCAAAGGTGCAAAGACCACTGGGTGGGCAGACAGAGTGGAACAGGTCAGCCAGGTGTGCAATCACTAAACTTTTAGCACCTTGCAGGTGAGGAGAAGAATCCCAGAGGAAATTCACTTTGACAGAGGTAATGTTGCAGAGTTTTTAGCATTGTGCAGCCATGTAAAAATATGGTGAAAACACCAGCAGTGAGATGTCTGACATAGAAAGCAAAAGAAAATCTCACTAGTGCTACTATACTGGGCTCTCTAGTAAGATTTGTGACAGAAGACACAACCAAAGACCAAACTAAGGTGTCTTATAAGGTGTTAGGCCACCGCAAGCTGTCAGAACACCTTCACTGCTCCTTGACGTAGTTTCTATAAGTCTCTGAAAATGTACCTTGAGAGATGAACCCCATTCTTCCAAAAGATATTCTCTCATTCAGAGTTTTGATGATGATGGTGGCCACAGATCCTGCACTATATTTATCAAACTTAGAACTTAGAATTACGATGAAGGCGGAAAAAAAAAAGTATTTCTATGATAACGGTGCATCCAAGAACAATGTGAAAAAAGTGTTGCTTGTAGTTGTTAATCTACAGAGAATTATCACCCAGATCTGCAGCTCCCCTCGGCTTTATAGAGCTTTACAGTGAGTCTCAGCTCATTGCATAGCCATCCAGTCCACAACTTTACTGTTCTGGTTCACTCTCACTGTTCTCATAGTTTCATTTTCTATCACAGCAGGCAGCCATTTTCAGAGAAAAGGCTCTAAAATCCCACTGTACACTACCCGCACAGCACCAAAAAGCAGAGACACCTAGTTAGAGAATAGCAGGTAAACATACTGTAGCATTTAGCTAAAGAGGTATTTCCCTCAGGAGTTTCTAGAGATCAAAAACAGAGCTAAAAGACAGTGAATGTTGGACTTACATTCATCGTGTTGCCAGAACATGACTCTAAATGAATGATAATGTTGCTCCATGACTACTGGATGTATAAATAAGCAACTGTTTGCTAAAAGGTTTTGTCATATCAACAGAAAAGGAGACAACATGTCTGCATTCTGCAGAAACCTGTGTGATTTTTCTTATTTGTGAGAAATCCCCAATAGTTCTACCAGCAACTGACATGTGAAATAAACAACACTGAAATATTTCTAATATACAAATGGGGATCGACAAATAGGAAATTAACTGTTGGCTAAAACTACCCTCTGGGTTATTGATACTGCTTCAAAAAAAAAAAAAAGAATTAAAATATGGTTCTGAGAGTACTTACGATTTTGGTGATTTGATGTGGAATCCAGAGCAGTCTCGGTGGTTTGGCGATGCAGATTGAGCAACAGAACCTTTTCATGGAAACTCCAAGCAGTATCATGGCCACTTTACTCGAAACAGAACATTGGAAGCCAATTGCCAAATGAGCCTGGATGGAAAGATAAATGGATGTTCTGAGGTGAAGGTACTTGAGGAGAGTGTGTCAGGGACAGCTAGACGGCCTAGGGAGACTATTTGGTCACTCAAGGGATGGAAAGTCTGTCTCTGAGGATTTATTGAGGCAATAAAAGATAAGGTCACTGTGTTGTAGGCTTTAACATTAATGTGCCATTTAATGACCCTCAGCATGGAAGAAACTAGGTTATAACTAGTACTAAGATATAGCTCCAGGCAGTTATTTTGTAATGAAGCCAGTGCCTATGTGTATAGCTAAACCACCATTGGTGCTTCAGATATTTTCTCCTTAGTCAAATAATATATTATCAAAATTCTTTGAAGTAAGCGAGGAGAAAAAATCTTGCTGACTAGTGCTTCCACCACCGCACTTACATACAAATACTCTATTTTTTTAAATTAAAAAAAGTGTTTTAGTATCATATAAAAACTGCAAAAATAATGATATAGAATGAAATAAATGAACTGACAAGGTCACCAGGATCTATACAAAGCCAGGGGGGTTTCTTTATGTTAAGGTTTACATTCTTCTCTGGTGAACATTAGAAATATATGGAGACAAAAACAAGCAGAAACTAACAAATTTCCACAAATAAGTCATTCTCTTCTTCCAAGTCCCACCATGGCTAGAAATGTCACCATATGTTTGCCCAAGAGCAAAAAGAAAAGGAAGGAAATGGTAATGAGTAGGGCTGGGCTGTCAAATTCAGGCTATTTAAAGTCCAGAATAATTTCTTGCAGCCCCCAAAACAAATTTAAATAATTTCTTTTTTTTTTTTTACCCACTTTTCACCATACAATTGCTGCATTTACTCAGCAGAGAAGAAAGCTATATAACACAGGCTTAAAACAAACATAACAAACTAAGGCTTATAAGAACAATGAAGAATGATGGGTGAGGCAGACAACATACAGAAAACAAGTGCTATTACTCTTCTTTGCTATACTATAACCACAATTTCTGGAGTTCCTAAATACTATGAAGGATTGATTTGTTGTCCAATTTTGGAGAAAAAACCACTTCTTCTCTGTGTGGGGGGTTTTGAGGGGGTTGGGGGCGCAGTCCACTTTACACCCAGGACTTTGCGTGGCTTCCCGCCCCCTGTTTCGGACTATCCAATAGGAAGAGAAAAGGCACCCGGCTCGACCAATCAGCGACAAGGGAGGATAGTGAATAGAAGTTTAGTTTTTGTGTTTGGGATAGATCGAGGGGAGAGATTAACGGAGAAACAGCGTAAGTCGTGGGGCTATGAGTGAAAAAAGTACTCTCACTCTCATATTTTGTTATTGTTTACTTTCACAAAAGTCTCAAAACACAGTTTAGCGAGGCTAAACAAGAGCCCCCCCCCCCTCTCTCTCTCACTCTCTCCCCCAAGTCTGTATCGAGGAGAGGAGGGTGGCAGGTGTTCAGCGGAGGGAGACGCATCGGCTCAGTCGGCTCCCCAAGCCTCAACAGGGTGCCGGGCCGGAGGAGAGCGGCTGAAACACCGCTAACTGGGAACAAAAACTCCCGTGAGTACGAACGGACAACGAAAAACCCATTTTAAGTAACGTTTTTTTTTTGTTTTTGAAGAGTCTTGATATATAAAAAAAAGCGAAAGGCTCCGGTGTCGCAGTGAAGAGCAACATTACCGTCTCTGTGTAACGGCTGTTTTCTTCCACTTCCAACCGTCAGTTACTTTTTTCGGGGCCTGAATTAACTCCTCTCCAGCAGCGTGTGGACATAAAGGAAAGACAACTCTAGGTTGTTGCTGAGAAACTTATCGGAAACGTAATGTCCTTATGTTTTGCTAACCTGTTGTGTCGTTTTTTCCCCGTGTAATCCGAGACGCAGCGCGTTACGGCAAGTTAGCGTATCTGGTGTCCAAGCTAGAGTCGCTCTCTGGGGGGAGCGGTGGGTGATTTCGACCCGCAACGACTTCTTGTGCCCAGATAACAGACTCCATCACTTGGAAAAGCCCCAGCGGAGAGCCCAGTTTGTTTGCAGACAGAAACCAGGGGTATCCACAGAATCAATTACTGGATTGATTTTTTTTTTTTAGCGCACACGCATACACATGGGCGAAAGCATGGGTTGGTAATTGATGTGTTTTATCGCTTTTCTGTTAATGCGACTACTGTATAAACAGCTAAATGATCCGCGGGACAAATCCCCGGTGAAGACATCAAAACAAACGCGGATTTGAGGTCTGTAGCAGCAAATAAGCCGATAAGTCTAAAACACACTCAAATGTATTAATTCCGTGCTCGGATCAATCCAGATGAAAATGAGGTATCGCAGGGCGCCGGGCACACACGGGCTCCGCCACAGCAGATAAGAGATTACCGTGCCGTTATACCGTGAGGGAAAGTCTCTCTGTTGGTGAGGCGAACCCCCCCCACCCCCCCCTCCATCTCTTTTTCCCCGCTGCCTGCTGAGTTTTGGACACCGGAACCGGGAAGTCATAGCGGGGAGCTTGTCGGCGGTGACAGCGGTGAACTCATAGCTTCGCTTCACCGGGAGAGCGCGGAGCTGCCCGTGCTGAATCCCGCTTCTCTCCGCTCGGACTTCCTCCCCAGAGAGAGCCGCAGCAGCAAAGCACAAGCGGACACGGACACTGTTGGTCCCGCAAGATGAAGCCGGGAATTAGCTGCCCCGCTGGGTCCCCGGAGCGCTTGGAGGGACCCGCAGCAGGAAGCCCGCAGATGATGATGGGGACCGGGACGACCCGTAACGGAAGCCGGTGTTTGGCTCTCTTTCTCCTGCTCCTTCTCGCCAGCAGCTGCCACATGTTGCACGGCCAAGGTAAGAGCTGGGTTGAAATGTCAGATCGTGCAATCAAGAACATTTATATTAATGTCTGTTTTTAGGTGCAGATGTTTAAACGGTCTAAGTGACATTATGCAAAGTGTGTGGTCTGGAAACACCTAGAGACAGACCCATTTGTTCCTGGGACCATGGTGAAGAGGGGAAGAACGAGATGATGACCCTAAGACCAGAAACAAGGGAGTGATTTATTAGACAGAGTATAGCAGTTTGTCTAATAGTTGGGATGTGTCTGTGTGTCTGCAGTGGGCGAATAGAGAAAGTGGTGTGTTTTTATTAGACCAACAACACTGTATTTTTTTTTTTCTTTTTTGTAAATGAACTCAGGTTGATTGTGTGAGGGGGCAGTGAAGGGGGGAGGTACCTACTACAATGCATGTGTATAAATTATTGTTGTTGTTATGATGATACATAGATTGTAGGATGATGATTGTTGGATTAAGGTATTGAGGATGTGTATGGGGGGAGTGTTACAGCTTCCAAGCACTGATAATCCCCCTCTTAGGCAATGACCTGCTTAACTACACAAAAGCACACAAGTGTACAAACACATAGACATCTGCGGCTGCACATAGTGTATTAATTGAAGTTGCTTCCTATTAGTCTAGTGTTAACCCTGTTGCACTGGAAAACGTTCAGATTAATGTCTGACTTGTGGCTGCAGAAGGTTAGTGTGTGGAGTAATTGCTGAATACAGCAGCAGGAAAGACGACAGATATGATGAAATATCGATTCATGACCAAAGCTGTGTGTGGAAATTGTATGTTGCCATGTTACATTAATTTTCTGTAGCTATAGAGAGAGTGATGGAGAGAAACAATTATGCGTGTGTGTGTGTTTGTGTGTGTGTGTGTGTGTCTTTGTACGTGTGCATGTACCTCATGGGATCATGTCAGAGTGGCAAAACAAAAGCAAAGAAAAGGTCAGGCTGGTGTCGGCACACAGTTTTCTCTGGGTCACAGATGGCGTGGTGGGCAGAATGTAAGGCTGAGGGTTATTGGGAGGAGGGGGTCTCAGGAATGTCTGTGCATGTATGTGTGTGTGTTTGAGGTGGGGGTGAGCTATTTGTGAACGCATGGAGAATGTGTGCGTGCCGTATAAGTGCAGGAAAGTGCCTGCGTGAGTGTGAAAGAGAGAGCACAGGGAGGAGTGAGAGAAAGTCAGGAGGAGGGAGGCGGTGTGGCGAAAAGGAGGAGAAGGAGGTGGTGTGGGAAGGAGCAGAAGAGGGAGAGGGGAGTGGCAGGGAAAGCGGGTGAGAAGAAAAAATTGAGTGGGGGGGTTAGAGAGGGAATGCAGCGCACCATGCTTGTCACTCAGAAAGCTGTGCCTGCAGTTCAATCGATGATGACGGTATGACAACACCTCTGTGTGTGTCAGAAGTTGCTCTGCTCTCCCTTCTCTTCCCAGTCATCACACTCACCGTCTCTCCTCCCTCCCTCCTAGGTGTTGAGGAGGAGGTGGAAGACGGAATGATGGTGTGGCTGCAGAGTCAGCTCCTTCCGTCCTCCCTCTAATGTCAAGGTCTCAGCCACAGCACCCAAGTTACCACCCCCGCCCTCAAACTCACCAACCCCTTTGAGCTGTCTAGGCTCAAAGGGGTTGCCCTGCTGTGAAATGTCTATACCTCAGAGTGGCTGGCAAGGGTTGTGTTTGTATATGTGTGTGTGCTGGAGGTAGGGGGTGAATTAGGAATTAGTGAAACTGATTTGGGATGAGGCTGCTGGAGGGGTGGCGGAGGGGGGTGCAGTTATTGATTTGATAAGCTGTGCCAGGCGGCCAATCGAAGGCTGTAGATTTTCCAGGTTCCGACCCCTCTATCCCCAGCATTTATTAGGACGTTTATTTTAGGAGGAAAAGGATGAAATTCATGAGCCAAGGTTGATCCTCCTGATCTCTCCCCGTCTCTCTTTCCCTCGCTCCCTCCTCCGCCTCCATCCCACTCCCTCTTTCACTCTCTCTCCCTCTTTCCCTCAGTCAATCGATGCCCACACCCCTCCTCATAAATGCGAGGCTTTATATGAGCCAACTCTCGTCTCTGGGAGCACATTTAAATAAGCTCATCGATCTTTCATTTTAGAGTTTAAGTGACGGCAGCATTTTACTGTCTCTCTCCTCCTCTTCCTCTCCCCTTTCCTCCACCTCTCATCTGCTCACCTCTCCACCCTCCCTTCTTTATTCATACCCCTCACCCCCCCTACCTTTCCCCACCCCCCCGCTGCCTCCCTGTCACTGAGTGGGTTCTGCTCCACAGCTGTTTGATTCACATTTCCAGCATGGATACAGGCAGAGCCTCGTTTTAGACTCTATTTTCTGAGTGAAGTCAAGGATGGGTCACATTCAGTGTGTTTCAAAATGTAAATCATATTCTATATCACTAACAGGCAGAGTCCAGAATGCCTCACTAGCTTTAATATTACTGTTATAAGATGAAAACCTTGCCAACTGTTGAGGATTTTCTATTAAACAACGTTGCAGTTCGATGGACATGCAGTTTGGAGACTTCCAATATGATTTTCAAACATTTCTATAAGCCAGAATCACATAGGATCATGGAATACTACTCACATTAAAACTGAAAATGCCCAAAGTAAGTCAGTTCACATAATGAAATCGATATGAACCATTAGGTCAGTAATACAGAGAATGGAGAAATATTTTGTTCCACTTGCTAATGTGGATAATGATAATGGTCTATAAGTAGCCAAAGTGTAATGAAGAAATACCGCTGGTCCTCATTATTGCTATCCTTGCCCAAGGTAATTGCATTAAAATGTGGCTTGAGCATCTGAGCTGTTAAACCATTGCACTTCTCTCTAGTCTAAATCATAAATCTCAGGTTACAATTTTTAGGGCTCTTGTGAAAGTTAAGTTTGTTTTCATGACTTTAGAAGTTGTTCTCAGTTACAAGTAGGCCATGCAAAGTTTTGCATTGCTATGCTGCCCCACTTAATGGATCTATCAGTGTGATTAGGTTTGATATGACATGTGTCATTGGCTCAGCTAAGCCAGAGCTTGATGCTGATTGGACCACGGGCATGCTTTAGTGAACAGAGGCCACTGATATGACATTTGGACAGTGGGCTGTGGACTGGGAGAATTCTGAGCATTATGTCAAAACCCAAATCAAATAGACTAGCATGCAACTTACACACACACACACACACACACACACACACACACACACACACACACACACACACACACACACACACACACACACACACACACAAAGTCCTTCTCTGTCATCAGTGTCAAAGCTGATGTGGAAATTTGCTTAACCATGTTGTAATGAGGAGAGGGTACATTAGAGGCCTCGTCTAACTGATTATCATCGTACACGCTGGACAACCTTACCGTGACTTTCCACCTCCCTGACACTCTTATGTTGGTTTTGGCTTTTTTTTTTTTTTTTTTAATTGTATTTCGCTTATGGTCTCACTCTTTGTGCAGTGACCTTTGAAACCAATGTTTTTAGAACAGTTGTGAAGTAATTCATATCAGAGGCTGTCTGCCACCAGAAGAACTGTAGCATGCTCCATTACTTTAGCATGCAACCTGGGGATTTTGAAGCATTTTAAGCTGTAAATTTAGGGCTAGTTACAAAACTATTATACACTTTTTACACAGAGACACAAATTTATTCCCACATTGGAGTGGCTCAAATTCTGGAGGCCTCAGGAGAGACTTAAGGGGCCTGTTGGATTGTGTGTGTGCATATGTGTGTGTGTGTTAAGAGAAAGAGAGGAAACGATGGAGGAAGAGAATGTGCGTGTGTGTGCGTGTGTGTGGGAGAGTGTGTGATAGATGTCAGGTTAGTCAGGTCTAAGAGGAAGTGAGGTCCCTGGTCGACTCCCTTATTTCCTGTCTGTCAGGAGGAACAAATCACCACACTCACACAACCACCTGACACTTTGTGGACTGTGTGTGCACCTGCATGGGTGTTTGAGGGGGGACAAGAGTTTGCGTGTGACTGCCTGTCTCTGTATGCGCTGGATTTGTGAAAGAGATTTTAGTCTTGACAGGACTGCAGACTACATACAGTATGTGTTGCTGGCAGGTGTGCGTTTGTGATGGTCTGTGTGTGTGTTGTGTGTGTCAGATTGGTGCTAACCCTCTATCAGTCCTAAGTGTTTTCTTCTCACGATAGAAGAGGTGGCAGCTATAGAGAAGCAGCCAGAGTCTCCTAATGGAAAATAATTACCTGTGTGTGTGTGTGTCTCCGTGAGAAATGGTTTGTGTGTGTACAGAGGCGAGTGAAGCAGGTGCATCTACCCTGTCTTCTTTTGTTCAAATGCAAACTTACAGTAGCTGATACGACTTTTTTGGTGAGTGATTTGTTGGGTTGGTGAGGCCACTTAAAGGTCAGTTGCATCAGGTTTCCTTGCACAGTAGTGTTACTAGTCTCGAAATATCTGACATTATTTATATGTCATAGATGCAATTGCCAGTAGCTTTGAGTTTGTGTGAAGTGTCTACATGTGTGCGTGCTTCTGTCCAGTCAGAATTGTTTTCCAGCTGTGTGAAAAGATGCATTTTATAGAAGTTTTCCTCAAAAACATCCTTCAGAGCTTTGAAATATGAGCCAAGTGGGATACACTCTGGTCTCCCTCTGCCTACCTCTCTGTCTTGCTTCTTTTGCTCCTCACTTTTTTTGTGTTTTGCGTCTTTCAGTATTTCTCCTCTTCTTTTTGGTTTCTCCTTTCTTCTCTCCGTGTCTCGCCATAAGGGACTAAAGAATCCATTGCTGCAGGCTACACAGGTGGAATAGAGGCTGTTTTGTTGTTTAGGCCTTGGTGTTTATTATGTAAGATAGGGGGAGGAGGTGGCTATTGATCCCCTCTGCGTATGCGCTATGAGGGGGGGCTTTAGCACAAAGCTTATCTTGTACTTTTCAAGACGGTTCTACAGCGAGACTTTCAAATAAAGCAGAGCACTTGCAAAACATGAACTCTACTGACTGACTGAACTACAAGATATCACAAATCAAAAAGACTGACACACAGATGTAAAGATTGGTAGACAAACATAAAGAAAGGTACATGCACATGCACACACATACCTTCACAACTTTTGTTTATCAACTAAAGTGTAGGTAAAGTTTAAATCCGTGATGTCGGTTTATAGTGGTTCTCCTTAGACTATTCCCTAACATATTTGACAGAGTGTTGTACCCCCTGTTCTTAGGTTAGACATAGATGGCAGACATTCATGATGGTATTTATATTTAGAGTTGAAACTACTAGTTGAATGAAAAAAGTTTATTAACAACTATTTTAAGAATTGTTTTATAGTTGGAGTCATTTTTCAAATAAGAATAAAGATTTCCTACTTTTTTTTATTATATCCTTGTAAGTTTTAACAACTTTGTGTTTTGCACTGCAGGTTAGACAAAACAAGACACTTAATGATGTCACCTCAGGTCCATGATTGATATTTTTAATCAATAATTTCAAAAATGATTGTCAGCTGCAGATCTATATGTGCTACATAGCTTAAAGATGCCTTTTGCAGGTAAGTTATTCATTTGTTCTTAATTGTTAATGGTCGGTGGTATACTGATTTCATTAGCTTTTACAATTCTATACACTTTGGTTGTAGCACACACACAAAGGTGATGTACTTCCCACAACAGCTGATGAACTGGTTACTTACAGGCAAGAGGCTCATTCGACTTCATGTGGCGCTGTGCATTGCTGTCTGAACTTGATGCATGCTGAACATGGCATAGTTTTCATCTTGTGAGTCTGGATGTGTGCGTCGTTAGGGCAAAATGTGGTCCACCTTATGTAGCGGGAACTACACACAGAGGTGATTTGACAGGTGTTTATGTGTGTCTGTGGACAGATTTTGTCACCCTGATAGCGTCGCAACCGTGCAAGATAAGATGTGCAGTTGTGACCAAAATGAAGGCTAATGTTTAAAAGGCTGAAGTTTAAAGATGGGTGTGGCCTGATCCATGCATGCTGAGTACTCATGCCTGAGCAGTCACCACCTTTAATATGCAACATCCACCCATATGACCAACAACAGTTGGCAGATTGAGGGACAGGCTACTCTGACGAACAGATTTGGTGAAGTGCGAAGAGCAACCTAATCAATGTGCTCATTATAAAAGAGGAACATCCTTGTCCGGGTCTAAACCTGAAAGTAATGTTATATTTTTAATGTGGAACATGTGACATTTGGCTTTAATTACACAAGATTAAACAATTAAACAAGATGGTGACCTCCAAATGCAGGTTTTGTGCCGTTTGCCTCAGGATAATAGCTGCACCCAAAAGTAATAAAGTAATGATTTATTGTTTGAATGTTCTAAATAAGGCTCTTCTTAAGACTGAGTCAAAACAAGACTTTTTAGTGGTTGCTGTACAAATTAATGCCGGGTACACTATAATTTAATAGGACCTCTGGCTATTGTGAAAGCAGAATGGCCATGGGGAATTGAAGAAGGAAAAATTATTTTCACTGTTGAGGAGTGACAGTGTGCTTGCTTAGCAGCTTACATAAATACTCTAATACTCTAATACTTTAAGTTATTACTTAAATATATCACTGTATCAGTTCCCACACCTGCCGCCAGACATATCAGTTATAGAGACAAGAGTGTGGTGGTCCAAGGTGAAAGGTCAAAGTCACAGTGACATCCCAAAACACATTTTTAGCCATAACTCACAAATTCATATGCTAATTATCACACTGTTTACCATAAATGTCTAAAAGAATAAGACTGATTGGTAGTGTAGTATATTACAGTATTATCCCTAGAAAGGTAATTAAATGTGCAAATGCTATGAAAAGAGAGGCATCCAAAAACCTTGACCAATACTTCATTCATTTTCTGAATTGGTTGTAATTTTTTGTGAAATTTTGCTAAAAAGTTGAGGCCATTATCAACATTTTCTTTAGATGTATTATGAAATTACAAAGCAAATGACTCCAATGACTAGAATTATAATGTATATTAATTAGGGCTGGCTGATACAGCCAAAAATGTTATCATGATAAAAAAAAAAGTCATATTAGTTGATATTGATAATTATTGATAATTTTTAATGACCTATTTTTAATAAAGACCAGGAGAAAAGTGGTAAACCTCTGCATGGATTATGTTCTCATCCTGTCTGGATGTTTTGTTTATGTTTGTTTTTGGAGAGTACCTCTGCATCGTGGACTGCCTGTGTCTTTTCACATGCAGCAGATGTTGGTCATGACTGACAACATGTTGCATAATCCAAGGGGCTGAAGCAGCTAGCTAATAAAATAAGTTTAGAGTTCCCGCTCTCGGACAGTTTTCCTGCAGTCTACACACAACGATGTTCTGATATCGATCAGACTTAAAGAAACCCAAAAACCGCCATACTGGTGAGCTGATCTGTCCTTTTATTAACAATTTGCGTCTTCGTGGGCGGCACCCATTTTCTCACTCCACTTGTAGCACGCTCATTATCAACTGATATGACAGGCTGTGTTTATGAGCCAGGTAGAGAGTAAGCTTGGGTTATTGTTCATGCAGCTGTGTAGCTCTCAGACTTTCTATAGAACAATTTTCTTATTGCTGTTGGTGAGGTGTCTATTGCCGGTTCATATCACTATACCTTTATCGCCCAGGCCTAATATTAACTTACCATCTAGCAAAAAATGAACTTCAGTGGCCTCCGCCATTTCTGAAAATGTCAGCAAACACGTCACAAGTTGTGAGGTCAGCTGAGCTGAGTCCCAGGTTGTGAAAACCACAAGAGGGGAGCGTTCATATTGGGTGTTCTCATGAACATGATAAACAAAGCCCCATCTGAGGGCAGCATTTCTTCCTATAGCATCTGATAAAAAAACACATGAAAAGCAAGGAAACTACAGGAGCCAGACGAAAAATAAACCAGTCACAGAAGCATAACCTTGTCAAATGTGAAAGGAGTCAAGAGTCAAGAGTATGTATGTTCAAAAATGTCAAAAATCTCTCACATTGACGCAATGGATTCTTCTTGAGAATATTTTTATTGCACATCACTGCTTTGTTCTTTTTTTTTCTTCTTTTTTTTCTTTTTTAAGATAACCCTTATGTGATGAATAGTTTGTCCTTTTTCTGAGTACTTTCAGTGTTTTTGAAATAAACTGCAGCCAGAGGAAGATGAGACAGGAACTAATAAATGAAACCAAGAGCCACTGTGACAGGTTCATCATGTGTAGTACATTTTATGGGGCTTAATGGTATTAAGAACTTTGAACCCAGCGTTAGGAATAAACAGTGCAAAGTTGTTATGCAGAGCCGAACGCCTCTAAAAAGGACCATAGACAGGATTAATCTTTAATCAAGGCAACATGGTTTCCACATGTAAAAAAAATGTATGTCAGACTTTACTTTGCCTCTTATACTGCAGGTTGTTTACTGTATGTTCCACACTTGTGAATCAGGATGACCTTGTGACATATTTATCACTTTGTTTTTTAAGAGAAGTATACACCTGTCAACAGTTTGCTTCCTTTTCTCCAGACTATCCCTTCTTTCCTACCCAAGGTCATTCTTAGACTGCCCAGTTGGCAGTGAAATAGATGTTAGGAGATCTTAGCAGGAATATTTTTTTAGCAGTTTCACATAATTACTCAGTAATATTTGTGTACAGTTATTGTATTTTCATGATTGCTCTGAAGTCAAGAGTGAGAGGGAAATGAATGAGTGACAGTGAGTGAAAGATTTCACTGTGAAGATCAATTGAGCTTTTAATGCAATGCTGGCTTATTTATGCAAACAAAGCTCAGCAAAGTTTTACTTTTCATTTCATATCCTTCATCATGAATATTATTTGACTATTCCTGTGCTATAGCCTCTTATTTAAATGTGCTGCTTTTAGCCAAAGTAATTTTCCACAGACCTCATAACACCTTTGGGCCATTAATGAAATAGTGTATGACAATGATGTTTTATTTTTTGCATTAACTACTTGCCACAGCCTTATTT
The DNA here is from genome assembly GCF_046630095.1 of Trachinotus anak. Taxonomy (NCBI): domain Eukaryota; kingdom Metazoa; phylum Chordata; class Actinopteri; order Carangiformes; family Carangidae; genus Trachinotus; species Trachinotus anak. The sequence goes on from NW_027273870.1 coordinate 23,628,803, forward strand.
AGTTTGAAACAGGAAAAGCAGGTTAAGAATTATCACCATAATAAAACCAAACTCTCATGACAATGAAGTGGTTTTGCACCAGATAAACTGGTGGGGTGGAGCTGATATTGTGAGCTATATATTTCTTACAAGAAATATCTGGTGATAAATGGCCCATGGCCTGGTCCAGAACGGGAATCATCTTCACATGTAGCCAGACCCTTAAATGAAACTGAATAGATGCACTTCTCATTAGTAAATGTTGTACATTATTAATTCATCTATTGGAAGTGGTTATTCTACAACAGATTTACACTGGAGGCTACACATGAGTAAAGGAATTTTCTTTGTAATTAGAATCCCTGCAGTGACAACCTGTAATGGTGCAGATATGATTGTTGAGGTGTTCATGCTGTGCCTAAGCCTTTCCTGATGGAACTTACAAAATACACACACTGTATATTATGTATGAACAGTGTGTTCTATATACATGCTACATGAAGAGATACAGAAATTATAATTACGAGCATATTCATGGAATATATTTAAATGCATGCCACATGCCATCTGTTTATAAATATTTTGACAGTTCATGTAAATATATTATAACATTTTACCCACATATTACAGTTCATGTGTTGGACTGTATGAGGACAATATTCAGTATAGGACTATGAACTCAGTTAAAAATGATTTAAAATTAAAATTAAATTTATTTAAATGCTTTAAAATTTAAATTTGGATTTATGGAAGGTAATTTTTATGATGGTGAAAAATTACAAATTTCAGGTTCTCGTGACAAGGTAATCTTGGAACAGGTTCCTATTTACAGGAACAAATGATGGAAGTACAATAGCAAGTGGCTGGAGATACATCAGAGACACCACTCTCTCTCTCTCTCTCTCTCTCTCTCTCTCTCTCTCTCTCTCTCACTCTCTCACTCTCTCACTCTCTCTCTAACACCTGGGAAATGCCTTTCAAACCCAAGCTTTGGACTGTCAGTCATTTAGTGGCAGCACAAGATTAGTTGAAGGTTCAAGAGCAGTGTTATAGTGAGGTGAAGAAAGCGACTCTCTTTACCTCATCCAGAATGTTTCAGACAGTATTGGAATTCAAACTGGCAACCTTCCAGTGGATCATACCCCAGACTGTCTGTCTTTATCACTGCACTTTTCCTGTTTATCTCTCTCTGCGTATTCTCTTACTCTCTGTCTCACCTTTCTTCTCTGCTTTCACTGTAGCCTGTTTTACTGTGGCATTCACAGGGCGTGGAGTGTTATGGAGTGTAGATTTTTCAGTGGAGGAACATTGAATATGCCCCCTCCCTGTGCTCCCCATACCAAATGCACCTGGCTGAGGCTCTGTTTGTTTGTCTATGTTTTGATTGTGGTTGGAGCCATCTCGCTATTTGAATATGATCTTTGCATAGTGAATCTCCAGTCACGGAATATTACTGAGGTCAGGTGGGGTTGAGTAGAAGTGTGGGAGTGTACGTCATTGTGTGTGTATTAGAGCAGCATGATTTACTTGTTTAGTGTGAGGGCTTTACCCTGCTGCAGGTGTGTGTTCTCAGCTTGATGCATTTGATCTGCCACAGGTGTCAGAGAGGGTGGCTCTGTGTGTGTGTGTGTGTGAGTGTGTGCGCCTGTGCGCCTGTATGTGTGTGTGTGTATGTTGTGCATGCTTGTCTGTGTATGGTGATTTATACTATAGGCTCAGAGCATAAAAGACCCTTTTTGATCTCATCTAGAAATAAGCAGGTACTATAGTGTATGTGTATGTGTGTCTGGGTATGTGTGTATGTGTGTGTGTGTGTGCGCGCGTCTGGCCAGAGGTTTTAGTCCTTTGATCCAAACTAGAGGTGGGCATACCTCTGTGAGGAGCTGGCCAGCTGTATGGAGACTTGGCTTGCACTGCAGAAATGTGTGTATGTCTGTGTCTGTGAAAGTGTATGTGGAGCAAGCCAAGCGTATGGCCAAAATCAAAAAGTGTGGCTTGTGTTTGTGCTGCATGTACATTGAGTGTGCATTAGTGCATGAGCTGCGCATAATAACACGATATGTCTTAATTCTGCCCAATTTCTTGACGGATGGATGGTGGATGGTGCTGCTGTGAGTCAAGTTTGTGGCGCTTCCTTTCACAGTGCTTACTTATCTAAAATGGCTTGGGGAACATAATGACTTTCTTGAATGTTTAAGTGATATACATTTAAAGGAGGGTCAACTAAAATTCACACAAATAATGCTTTCTTGAAACAGGCCTAGATTCAGCAACAAATCAATTTTCTTTCCATTTCCTGTAAATACACTGATGTGATTATGTCTCCCTGTCTGTCTGGGTGCTGGAATGGGAACGCTAACATTGACATCCTGTAAGGAACTGGCAGCTCATTTCCGAGGTAACAAACCATATGTATTGCAGAATAGTATATTCTCAAATAATGGAATATTGGGGGTACATAAATTGATTGAGAATTTACATAAATTATTCTTATTTTATTACCACTTCCTCAGTTAGTCCCCAATTTAGATCTGCGATTTAAGTTTTTGCACAGTGGTGCTGCAGTTGTAATTTTACATCTACACCCCAGTGTGATAATTCAATTTCTGGAGTTCCATGCAGGGATAAGAGGCTTTCTGTAAAAATGAATCATTGCATTAGTGCTGGCAGAGCACTGACGTTGTGCACACCATCAGCTCATATAATCATTAATCATATTTTAACAAACCACCAATCACGTTCCATCAAGACAATGAGGAAATCTTGACAAGCATTCAGTCAGTTTTGGATTATTACTGTACACTGATGCTGGTGGTTCTACCTGCTAGTTTCCACAACCCCACCCTGTTCTTCTTTCTGTACCAAAGTTGGCAATTTAAAGATATTACTGTGTTGCTGGATCTGCTCCATGTAACCCTGATGGCTGACATACAGAGTGTGAATGGTTTTAATGAACAAGGCATTGAAAAGGTATCAGGATCATAGCTAATATAAATTTTCAGTTCAGTCATCAGCTTTCACATGTCGAAAAAGAAATGTTCCTGCGCATTCATTTTACTTTTACTTTTGATTTTCAGATTCTGGATTTTATATATCTTTTTGCTCTTTGTCTGGATATACATGGTCTCATGGTGTGACACGTCTGTTTTGTTTCATCCATCTTCACTCAGGGAGGCGTTCCCTCTGTATGCCTGTCCATCACCTATGGCCATTTTACAGTGAAAAGTGGTGCTGAAAACTGAAAAGCTGGAACTATCAAGAGGCTGACTTCACAACTCAAACTTTTGTTAATTTAGAGCCAGGGTTCATTTGTGAAATGCTGCTTTTTAAGGCCAAGTGTGAATGAGCCACCAATTTTAGTTCGAAGTGCTGTACTTATCAGTGTATTAGTGGCATGGGATAGAACAGATAATGATAAAAATGAACTGTTCTTTTGAAAACAGAGAAGAAACATGGTGCTGATTGATGGATGAAGAAATGAAATGGCACAGATGGATGAGAAGAAAGTCTGATATGAAGAGAAGTAATCAAAGAGAGAAAATAAGTAATTCAAAGAGAAAGCAGGAGGAAAGAAAGAATAGGTTGTCAGTTATGGGGTCAGTGGAATAGATGGATGGATGAGAGAAGATGGCACAGAAACGAACAGACGTAATCAAAACAAAGTCTAAGATACTTAGTCAAGACAGATGAGTTCCTCAAAGAGAAAGACTAAAAAGAGAGAAAATAGTTTGTTGGCTAATGGACTCACTTTATCCATTTTCTTTACCATACTTCTAATCCCCTCTTACTCACTTCATCTTTCTTTCCAGTCGTTACACATAATTCTTTTCTTCCTTCCCTGCCTGCGTTACATCTTTCTCTCCTTTCTACCACTTATTTCTCTCCTCCACTCTCTGTAATTGGGTAGGGGCGGTGCACACGTATTCATCTCATTAAGTGCACACACACACCCACCCACACACACACACACCATTCTCACAGACATTTTGTCATCCTGTAGCAAAATGAATGTGTGTGTGGACTGAATCACAAGTCATCTCTCACAGGATTCATTTTATCTTGTGAATGTGGGAGCAGAAAGAGGGAAAGGCAAACAAATGAAAATAAAATGAAAGCATTCAAGTGAAAGAGAGAAATTAATTATCCTGTTTGCTTGCTGATGCAAACCCTTCAATAGGACCCTGTGTTGAGCTGCTGTAGAATTTGCACACACAAAAGAACATTTCAGGATACACACATACAAAGATGCACCCTCACACCCTCAGTTGTCTTCAGTTAATTCCAGCCTGGTGGCTCTGCTATGTTAACGTGTGGTGGTTGCGTTTGACTCAGCAAAATGTTCATGACAGTCATCAATGCCACTGGACATGTCATTTAGCCCTGTTTGTGTACAGTGTTTGCAATAGAAAGTAACAATGGAAAAAGATGATTCGGTTGATAAAAGTTATGGATTAGAATTTAAAAAAACATACAGTAATAAAGTACACACTAACTAAATCTGTGTAACAAGTACAAAATCCATAGCATAAGTATTTGGACAGTTACATAACTTTTGTTCTTCAGGCTCTGTGCCTCAGCACATTAAATTTGAAGTTAAATAATGGATACTACACTGAAGTGCCAAGTCGCAGCTATAATATGAGTTGGTTTATGTCAATATTGAAAGAACTGTGTGGGAGAAATAGCCCTTTTAACACATAGTGCCCAAACTGCACAGGTTCAAAAGTAATTGGACAAATATTTCTACTTAAGGTTTCTTTTGTGTGGCTGTGTGTTGATTCAACATGTTAGTGCATGTTAGTTCATGCACTTAGCAGCTCACACGTGGCTCTGAGTTGATTTAGAGTTAAGAGTTTCCAGTCGCACGCATACAGGATTTGTCCAATGGCAGCTGGGTGGTGCATGCATGTAGTGCGCCAGTGGTTGGAGTGAATATCAGAAGGCAATAACTTAATGTTAGCTAGTTAAACGTTTCTCTCTTGCCTTTAACTCTTCTTCTAAATACTTCCAAAGCTTCTCAGATGTGAAAATTTGATGCTTTTTTTTGTGAGACATGATTTTAAACTGAATATCTTTGTTGGTCAGACAAAGCAAAACATCTGAAGAAGTCACATTGGCCTCTTTCAAATTTTTCTGACATTTTATGGACGACATGATCATAGTTGCAGCCTTAATATTTTGTTTCTTGAAAAAGATCTGTACATTGGTACTGTAGTTTGATAATGCAGGAATAGGCTTTTTGCCAGTGTACTAATGGTAAGTAAAATTACCTTTTCATGCAGGCCCTCTCAAGATTACACCATGCATCTTGTGCTGCTTTGACATGACAGCAAAATAACAATCTTTAATGAATTTTACATTTAATTATCTTCTCTTATAAAAAAGAAATTTATCAAATGGATCACTTTAGAAACAAAAGACTGCAAATGAGCCAAATGACATGACAGGATCATTTTTTAAATAGATGATACTCAGAGTTTCCCTGAGAATGACTTTGTTCTCTGGTGGCAGTTTGCAGGGAGCCAGGTTGGTGTTGTTTGATCTGTATGCGTGCTGCATGTTTAGCTGTGGGGCAAGACTATCAAACATTTATAGTGTTGTCAATTTCATTATAAAGAAGGTTATTAGCTGAAATTACTTGTGTTCTTACAGAGTTTACAGACTTAGAAACAGGAGGAGTTACTTGTTTTTCTACAATTTATATTGTTAAGATTTTTTAAAGTTGTTAGTGAAACTGTCAGCACAAAGAAAAGGTTATTCTGTGGTTTTGTAAGTTGTGGGAATTTGACCTTTTGTTGAATAGAGAATTAAACGATTGTTTAAACTAAAAATAGAAAAATAATTTTAGAACCTGTGGGCAGGAGTTTCTTACATGCCATCATGAAGACAGTCAGAATATTTGTCTTCTTTTTCTATTTGCTTTATTGGGCTAACTGAATACCTCTTTTTAAATCACTTCATAAAATGATAGGCAACAGACAGCCATGTTTTAATATACTTCAAGTTACTGTAGTTGCCAAAGTGCATTGATTTTACATCTTTCCTCTAAGATCACTTTGTATGAACTAGGATTTTGTCTGCCCTTGAGTCGCTGTTTGTTAATATTTGGGCTTCTATACAGTAATGTTTGGGATAGTCTGTGTTGTGCGTCGGCTCTTCTCTTGACCCATTAAACTGTCTGTTGCTAATAACAGTGGATGAGAGGAGCTAATGTGAACTACACAAAATACACCTGCTGATATGGCACCTATCCTACTAATACTATAGTCATCCACATTATGCCCTACTGCACAGAGGTTGTTCTAGCACTTTGGTCAACGTGATGGTTAACACCTACGCATTAGCGCTCAGCACAGAAAATTAGATAAAGACCAGCATGTCGTTGTGGCAGAATTTATTTGATGAGTGGTGTTTTGATACAGTAACTGATGAACTGTGTTAAGCAGCTCATTCACCCTCCTATAAGGTCTGCAATAGAAGGTGTACAATTAGTCAGGTTCAGCAGTTCTTAGTAGAGTTGCACGATACCCACGGTACCCACGCAACCCCGCGGTGCCAAATCGTAACGGTTCCTACTATACTAGAAATTCTACATGCTACCGGTGTTTGTAAACAAACCCACATGGCAACTACTGCAACCGAACTACACAGCTGCTGAATGATTGGCTGTTTGCCTCTTACTGGTGACGTCCAGGGATATGATAGGCTGTTTCCGCACGCTGGGTCCGCCCGTCTGTTAGCTGATTGGCTGTACGTGTGTTTCTGCCGGCAAGAACGAACTCGATGAAGACAGCTTTGCTTTGGTAAAAAAATCGCTTCAAAACAAACAACAACAACAAGCTGATAAAAAAATGATAATACTAAAAAAAAGGCCGCAGTACCGCGATAATACCCGGAACCATGATACTTTGTCTGGTATAATATCGTGGTTACTCATTTTGGTATCGTGACAACTCTAGTTCTTAGTGTTCAAGTTCATGGTACTTAATCATGATTGAATGCTTTTCCTTTGAAATTCTATTTATCTACAGTCTATAGTTAGATTTTTCTTGTTTTTTATCACAAAGACAGCATAACGTTGATTATCTCTACTGCTTCAGATATGGAGATGTTGGATTAAAATCCATATAAAGGTGGTCTTCCTCTCAAGCAGGTTTCTGTTGTTGTTCTGTTGTATGAAGTGTGATAGCATATTGGGGGATGCCAGGTGTGAGTCTACCCTATGAAAGAGGAAGTCTTAACAATAGAGGGAATTAGTGTCCCGAAATAACACGGTTCTTCAGTCCAAGATGCTGATATCATGTGGAGTTACCTGGATAAACATATTTTGCATCAGTACAAGGTTAAAAAACATGTCTTGCATTTCAAGCAATATAAAAAAAGTCTAAGATTATGAAATGGAAAAAAACAGAGTTACATTAAGCATCGAAGCATCTAAAAAACTATTTTATATAACAGGAGAGAGAAAATGAAAATGAAGAAATATGGAGAAAAGTGAATTCCTTTCCTGACCTAATCAGTTGCATGATAAAGCATTCATTCATTGCTCAGGAAAAGACACAAAACATAGATTATTGGCCATAGTTATTGATATTTTCCTCAGGAAAAAACTTATGATAGATATGTTCACTGCCAGGGTACATTTTGCCCTCAGCAGCAGAGAAGTCAATAAAAATGCTCTGTGGCTCTCAATAGGACAGCTTACCTGTCCTACAGAACTCAACATCCCTGACAACATCCCTTTTTAAGTGAAGCATGAGGACAGTTTACTACCACTACAGCAGCTCCGCTCTTTGTCCTGCACCCATGGACACCCACACACCTGCTCAGTTTTTGGGAGCCAATTTGTATCAATCAATGATAAATAAGTCACGCATGGACAAAACAAGGCCTGACTTGCACAGTGAAACCACAAATTCTCATGCGGCCAGTGTAACACTGGTATTATAATAGTAATCTATAATAGTTTTCTGTAATAATATGATATGTTCTCTGAAAGGCTCTGTGTGGGTTTTGCTCCAATAATCCACTGTTCTAAATGTCAGTCCACGGCTCTAGGCAAACATTATGCTGATTACTGCAACCATCATTTCTAAACAGCTCCTCATGCCTGGAAAACACACCTTGAATGGCCTTTGTGTGTGTGTGTGTGTGTGTGTGTGTGTGTGTGTGTGTGTGTGTCTGTGTCTGTGTCTGTGTGTGTGTGTGTGTGTGTGTGTGTGTGTGTGTGTGTGTGTGTGTGTGTGTGTGTGTGTGTGTGTGTCTCTCTCAGTATAGTTCTTGGCCGTATCTACTTGATTATGTGCTTTCAGAGTCACTTTATTTGACATTTTGGCTTATTAGGATGTCAGTTGCTCATCAAAGTGTCTGCTCGTGAGCTCTGTGTGTGTTTGTGTTTGTGTGTACACCTTGTGCATCTGGGCATTTTTGTGCATCGGGAGTATGGATAATCGCTGTGTGTCTGTGTGTTTGTGTATGTGATTGGGCTTTTGAACCACCTGCTTTCAACAGGCTCAACACAATCACTGCTGGAAGAATTTCTCAGTCCTCAGCACCTCTGTGTCCCATCTCTCTCCTTCTCTCTCTCTCTCTCTCTCTCTCCCTCTCTGTCCTGTTCCTTGTGTCACTTTCCTTTTCTCTCTATTCTCACCTCATGGTCTTCTTGCCCATTGCTAGTCTAAATCTAATTAGCTCGGATCATGGATGTATTAGGTTTGTATAATGCCACACCTGGGCCTCCCTCTCCTTTCACACAAACACACAATCACACTCAGCGCACAGCAGACATTAGATCCAAACCTGTATTGTCATAAATGAAAAGACTGAGGGAGATGGAGGGAGAGAGAGATGCGCTTCGTTTGTGTGCTGCTGAAGGAACAATACTATGTGTAATACAAGATCAATTCATTTGTTCATATCCTCATATTTCCCTGCAGCATGGACTCCCCAACACAATGAGAAACATATTGAGCTAATGTATCCACAAAAATTAAGATAATTTATGAAAAGCCCACTCTGAGCAAAAGTGTGTAAAGTGTGTAGCAGCAGCTTTCAAAGTTCTACACAAAGACAAACATATACAGTAAACAGCACAGCCTACACGCATATGGGTTTAAGAGGACTGTATATGGATCCAGATGGATAGAGAAAAGAGTTCATATAAATCTGCTGAAGCAGTAAACTGCATTGTGTTGCACATATACACATGCTTATAAAGGCAGACACACACACACAGACACACACACACACACACACACACAAAGAAGTTCAGTGAACAACACACACAAACCAAGAGCTGGTTAATGTGCTGACTGAACAGCAAGATACCAGTTTATGTGGTCAGTGTTAGCACAATAATACCAACATTAATGTTTCTTTTTTTCTGTCAAAACACACACACAGACAGAACACACAACGTCTAGAATGTGGTGACACATTAAAAGAGAGAGAAAGGCTCAGTGCATCTGAGCATATGAGGTTTACACTTGCAGTAGTTTTCAAATTTCAAGGAGTTTTGCAAATCCCCTCTCATTTTCCCTCTCTCTCATTATTTTCTGTGCTCTCTCTTCTCTCTTGGTCTGACTGTGTCTTTCCATGCTGTCACCCCCCCACCCCATCCTCTGTGGTGTCACATTACATTCAGTCTGCAGAAACTTTCCTTTTTCATTTCTCCCACACCTCTCTTGCTCTGTCTGTCACTTTCCACCCCCTCCCCCTTCCCCTGTTCTGTCCCCATTTCCTTCCCTTTAATCTCACTCCTTGTTGCCCCTCTTTCCCTCTGGCTCCTTACAAGGAGAAGGGGGTGGTAACTCATCCCAGAGGGTAGATCCACTAACTGCACCCTTTGGCACCAGCTGTCTCTATGTGAGGCCCAATGTATGGGTACTATGTGTGCGCTTGCATGGCTCTGGGTGATGGATCTCTTTCTTTCTTTCTGTCTTGTGTGTGTGTGTGTGTGTGTGTGTGTGTGTGTGTGTGTGTGTGTGCGTGCGTGCGTGCGTGCATGTGTGAGAGTGAGTGAGTCAGAGAAGAGGGTGTTTGGTGAATGTGGTCGGTAACTCTATCTTGGACGACATGCAGCTAAAAGCATTAGGTTATAACAACTGCCAGCCCTTGCAGCATTTGATGGGACTTTGGGCAAGGATAGAAGGACAAATGGGGTGTGGTGCCTTACAGCTGTGTGTATATGGTGTATATGTCTTTGTGTGTGTGTGTGTGTGTGTGTGTGTGTGTAGCCAATTCCATCAACGCCTGTCCCTGTGTGAGCACTTAGTGATTATGGTGACCCAGAGTTGTTAATTTGTGTAATCAGTGTTTAATTGGCATTGAGGAAAACACATTAATCAGACCAGAATAAGTCTCCGGCTTCTTCATGCAGTCATTCATTAGTCTACTTCAATCAGCCAATCACAGGCAGCCAGGGAGCCTGGCATATTGGGTTGTAATCACAAGTTCCACTAAGGCACGAGGATGGCATCTTACTGGTCACACATGTTGCCATAATGCCACTTCATGAGTACTATTAATAAAGTGCCAAAGCCTGTGGCTGAATATTTGTGTGTTATTTCAGCAGTCCCCACTCTCGACTTCTTTCCCTTGTACTGTGTGTGTGTGTGTGTGTGTGTGTGTGTGTGTGTGTGTGTGTGTGTGTACTTGTACTTGCTACATAGTAAGGACCAAAAAAAGTATTTTACTAACAGAGTGAGGACATTTTGGGAAAGTGAGGACATTTTGGCTGGTCCTCACTTTTTGAGACTTGGTTAAGACTTGGTTTTAGAGTTATGGTTAGAATTAGGTTTAAGTTAAGGTTTGGGTCAGGGTTAGGGTTAGGCACTCAGTTGTGATGGTTAAGGTTAGGGTAAGGGGCAAGGGAATGAATTATGTCAATGAGTGTCCTCACAAAGATAGAAGTACAAGTGTGTGTGTGTGTGTGTGTGTGTGTGTGTGTGTGTGTGTGTGTGTGTGTGTGTGTTTGAGGGGGTCGTGTCACTGAGTTATAAAAGTCCTGAAGGTATAATGCTCTCCAGTGTACAAACGTGTGTGTTCACGTGGGTGGGTTTACTTTTTGTTGATGTGCGGCACTTTTGTGTAGACACGAGCTGCATCTAAAAGCGTATCTCATCCTCTACAGACAAACACACACAAATAGAAAATGAGGAGTCAACTGCGAACAGGCAGGGTATCAAAAACGTAAACTCACAGCAGCATGAGCAATGACAGATATTACTTTTCTGTAAGCACAGAAAATGCCTCAGCCCAACTTTTCTCACTCTCGGTCTTTAAATCTGCTGCTTGCCTACAATCAGTGAAAAATATTATAACAATTCTTAGCCAAACATGCAGATACAACTAGGGATGCCCCAGGAATCTGTACTTTGCCACGAAGCTGATGCCAAAATTTAGAGAATTCTGTTGGTTCTGAAGGTACCGTAGATGTCATAGGTAGTGGAGGTTCGATTCCTCTGAGAATGATGAGGGAAGTATAATAATTCTACAAGCATGCTAGTGTAACATCCTGTTTTAGTTTGAAAACTTTAGGGTTGCTCTGTAGTCTGGAAAACAAAGAACTTTGGAAACGATGACGTAGACACCCATGGCTGCTCCCTGATTGGGTCTTATCAACCTTGACTACCAGTGGTGAATGAAACATAAATAACAAATTACAAGCATTACTGACCTTGTTGTCTGTGCTAGCAGCTGTTGCACAGTTACATTATCCATTTTAACACTACAACTGGCTTTGCTGTTCCTCCTTTGTTGTGTTTTATGCATCTGATCAACTGCAGAGTAGACAGTCTGCTCCCTGTTTACACTGGCTCGTGCATGCCCAGTGTACATGAATGGTCATGCATATATGTGTTTTCAGGTGTGTTGTTATGGATGCAGATCATTTCTGATATGGAGCTAAAACAGTCATCTGGACAGAGATCGTTTTCATTTCAGAACTATGAACTACTACTAAATGTAGTAGAGTGGACGAAGCCTAAGAGAAGAAGATAGATATAGTAGATATTATTACTGAGTGTTAAAAGTCAATATTATCATCCAGGTAGAGCATTTCAGTAGACAAAGTAGATTTGATGCAATTCAAATTTAAAAGCAGCGTACAACATCCTTCTGAATGTTGCAGCTGTTTTTCATGTGATTTGACATGTGATAGGTGAATTTCCTTGTTATTAGCATTGTAGTACAAATGCTGCTTTATTTTTTGCAACAAACTGTGACCATTTAGTAACCAGTTGCACCTGCAAAATTAGCTCTGACTGAAGATCTGATAAATAAAACGGACTTTGCTTAAAAACTACTGAGTGCCAGACTTTTACTTTCATGTATGTCTTGTCTTGTTTGAAAGTACAGTAAATGTCTAGCTCTATGAAACTGTGACCTCTAAACTGTTTCTTGAATGGTGTATGTTGATGTTGTGGTTAATTGTTGTGGGCTACAGCAACAGGATATTGCTACTGTAGTTATACTACCCACCCACTTTTATTGATCAGGAAAGGAAAAGCCTTTGGACAAAAAGTATGTCAAAAAGTAAAATAGACTTCTGCCATCTCCAAATGGACTGGGAAGAGACAGTGGTGAGACTGAGAAGGCACTTTCTTAAGGGTGCTGTTGCTAATCTTTCACACCCTCCTTTTTGCCCACCCTAAAACCCCAAAACACAAAATAGGCCTGCATGGTCAATAGGGCATATTTGGTCTGAGCTATTTTCCAGAATAGTGGATGAGATATTTCAACAAAGACAGTGGTTATTGTTAAGCTGAGCAAGATGGAAAGGAAAAAAGTTTTCTGTCATCAGTTTTACAGAGCTGCAGACTGAGTCCTGCAAGAGGAAATAATTTGGGTTCTTAGCAATGCAATTTTATGTTTCTGTTCTCCATCAAGAGATGAAGAACACATCGTGAGAACACACTGGTCCACCTTGATGCTTATAATTGGACCTGAGATTGGATTGTCTGGTATCTATCAAGCTAGTGTAGCAAAGCTATTGTAAAACTTTGAATGGAGACTCTACGGTATGGGCTTGAAGCATTCGATAACAAATATGAATGGGGTTGAATGATGGTGCTGACAAAATTGAGTTTTTTATGTGTCTCCAGAGGAGCTAGGGAAGAGACAGGTAGGATGTATTTCCTGCTTCACAATAAATACTACTGAGACTGAGGGAAGACTTGTCTTCACTTATAATGATGGGATTACACTGGCACATCCACACAGGTGTTACAAACTGTAGCTAACAGCCGAGAGTCACAAGACATGTAACGTGACAGGCAATGTGAGCCTCAGTGTCTTTGTTTTAGGAGCTTTGCTTGCTGTTTGAACCTGGGTTGTTTGTTTGGGTGGATCAGCACGGCATGGTTTGCCGACTGCTGATAAGTAATTGAGCTGTAGCTAGTGAGGATGAGGCTGCATCTGGTTAACTTGTTATCTTGCAGGACTGAATATTTTCCTTGATGTCAGGCACATTCTGATCTCCAAAAAAACAGACAGTTTCTCTGATTATACTAGTGGATAATCCTATGATAATCTTAAATCATCAAGAACATTATTATGCGGTAAAATGTAAAGCCAGTTTGATCTGTTGGAGAATAAATAGGTTTTAAAAAGGATTTCTGTTGAAGTGTGACTCTTATGTTTTAGCATGAGAGTAAATCTGACTTTATGTACACAACAGAAAATGAGGCACTTTTTTTTGAGTTTAAGAGCAACATCACTGTGAAATCACATCTCTTTGTTGTATATGTTTGGATTCGTGCTCATGGCTCTTGCATACAACAAGGTTCTTCTTTATTAGAAGATAAGATTAAAGCTCAGAATCAATATTGAGCATATTGAGATACATACATTACAGTAAATTACAGTACTTTGTTTTAATTCAGAAACTTAGAATATTGTGTTTCTTCCATACCACTCATTATGGCATAGACTCAGATGATTAGTTGAGCTTCGGCTATCTCTAATTTAGTGTGCATTTGTGTGTGTGCATTTTGGCCTGCTTGTTAGCACCATGCAAGAGCCAAAGTGCACTTTTTAATTACAGCTCTCAGATAATTTAGAGAGGAGGAGAGAGAGAGTGCAGGAGGAGAAAGAGAAAGTCGTGGAGGAGGGTTAGTTTAATCTCACAGTTCGTTTCACCCGTTGCTTTTTGTTTTATACTTCCTTTTAAAGACATAAATCACTGATCATCCTAGAGAAAGGCCGAGAGACAGAGAGAGGAAGGGAGAGAGAGAGAGACTGTTAGATTAGCAGCAGTAGCTATATAATCATAATCAGATTATAAGTACATTAGCCATAATTTTCTTCTCTGTGATAAAGAGGCAAAACCATGAAGGAGTACATTGCGGCCTTGCAGCCGACCAACCGTATATGTGAATAAATTGGGTCATGGAGGCATGTATGTGTGTGCGTTTGGTATGTGCATGCATGTGTGTGTTGATGTGTGATTATGCATCAAGTGAGTAAATGTTTCTGTTTGTCTCTTAAGTACATCTGCTCTCAGTGACTTCACAGTGTTTACCAGCTGCTCACAGTTGGAGCATCCATAAATATACAAATAACTCATGAATTCATTCATTTAGTCCCATGTATGTGTGGCTATCTAATCTTAATATTATACTGCTGTCTGTGTCGACCTGTGTGCTCAGTATGCGTGTGTGTGTCTCTGCATAAATTGCGATAAATCAAGTGTTTACAGGAAAAGGGGAACTGTGGATAATTTCTGCTCTCTTCTTTTCAAACAAGTCTCAGAGGAACATGTGAGGAGAAGTAGAAATCAAGTGAAGAAACTCAAATAAAACTTTTTCTGGTGTTTGTTGGGGTAGAAAAGGAATAAAACATGGAGAGCTTTCCTTTTCTTTCCAGGCCACTGATTCCCTAATAGGAAGGCAATCATTTCTGGGGATTTTTATCCAAAATTTGCTTGAAAGAACCATGAAATGAACCTGCAAATTAAAGTGTTGCCAGTTATTTATAAACACAACTTGAAACTCTGCTGCACTTTTGTCACTTTGACTTTCCTAACATCCTCCCTCTGGCCATACAGGAAGTCGGAAGATGGAAAGAGACAGAAGAAGAAGAAAGTGGGTATCGTTTAAAGTAAAAACTTTTTTCCTCTATTCATGGAGGAGCAAGGGTGATAGAGGAGTCAGGAGAGCTAAAAGCAGATGGGGAATGCTGCTTTGTGCTGCAATCCAGTGTAGGCTGCAGGACTTTATAAATAGACACGGATATGCATCATTGACTCGGGGCTCTGTTCTGGTCTTTTCATGTATATGTGGTTGCGGGTAGAATTTGATTGTTTTGAAAGGTGTGTGTTGAAGTCTATTCTGAGGTTTGTGAGTGTGTGTATATGGAGAGAAGGGAATATCTATGTGATTGCGTGTCTTCACACCTTGGCCACAAACAGGAGTGTTAAAACCTCTCTGGCAGTGTGTGCAGACAGCGTTTTCACTCCTCTCTCCTCCATCTATCTCCCTCTGCCACTCACTCCATCCTAGAGGACATGTTCTGAGACATTTACACCCTGGTTCTGTCCGTGTGATATCCCACCCCCCCTCCACTCCCCCACCCCATGATGCCTGTTTTCTCCACACTCTCCTCTGTTCTCTCTTTTCCCAACATGCCTTTAGACACCCCACCACACCCATTTACCCCCCCTCACATCCTCTGTTGTCGATCCCTCCTTTCCTCCTGGGTTCAGGTGTGTCTAATCAATGTCTAAGCTGTTTAATCCTCTCTAGATGCGGCGCTGACGTGT
This sequence comes from Trachinotus anak, assembly GCF_046630095.1. Taxonomy (NCBI): domain Eukaryota; kingdom Metazoa; phylum Chordata; class Actinopteri; order Carangiformes; family Carangidae; genus Trachinotus; species Trachinotus anak. Next base: position 23,644,542 of record NW_027273870.1, read on the forward strand.
GTGTGTGTCTGTGAGCGTCTGTGTATACATGTCTGCCTGATTGTGGTGTCCTTGCATTTAATACAGACACAGAATAAAAATAAGGTAAGTCAAGGTAAGAAAGGTAGAGGGTCGAACTGCTGTAACCTCAACAAAGAACTGCTGTGGATGGATTTTCGTGCATGGTAATTAATTTGCCAGCAAGTGCTCTGTGAAAACACAAAAGTGTTTTTCACTAGGGGTGTGTAGTTATCCCTCTAAGGCGATTTGACACAAATCTATACGTGATTTGACAGTATGACGCACAATTCAAAGTCAATTTTATATAATTTGATTCTGCTCCTTTTAAGTACGTCTTAAAGAAACATCATGTTTCCTCCACTTCTGTGTCAAGAACAGACAAAAACAGAAAATGCCCTGGAAAATAACTGCCAAACTCACAACCAGTCACAGAGGATGTCTTTTTCACTAAGACTATGCCAACAGGATATTGTTGACCTGGGTTTGTTGGACACTGTCCTCCATCTAAATTTGGTATTTTCAACAATGTTATATGTAATAGGTAATAAAGCAGGTTATGGTTTTGAAATTTGCCTTCAGACAAGAGGAGTTTGGGGCCAGTGTGCTTTGGAAGTAGCATAAACTGGTAGCGTTACCCATTTTACATAGACTACTGCTGCCGTTAACTTTGCCATTAGTGCTCACACCACCAATGAGTTGCACGGTGCCACCGCACAGTTGGAAAGCTGCTAATGCAATCTAAATATGTTAAACAGCATTAGACAGTTGAGTATGATGGGACTTTAGGCACTGGACGTTTTGCAGGAAGTGGGAGCCTGGAAGTAGGTGTGTGATGAGAGAACTGAGCTATCTAGAGAGGGAGTTACTTTGACACATTGCTTTTGACAGATGTATTGATATTTGGCAAGTAGTACATATACATATAATTGGTTTTGTATCTGCTGTTATGTATAAAACTAGACTGATAAATTAGCTGGGCTAATATATCAGCTGATATTGGCTTATTACAGATACACTGCTATTTGTGTATGTTTTGGCTGATAAGTACATATTGTGGTTACAATGGATATTTTAAATTGATATCATTATTAGCCTCAATTATCTAGTATCAGTTGGGCTATATTTGTGTATAGTGTGTATGGCTGTATGGTTTTGGAATAATCTTTAATGGTGAAAAATAATTTAGTAGCATTTGTTTTTTACATGAGGTAGACGATTTCTTAATGTGTGTTGCGGTGCTCCCTCAGTGCCTTGGACTTGAGGATTGACTTATAACACAGTCTTGTAAAGACATTTGTATTTCCTGCCCTCAGAACAAACCAACTAAGTGCACAGGTGATCTAAGGGTGATGACTGGCAAGAGCCTGATAAGGCAAAGACCTACAGCACAGTCTAACTACGATGTTTTCCTCTTCTACTTTGGCACAGTGCAGTTGGTAGTCCGGTCGTATTTACCATGGCCTTCCCTGAAGCAGCACTTGCATGGAAAGCCTCAATTATCTAGTATCAGTTGGGCTATATTTGTGTATAGTGTGTATGGCTGTATGGTTTGGAATAATCTTTAATGGTGAAAAATAATTTAGTAGCATTTGTTTTTTACATGAGGTAGACGATTTCTTAATGTGTGTTGCGGTGCTCCCTCAGTGCCTTGGACTTGAGGATTGACTTATAACACAGTCTTGTAAAGACATTTGTATTTCCTGCCCTCAGAACAAACCAACTAAGTGCACAGGTGATCTAAGGGTGATGACTGGCAAGAGCCTGATAAGGCAAAGACCTACAGCACAGTCTAACTACGATGTTTTCCTCTTCTACTTTGGCACAGTGCAGTTGGTAGTCCGGTCGTATTTACCATGGCCTTCCCTGAAGCAGCACTTGCATGGAAAGCCATGGTACTTACTTGTGGAGGCCACTACCCTAATCATTTTATTGCTGCCTTCTGGGTTGAAGTGCAAATGCCCAAAAATGCTAACTTGAAAAAAAAATAAGACAGCCATATTTGCTACAACAAGGAGGACAGTTTCATCAGTGGAATAATGTCCTCCATTAGATTAAGTGGTGGAAAGGCTTTCTTAAGTTTGTGACAGCAGTACAGCAATGAGCCGACTAAAGGCTGTTAAGGGTTTAAAGGTCCTGTAGTACTAATAGCTGGGTTTGTAGTCTTCTTAGCCAAGTTAATGACAAGGTCATCCAGTGCCTCAACCATCACTTTCTCTTCCTCATACTAATCCAAAAACTTTATACTGATTTATTAATCTCTCTCTCTCTCTCCCTCTTTCCCTCTCTCTCTCTCTCTCTCTCTGTGTGTGTGTGTGTGTGCTGTAAAGGCCCAGGGCAGTGTACAAGCTCATATGTGCTTAACTCTGGTCTCAGTTCAACTCTTCTGGATTAGCTGCTGTCCTCTGCTCTCCAATCCCATCTCAACATTTTCTCTTAGCTGAGGCCACATCTGTTTCTGTTGCCATTCGTATGTATTTATTCACACTTACTGCAGCAAACAGATTTTTTTTCTCTTTCTCTCCACCAGTCTTTCCCCTCTCCTTCTCTTTTCTCTCTCTCTCTCTCTCTCTCTCTTGCTCTCTCTCTCTCTCTCTCTGACATATGGCAGTGTGATATCCACAGCCGCAAGGCTCTAATTTATTTAGCTAACGATCTACACCACCTCCCTGAATGCAGAATGAAGGTGTAGTCTCTCCCTTTCTTCTTTTCCCTCTCTCTTTCTGCCTCCCTCTGTCTTTACGCTGTCTATGCTGTCTAGTGCTGCCTCACCTGTTGTTCCACGCATGTAAACGAGCACACACACACACACGCGCACACACTCTCTCTCTCTCTCTCTCTCTCTCTCTCTCTCTCTCTCTCTCGTTTAATCTAATAAAGCAGGAACATGTTTTGTCAAGCAGGTTGTAAATACTGAGACTGTATTAGTGGAATGAAATTAGGAGCTGTGTGTGTGTGTGTTTGTGTGTGTGTGTGTGTGTGTGTGTGTTTGAATGTCTATATATTGATGTTTAGTCAAAATGTTTATGTGTGTATGTACAGATTTTTCTTAAACTGTGTGTCAGATGTTAATTGCTACAGGATTTTCTGCAGGTTGCGTGATTGAACTAATAAATCCAACATGATAAAAGTGCACCTACAGCACAGTGCATCTACAACAGTGTTTATCAATCATGTGTTTCTGTGTTATTTATGTGTGCATTCATGTGCATGTGTGTATGTTAATGAGTGAAGATTTTAGTATTGGAGTATGTCGGGCTAATATAGAAGGATCAGACCAGATTTGGATTTTTGGCTCTCTGCTTGACTACTTTCATCGCAATCACACATTCAAATTCACACCTTCACACCTAAACACACACACACACACACAAACACACACACCTTCTTCCTCTGCTAGTTCTCATTTTAATCCCTTAAAATTACCATATTGGTGCATAGCCGAGAAGAACACCTTGCCTTCATTAGAACCACGTTAATTTACAACTCCTCTCCTCTCCTCTCCTCCTTCTTCAGCCTGTGGTTAGTGGGATTGTTAAAGATTCCTGTGGTAGATTCGAATGTGTGTGCTCTCGGTTTGGAGAAACAGACAAGAGCACCAGCACAGAAGCTGAGTGATCTACTGCTGTGGACGGGGTCATCACAAAAACATGTTTCAGGCACTTAAAAAATGCCCCCTGACAAAATCCAGTAAAAGTGTACGCTTTACTCAACAGTTTGTTCAATGGCTGAGAAAATGCAAGTTTCAAAAGGGCTGTTTGATGGCAAGATAAAGTGGACAAAATTTTCAAAATAAAGCACACACTCCAATTGATTTAGGCTTTTTTTTCAGTCAGGTAATACACTGACTATGTATAAGTACCTCATCCCACCCCATGTCACATACCCAGAACTATCACTTTAACAGGCCCACTCACCACTCCCACAGGTTTGAGAAGGAGAGGGGAGGTGTTGGAAATGAACCTGGTCAAAGAATAAAAAGAAGAGGTGAGAGTAAAGTTTATCTATCATGAGGAGTTGGCTGCCTCTCCTGGTAGCTATAGCAACACAGCCACCCTTGGACCAGCTGGTATGTGTGCGAAGGGACCGGGATCGGTTGTTGGTGTCAGTTTGGATCACATCAAATTATAGTGGACTGCAAGTTCCATTAGATGCAATATTCACCAGATTACTCATGATGCTCTACTGGGAGCTGTTTAAGCATTATTGGACTCTGTATTTGTATGAAAGTGTGAATGAGCGTATTGGTAAGAAGTAAGGAACTCTTTCCCCTCTTCTGTGTGTGTGTGTGTGTGTGTGTGTGTGTGTGTGTGTGTGTGTGTGTGTGTGTGTGTGTGTGTGTAAGTAGGCCAGTGTTGCAGTTTAGTTTGAGGTTTGAGTCCAGCTCCTAAGAGACAGCTTAATAAATTGCTTTTTCTCTGCATCAAATCAGTGGAGAGATATGTGATTGGGAACTATTTCTTGACTGTGTGTGAGATGGAGTGTGTGAGGTGTGTAAGCATGTATGTGTCTGTGTGTGTGTTGTCAGGTTCCGAATTGAATTGTATTCAGCCTGTTTTTTATTCCCTAGACCTAGCAGGAAAAAAATCAGCTTCAGAAGGAAGTCAGGTGTATATAAAGCTTTCCTGTAAAAGGCGAGTGCCAAGGCAGATGCCAAGGCGGAGCTTCTCTCTCTTTCCCTCTCTTTTTTTCATGAAACCCAGTACAGTGGGAGGAAGCATAATGTTTGCACTCGTATGTCTTCTTGCATTATTTGTTTTCCTGTGTTTAAGTGACACTTTTTTATGCATATCTTTGTTGTTTAAATGAAAAAAAAATTGTGTCTCTGAGTCTGTTTACATGGGTTTTTTCAATTTTGTGAGGGTCTAGCGAAAGTCAGTCAGAGACAAAGTAATTAGCTAAGTGTTGTATTTACTCCCAGTTCAACCTGCAATCATTTTAATTTGTTTATTCAAACCAGGCAGCATTTGTTTGTTCTTTACAAAGGAGCCCTGTACATTGGCTGCACCAGAGGTGTGTATGTGTGTGTTCAGCAAATTAGTTTGTTTACATCTCTAGCTGCAAATGCGAGTCATATTTCTAGTGTGCATGCCTTTGTGTGTGTGTTTGTGTTATATCTACATACGTGTATTTGGGTGCAAGCGAGTGCGTGTGCATTTATCTGCATATCTGAGTTGTTGAGTTCATTAACTATAACATTATACTTTATGGTTTGCTCCCTGGTTGTAGACGGTTTTATTGGACGACTAATTGGCAGTATAGGCCAGATAGTGGTGTGTGTGTGTGTGTGTGTGTGTGTGTGTGTGTGTGTGTGTGTGTGTGTATTTTAAAAATGGAATTTTGTGCGTTACCCCATGTAGCTGGTCAACTCTCATTTTCCCAAGACCACTGTTGTCAGTGAATATTGGTACTGAATTTGTGCTTTTTTTTTCATACGTACTCATTTGTGTGTGCTCATGGGGGTGTAAAAGGCATTTACAAACATGGAGGTGTTTGTAAACGTGTGTTTGTATGTGGATTTGTGAGGATGTGTGTGCCAGTTAGAATGTGGGGCAGGCACTAGCAGATGCAGATCAATGCATCTATTAGCAGTTATATTGATCTAGAGCTCTGTTAAGCCTACTAAACGCTGATCAAAAAGTCCTCTGATACATTATGAGCCCATAACCCTCCCAGCTGAAAATTATATCAGTACAAAAGGTTTTCCAATGATCCAGTGATACAGGACATTCATTTCAATTTATTTCAGACAAGCCTTGTTGCTGCGTTGACTCAAAAGTTGCTGAAGTTAGTTTGAGTTACAGCAACTACTGATGTGTACAGTTTTCGATGTTCTCCCTGGCAATGGAATGGGATTACAATACCACATGCATGTGCACACACACACACAAGCAAACACACACACGCACATGCAGCCTAACCTCTGGCCAGCGTCCCATCCAAGGTATTAGGGGGTCTTAAGAGGCAGAATTTACTAATGACTTCCTTTATCTCCTACACACAGCTTTAGACCTGATCACTGAGGCTCTACACACACACACACACACACACACACAATCACACACACACACACAACCCAAAATACCATGGCTGGATAAAAACAGGCAAGCATTGCAGTGTTGGATAGTCAGACTGGAATTCATTTATTTTTTTGTCATCATCTTTCTTCTTTTCACTTTTTTTGTATGTTTGTTTTCACTTTGCACTTGTGTAGTGTGTTTATGTGTTGTGAGTGCACAGGATGCTATGGCATTTCACAAGCACTAAAGCAGTAGTTTTTAGCAGCACATTTGATTACCCTAATGTTGTCTCTTATACTGCTTTTATACCAGACACAAGAAGTTGTGTGAAAGGTCTCCTCTCCTCTTTCCTCCTCTTTTTTGACATTAGTTGCTTTGGTTTCCATTGCCCTTCAGCTTTTGTTTTGTATTGGTAAACTAATTTACACCTCTAAGGGAGAGAGAGATGAGTAAAATGGAAAGAGACAGAGAAACACAGAAAGAGCAGTGGGAGTGTGGAGGGAGCCAAGGCTTTTATTTAAGAAGCTAAGGCAGGATTTGCAGTAAATAAGTCAGGTTGGAAGATGGGACTAAAAGATGAGTTCAGATGAGGAGAGAGAAGTAGTAAGAGATTTGGGTGGATGAAGGAATGAGGGCAGCTAAGCCTGGTTGCTCATCTAGCTAGCTCTAAACACAAACATACACGGATATGTTTGGACACATGCTCTGTGGACATAATTCCTGGAAATACTTTCATATTTAGGCCTTTGGACATATTTGATGATTTGCAACCACCAGACTTCCTGTGTCCCACCTCCACACTCGAGGAAGAATTTCTCGCTCGCTCAAAGAAGTTGCTTTGCCAGTTCACAGCTTAGAGTCCTGCCACTACATGCCACTGTACGGGCTTAGATCTGATAGACCATCTGGCTTCATATCAGATGTAAACATTGCTGTGTGTAGACCATCAATATCTCTTCATCACTGAGCAGACATGTTAAAGTATGTGAGTGTGTACAATGTTAGTGGGCATGTCTCCTGCACTGTAGAAAGCACGGTCTAGAGATGATGTGTGGACACCTGCTCGCAACCTTTACCCTCTTCTTCAAACCACCATCCTGTTGCCTGGCTATGCTATTACATGTCCCCCCCCCCGTCTGGTAGTTTTTTGAGCGCGTTGCTGCTCACAGTTTTTGTGCAGGCAGAGCATTGCACAATCACTTGTTTAATGTGAGCAATCTGTATCCTACTTTCTATCTCCCGATTTCTCTCTTCTTGCTCATCTCTATCTTTCTGCTGGTTTATGATAGCTCTAATGTGGCCCATGAGCAAAAATAAATTGTGCAGATTAATGCATGACGAAAAGAGAACATCAGTTTCTCCTCATGTCGGCTCAACAAACATGATGTAATTCTGAAAATGTTTCATATCAGTATGTACATTTTTCTGGGGTCACTATCCAGATTGCTGCATATTCATTAACTCTTCATACTTGCAGCCATCACTGGAGACTGATAGCTGCTGTATTAACTAATAAGAGCCTTTAAGTGTTTTGTACATCTTGCCACATAATGAACAGGTAAAGGGGTCAGTTCCCTGAGCTAATCTTTCCTGTTGTAATTATAGTGACAGTGGGTACACAGAAAATTATGGCAATTGTGGTATCTTCCAAAGTATTTCACCTTAATTTTCCACTCTAGCACACAAAGACGTTATTGCCGAAATGATTAGTTCAGTAATTGATTAGTCAGTTGAAAGAAAAATTCATCACTAGTGATTTTTGATTTCTCAAGCAAAACATGCAAAAATGCGTTTGTTTCACTTTCGCAAATGTGAGCGTTTGCTGCTGCTTTTGTGTGATTATTGTAAATTGAATATCCTTAAGTTTACTATTGCTTGCTGTGTAATTTGTCTTTACATAACATGCATGTTTCAATTATTTATTCACTTTTCATTCACTGATAAGCAGTGATACCATTGTTGTCTTTTCTGAGGAGGGATCTTTGTTGCTCTTGTGAATGTGAAATTGAAAATATAGCTCAGTTATTTTTCATTCTGTCTGCATGTTGATTTTTACCTGATTATCAAAAGCTGGGAAGCTTTGTATTCAGTTGGCATATACTGTAGAAGAGTAAGTGCAAAATGAAGTGAAAATCTGAGTGGTGAAAACACAGTGGATGAGTAGCAGTCCAGCCGGGTCAGAAAGGCAAACCTAATTAGGTATTGGCTGGATGCAGCATGGGCCACTCTGATTTTAGTCTGTCTCAACATCCCTCACAGTCATTATAAACTCACCAAGAGAGACCAGCTGGATTGTCTGACAGTTCTACATTGGCCTTGTTCTGTGTGTGTGTCGAGGTTCAGAGATAGCTTCGAAATGTTGGAGAGTTTGAAAGAGCTCGGCTAGTTACGTGCACACACCCTGACTCCCCTGTGATGTGAAAATGAAAACTGATCATGCAAAGGTTTTCAGACTTCCTCTGTCTCATGCTTTCTCGCTCTCTCTGTCCGTCCTGCTTTCTCTGGTTCACCCTGGCACATGTCTTGCTGAGACGATGGAAAAGAAAACACACACACACACACACACACACACACACACACACACACACACACACACACACACACACACACAGACACTCATACAGTACACTTATGAACGTGCCATTTTTCAGGCTCTCACTGGCAACTCTTTAGCAGACTAGGTTCAGCACTTGCAACTCAAGGTGCTTTTCATTGCTTTAAACCTGGACAGCTTTGTGTGTATAGAGGAGAGGATGTGTCTGTGTGTGTGTGACATGGAGTGTGCATCTTGGTGTTTCTACGTGTGTGTGTTTGCATGCACGCACTCCAGGGGGACTGCTATCTGATCCATTGAGATGAATGGCCTGTCTGTATCTTCTCTATACAGCTGACACTATCAAATAGCCGCTGCTTTTCCCTCTCTTTTACTCTCTCTCTCTCTCTCTTTCCTTGTCTCTCTCTTGCTCTCCCTGTCACATAACCCTATTGCCCATTGGTCTCCTCTTACTCTATTGCGCCCTCATTTGTTGTTTACAAGTAGAGCAAAGGATGACTGGCATTTTATCTTGCAGACGAGAAGAGCAACAAAGATAAAGGAGACAGAAAAATAGAACCAAAGAAAGAGAGAGATTCAAAGACGAAGAGGTGGAGGAAGCCTCTCTGTCTGCCAGCATCTGTTGCTGCAGGGCAGAAACAAGGAGGTGTGTGTGTATGTGTGTGACAGGGCAAGCGTGATGGTCAGGATTAATTCAGACAGACCATTTGATGCCTGAGCGCCTCTAGTTTCTCCTACAAATGCTTCAGTCTTTCAGATCCTCTGTTTCTCTCTCTACCTTTTATCAATCCATCTATCAGCCATCCTGACTGCTGCATCATTATTATCAGCGTGATGACTTGGTTTTTACAGTCAGCTGTTAACATGTTGTGTTGGAAGAAAGTCATTGGCAGCTGTTTGGCTTGTCAGTATCACTGGTGCTGTTTGGTGCACAAGCCAGACAGCACCTGGTGAATTGTTTTCCACGTTTGCCAGCATTTACATATTTCCTAAAAATCCCACTTTATTCAGAGAGCTTCACCCCAGACATGAATCACTATTTATAATTAGCGGCACAGTGAAAACAAAACTAATTCAATTTGACGCCCTCGGATCTCATGGAGCTATAGGAGATATTGTGAATTCAGATCACAGAGAATTTGGTTGCCCAAAGGACCACAAATACACCAGTGTGACGATACTTTTAGTTGAATGTTAAACTAGCTTATCGCTGTTAAAAAGCGATTTATAAGTATATAAGCAAAATGTACTTTAATGAGCCTGGCATTTAAGTCCTTATCCTAATAGTCCTGTTGCCTGTGCCCCAGCGGCTGGATGTGGGTCGGCTGAGTTCAAACATTCGTTTCTGTTTCTCCACAGTGATGCAACACTCGCTGTCTCCAGTCTTCTACATTACTTCGTCCTGTGTGCTGAGTTGGAGGCTATGCCTCATTAGGAAACATTAGCAGCTCAACTAGGCAATAATAACAGCTCCATAAATCACACTGTTCCAGCATATAGGTCTTACTAGTATTATGGACCATTGTAATTTATTTTCCACAGGTAACACTGCAGGTCAGTTTACTGGTCAATCCAGTGCTGTTAACAACAGAGGGCTGATAGTGTCATTGTTTGTGATAGATTCATTTCTTGATGTTTACCACCTGTTTTCCAACTCCTGCTGCAGGCTATTTTACAAACTTCATTGCCTCTGAATGTGACTCAGAATTGCCAACAGTGCCTTGTACTTTACAGTATAGTAGAGTATTTTTCCCAGCTAAACTTTGTTGCCAGATGCAAATTGATACTTACTGTATTAACATCAGTGGGAATTGTCTTGTCTCTATTTAATCAAAGAGAAGAGACGTTTTAATTTTATTTGATTGTGTTTAATGTGTTTGTGACTGTGTGTATGTGTTTGTTGCAGTGTTGTACTGTACTGTGCTGGTGATAATCTGTGGTGTTATTGAGAGTGTTATACTGGGAGTTGTATTCTGCCTCTCTTCTTTTGACTGTCAGACACACTAATCCTCTTTCCTCCTTGTGCGCTCTCCTCCTACTCTATCCTCTCTTTCTCTCTGCTGCTTTTCTGCTGAATAGCCAGGCTCATGGGATGTTGGCCATACGATTCCACCTTTGTCTCTTAAACAGCCCCTGTTTTACTCTATCATTTCATTGCCTCTTATTATTTCTGCAAAATCAACATCTTTTCTCTTCTGCTGCCATGCTCATTTCTCATCATATTCTCCTTCTGAAGTGACTGAAGAAACAATGGCTGCTTTGTCTTTTTGTTGTCTGGTTACACATTTATTATTCTAGCTGCGTGTTTGTTTTATTGTGAAACTGGGTGTGTCTGTGTGACAGGCGCCTTATTTGATGTTTACCTGTAGTGTACTAATTAATCATTCATAATGCAGCTTGTGTTTTTAATTAAGCCCACACTCAGATGCTGTTGTCACAGTTGAGGCTTTTTGACGATGTAAAAAGAGGCATAAAAGCCTCTTTCTGTCCCTGCCACCTTCCTTCTCTCTGGTTCGATCTGTTCTGCAGTTGACAGGTAATTTATGAGAGAGAGAAAGGAGTGGGAGGGGGGCTACTCCGACACAGACCTGGCGTCAGCAGACACACACACACACACACACACACAGAGGGTAAATCATCACCTTGTCTGTGTAACTGATGGTTGAGTTCAGAGGTCAATGACCAATACCTGACCTTTCTTCATACTACAGATGACGTGTGTGTGTGTGTGTGTGTGTGTGTGTGTGTGTGTGTGTGTGTGTGTGTGTGTGTGTTGTGCATGCGAGTGTGTTTTTGTGTATTTGCTGCCGTCTTTGCTGGGAAGGGGTAATCAGTTTCCTTGTAGTGGTGATTTAATCTGTGGGTCACGTGCACAGGATGGATTCATCACAGGGCAGATAGATCACTGTCACACAACCACAGACGCAGACACACACACACACACCCACACACACCCACACACACAGTTGGTAATTTATATGAGGTTAAATGGTTGGTCAAATGGTAAAGCTGTGGCGTTGACCTGGAGGTCACTGTAGGTTCTACCTTCTACCTTCTTTCTCCCTCTGATAGTCCTCTGTCATTTCACATAAGTCCAGTCTGAACAACAAATCCACCTCAGCTCACACCTCCACTGTTTCTTCATTGTAACACACTTTAAAGCTGAAACTTTTACACAGTCTGTCTGTTTCCTTAGATGTGGGTGGACCCCCCACTCTTTAGGGAGTAGGATGTGATCGTGAAACTATGAAGAGGCAGAAAACAAAGAAGATAAAAGGGTCATAGGTAGACTTGTTTCTTTTGTGAAAGGTTTTTCAGCATGTGCGTGTGTGTTTTGTTGTGTTTGTGTATTCTCTCATGACTGGTGTTGCTTTCTGTGTTGTGCAGAGCGCAGATACTGTGCATGTATCTGTTTGTTGCCCCTGCATGTATTGTGTTTTTAAGTATATGCTAATGTTTTTATCTCACTGCATCCAATCCTGTTTTTCCGAACTGAAACCTTGAAAGATGTATTTTTGGCTTTTGTTGTGTGATACCGTGTGTGTGTGTGTGTGTGTGTGCGTGTGTGTGTGTGGTGTGTGTGTGTGTGTGTGTGTTTAAATGTGTATGTGTGGTGCACATTAAAGTGTTCCAACCAAGAGATCGAGGCCTTAAGTCAAAATGATAGTGGAGTACAATAACAGTTTTTGTCTCACCAAATTATATGGAAAAACCCTCAATCTGCATTTGTTTACGGCTTTCTCTGTCTCACATTCTTTCACCACACACAAACACACATGCACAACCTGACCCAAAAAGCAAAGGATAAGAAGTTAGGCATTCAGAGGAAGTGAAAAGGGTAAACCGTCTTTGTAAAAGCAGTGGATGTATAGTTGTTTGTGACTGTTTTGTTCTTTATTTTTCTAATTAAAGACCATGGGACAATAAAAGGATTTGCCTGCTGTGGGGCTGTATATATATATTTGCTTGTTTTTGTGTGTTTTTGTTTGTATTCCCTAGCACATCCGTGGGTATATAGTATCTATGTTTTTTGTTTTTGTCTTTTGTCGACATAAAAGCATAACCACCTTTACATGCGTGCATATGTTAATGGACATATGTTTTGCTTTTTGAACATATTCCCCTGTTCCTGTGTGTTCTACTTGAGTGTGTTGCACTGTATGTTTAAGTACACAAACACACATACACGTATATATACATGTATATTTCCATGTGTGCTGCAGGCAGGATGGAAGGCAGGCTCTTGACATTTGCCATATCAGGCAAGCTTCAACCTTCTTTCATGTCAATTAAGGCAATTAAGAGATTAAGTATGTGAATGGAGATTAGCATGAATTACCATATCTGAGGGAGGGACTGGATTACTTCCTCTGTTCCCTCACTTGCTCTCACGCCTTCTTCTTGCTGTATCTTATCTCAAATTCACTCATTTGTTAAAGGGAAAACATCCAAAATCTTAAAATACGATTTCTTCAGATTTTACAGTGCATTGTTGTATCTTTCACAGGTAAAAAAAAAACAAAAACACTCAGGGGGGTCTATACAGAAGAGATTTGTCAAATATGACAAATAAATATGGAAAATAAAGATAAATGAATTTAAAGCGAGGTACATTTTGTCTGAACAAATAAATACATGGTTTTAGTTTCTCACAGTGGTGGTGGTTTGTAAAAGAGCTGGATGTTATTCAGTTTGCTGTGAGTCTTTCAAGCCCATCGCACTCACATCACACACCCTTGTTGACTGCGACTGGCTTACACTCGCTGAAGAGAAGAAGGATACTTTCTCTGCTCCTACTGAGCGGCTGAAAGTCGCTAATGATGATGATGATGTCATTTTATTACAGTATTTCAGCATGTCTGCTTCTGCCAACATGCTGGTGAGCCAGTGATTAGCTCTGATCATAAAAACAGGCTCAGCCTCTGTATCAGACATAGGAACCGCTACAGAGTGGGAGATTCGGGAGATAACAGGCTGAAATAAAGACGGCTCAAACATTAGTCTGCTGGCTGATTCACAGCGGCGACATCAGCTGGAAAAGTCTGCACACAGTATTGTATTTTCATACGGTCCCTACCTTCAGACAAGCTCCATTTTGGCCTTTCTACAATATCACACCTCTTGAATTTAATGGCTGTCGGCAGCTCAGGCTGGTGTACAGTGACGCAGCCTCATTTATTTGTTTTCACACACAGTCCAAATATTTTCATATGCATTTTTTAAAATTCACAATATGATAGTGATGTGATCTTTAGTGATACAAGTGGGGAATCTGATGTACTTTTTTTTATAAAGCTTTCTTGTCCCATTATGAAACAAAATGCAGCCCTGAAGCAGTGATAGTTCTCCCACTTGTGAGAACCGGGAGAATTTCACAAGCTGATACTGGAGCTGAGAAATCACTTCAAGATCCACTCTGTGATGTCAGCAGGCCAGTCTGATAAGATACTGAAAATGACACAACAAAACGAAACAGCCCAATTACAGCGATCCCGAATAGCAACTGGCAGTATGGTAAACACTTACACACACACACACACACACACACGGCACACATATTGTACGTTGACTCAGAGAAACATCATCTTAAAATAGAATGGTCACATCTCTACCACTGCTAAAATGTATAATAAATAAATTCACCTCTTTTGACCCTTTGATTAATACATAAAACACAGCAGGTCTGGTGTGAAATTTCTGAAAGCCAAAAGTCTCAGTTGGTTTGTAAACGAATAGACTAAATGCGAGGTCGATTAATAATTTTATGTCCAGCATTTTTGGACAAAAATGCCTTCAGGTTACTTAAAAGCATGACATTATATTTCAATGGCCATTAATATACTGTAATTAGGTAGGTCTTATGAGTACAGCCTATTTGTGGAAAACACTTCATTGATATGTGGGTACATGATAACATCAGTGCTGAATGTACAGTCAGTGGAAACAGTGAGGCACACCCATCTTCTTTCCTCTCTGCTTAAGGAAACTTATCACTGAGGGAATCGGTGACTTTGCTGTTGTTTGTCTGTGGCATGTTCTCTTCGTGGGATTTACTCCAGCTTCCTCCCCCAGTCCAAAGACATGCAGTTTAATTGCTGACTCTAAATTGACCGTAGGTGTGAATGTGAGTGTGACTGGTTGTTTGTCTCTATAAGTCAGCCCTGTGTTAAACGGTCCAGGGTGTACCCTGTCTGCTGGAACTGGCCCCAGCTCCCCCGTGACCCTCAAAGGATAAGCAGTATAGCTAATGGATGGATAACATGCCCACATCTGCAAAGGATCACCCTCAGTGCTTTCCCATCATCCAAAATGCCTGGCCTTTCAATTACTCTCAATGAAGCACCTCCAGGCTTTGCCTTTTGATGATATCACTGACACCAGTTTTATGCTGTCTTGTGTTTCTAAGAAAAGAAAGATGCACTCATTTTCACAAATTTAACTGAGCTGACTAAACTGATTCCTTTCATCCTTTGACTGTTTCTTTTCAGGTCTGTTTTTTTTTTTTTTTACCCTGTACATCTATTCATCTATTTTGCTGCTTGTTTTCCAGTTCTGCTGAACTGAGAGCTAAAGTGCTTCTGTCAAACCAAAATAGAAGCCTAAGAAAGGTGGTTCACACCTGTCACAGAAGAAAGCAGTCAGGCGTTTTTATAGAAACTCCCATGAAACGCAGAATTAAAGTGATAGGGAAAGAGAGGCAGCCATGAAAGGACAGTCATTTTAGCACACTGTCACCAATGGAGTCCATCTCTTTAACCTTAATGATTTAAGAACTGTTCCTTTGGATGGATAGAGAGTGAGATGGAGCAGGATGACAGAGTGGTCATTTTAGCACTTCCTGCTTTATTCCATCTCTTAGTAATGACCTCTAACCTCAATGATTCATAGTGTAGGAAGGGATGGCACATGCACGCACAGATTCACCTGTATACAGACTCACTCTGTCAGGCTTCCGACTCTCCAGAGAGCTTTTACCTGAGAAAAGACTCCATGCACCAACAAGCCCCCCCCCCACACACTCTTTCAATGGCACCTGCCGTCTCACACTTTACTTTCTCTAACCTATCATTACATCATGAAGTAGCCTCTGACAAGTAGAAGTTTAAAGACACACTTTAACTTTCGTGTGTCCAGACTCCTAAAGGTGCTTTTTAGAGCTGTGTGTGTGTGTGTGTGTGTGTGTCTGAGTGTGTGTTTGAGTGTGGGTTCGGGTGAGCTGCTTTAACAGGTCGTGCAGATCTCAGTCTACAGGCTTCATGTCCTAATCGCCTGTGAAAATGATTGTGCTGCCTCTCTCATCGATCACACCCTAGACTTCTTTGACCACCTTTACATTAGTATGCATATGCATATGAGACCTTTCAATGATATACAGGGTTCTGCTTCCTGTCTGTGTCTCTGTCTTTAACTTCCTGGACACGTGCACACACCTCACATACATACATACACACATTCACGGTGCACACAACAGGTCTAAAGAAACACACACACGCAATATCAAGCCTGCATAAATGAATTCATTATGCTAGCACACACATTCATTTTGACGCAGTTCTACAATGCTGCATGAGTGATGACGTGTGTGTGTGTGCGTGTGTGTGTGTGTGCGTGTGCGTGTGTGTGTATGAGAGAGAGAGAGATCATAAATCTGAAGTGTAGTGCTGGATGAAATGTATGCATGTTGCTGATGGCTGTGCCAGCGAGGACACTGGATATTTCTCTGGGTAGGGTAAACATTGCTAAAGGCTTGCCACTGTCCTCCAGTTTCTCCAACCCTGGACCCCCCCCCCCCCCCTCCCCAAACAAACACTGTTCCTTCTTCCTCTCAAGGGGAGATGAATCTTCTGGTATTTGAAGTCCCTTTGATAATCCCTTTTGGGGGAGATCATCAAATTGCACACGCACAAATACACACTGACAGATAGACGGGCAGACACGCTTGCATGCCATGTGTCTGTCTGAGCGTTGTTGACGTGTGGTTGTGGTGGTGATCAGTGAAATGCTGATCCAGATCTTGTCTGTTTCAACGCTGGGTAACATCTCTAGTATGCTTTGCCATCACATCACATTACATCAAATCTCATTACGTCTCTTCTGATAGAGGGCTGTCACAAACACTACCCCGGTGACAGACTCACCCTTTGTGGTTGACTCATTTCTCCCTATCATCCATCCCTATCATTTTCTTTGTTCCTGGCACACTTCCTTATCACTGCCTACATCCTCTACATCTGTCCTCCATTATATTCCACTATCTACTTTTTTTTTTTCCCTCCCGCACACTCATTTGATAGCTTTACACATATATTCTCACACACACACACACACACACACACACACACACACACACACACACAGTGGAGCAGACAATAGGATGATAGACGGCCTATTGAATAGTAGAAATTGCTCCCTGCTGGTTTGAATGTGTTAAAGTTCTTAATAGCTGCAAGTCAGCATAAGCTATATCATAACAACGCACAGACACACAAACACAGTACTCCTGTATACCATGCACACACACTCATACATAGGCGTTTGTTCTGTGTGTTATTCCTCCATGGGTAGTATAGCATGAGTGGTGTGCAGGGTATTTACATTTGCTTCAGTGATAGCAAAGCACTTTCTCCATCTTCCATCCTTATTTCATACTTTCATACCTCCACTCACAATCAGCCTCTACACACACACACACACACACACACACACACACACACACACACACACACACACACACACACACACACATATATATATATATATATATATATATATATATATATATATATATATATATATCAAGAGAGAGAGAGAGAGAGATTATTTAAAAAATTTTTTACGTCTCTCCTGAGTCTAAATAGCAGCATTTTTTTCACCCTGCTAGAGCTCTTTCTGTGAGTGTTCTGTAGCTGGGGGGGGGGGGGGCTGAAATGAATGTCAAATGCTTTTTCAGGTCGTCTGTGCTCCCATCCAGAGCGTTGCCTAGACCGGTCCTTTTCTCAGCCACTATCTGTGTGTATGTGTGCTCACTTGTGTTTTGTTACTCTATACTTTAGCACTAACCATAATACACACACACATACCCACAAACAGGCTGGTAACATTCCTTAGGGGAAAAGCTGGTCTGTGCTTGACAACTTCATGCTTTCCTTGGGCTCCAGGAAAATTGTGGTTTTGGGAAATTTGATGTGCTGGGGTGCGTGACTCTGCATGTGTATCCACGTATGTGTGTGTGTGTTGCATGGCATGGGAAAATCTTAGGGTTTACCAGAAACTTCCTATCAACTGTGGCAGCTAAAATATACTTCCACTCAACGGTTCTCTCCCACATCACCTTTTATCTGATAAGTTGGCCTGATACACACTCTCCGGCCTTTACCACTGAAGTCATCACACAAACAAGCACTTAAAACACTTCAAGACGAGAAGCCATTTGGTTCTCATCATTGCTGTATTCTAAAGGAGTATAATCTACTTAGCTTTGAAGAACTCATCAAATACAAAAATGTCTTCCTAGTTTATAAGATTATGCATGGCCTAGCTCCTCCTCCTCTGTCTGGCTTCATCAGCTTCAAATCTACTGCAAACAGAGCTACTAGAGGTGCTGCTAGGGGGACTGCACAATCCCACGCAGAAAAACTGCATTTAGCCAGGCCGTCTTTTCCTTCACAGCAGCACATCAATGGAATTCAGTACCACAATCAATTAGAAACTTCCCATCCTATTATTCTCAAGTATAACTTTAGAAAATGGCTTATTGAGAAGCAACAATGCTAACATTGATGCTGTATCCTTTAAGTGTATTATATATGCTGTATTTTATATGCTTTTTATCTGTATTGTAAATGCCTTTGTCACAATGTAATATGTCTGTAACTTTTGTACTTACTGTGTTGTTGTTATTTTTGGCTGCCTAACAACATCCGGCAAAGGGACTCCTGATGAAAACTAAAATAAATGTAAATGTCCCATGAAAACATGGGACATTTACATTTATTTGAATGTTGATTAAGGTACATTGTCCCTTTTTAAACAACTTTAAAAAAAAAAGTGACCTGAAAAATATGTCGTGATGCTGACTCTGTCTAATGTCTAATGACTTTCACTCTGTCCATCTCTTTGAGTTATCACAGACAGAGCAGGGAGCTGTTAGACAAAGAAATATAAAGAAGAAGAGAGAAAGTCCTTCCACACAAGATCGTGTGCCGCTGCAGGAGAGTTGTATTTTTCCGTGCTGTGCTAGACCGCAAAAAGTTCAAAATATGTGTTTACTTCTGTGATGGGTACAGAGAGTTTTTCACTTTATGGCTCATTAGAGAGAGGGAGAGAATGAGGATGAAAGATAGGAAAAAACTGAGGGATGTAGCGAGAGTGAAGAGATGTGTGTTTGTGTATGTGAATGTTTGTGTCCAGTACCAGTAAGTTTACTAAGCTGATAAACAAAGACAACTTTCTTCATTGTATTTCAGCTTCTGCTGTTGTGGAGGAGTGTGAGTGTGTGTGCATGAGAGTAGGACAGAGAAAGAAAGACGGACTGATGTGCGATACAGAAAATGTTTTTCTGAACTTCCTGCTCGGGTGAATGTGTATTTGCCATCATCTTGTTGTGTCTAGTCCATAAGTGCATAAGACTAGAGGGGCACCTCTTGGGTTCATTGCCCTCTAAATGGCTTAGTATAGCAGTGACTCTGAGTTACTATGCTGATGAAAAAAGGCTTGAGAGAGAAGGCAGGGTAAATGTTTTCTTCCATTTCTTGGTTTTCTTGAATGGGAAGGGCCCTCTTCTCAGCTGATTCTCTCTGCACATTGTGTACACCAGAGCCTGACCTATCCTGGATTGTTGAATCCTAAAACAATAGGATAACAATACATCTGAATATATTTAATTTCTTTTAGCATAAGCATTCCTTACATGTAGTAGAAGTCAAAGCAACTGAGGGACATTTTACAGCTGAAAAACACTTGTCAGTTCTTCCTGTTGGACAAACTGTACTGGTAGTGTTTCTAAGCAAACTTGTACTGTGTACTGCAGTTGTAATTCTGCAATACTCATCAGTCATCTTCTATGCCTATACCAATATTCAGCTAGTCAGTCAGTATCCTCCAATGATAATGACTATCTGATTTAATAGGCAGGTGCTGGTGTACAAATTCTACTTACTGAAAAATAGGATTTTATGGGGCATGCTGGTTGGCAATGCATGCACCTTGTAAACAATGTTTAAATAGAGAATATGATCAACAGGGATCTATCATAACACAGAACAATCCTCCTAATTAGGATGTGCTGAACTATGAACATGACCCGTGTCCACTACCTTTTGCTTGTTGTTTTACATCTAATGGTTTCCCTTCAGGGTTGTTAAGATGTGACAGCAGACAGCAGGTCCAGTGAGGACAGAACCAGGCAGAGTGATGGCAGGATGAGATGTCAAGCTTTTAACCTTCAAACCCTACAAAACGGCTGGTTGAACATTAAAAAAAAAAGTAAAGCCTATAAATTTTGACATGGACTTGTTTGCCATAATAGTTATACCATTCTCACACTTAGAGCAATCGGTTTTTAATTTAGCCACTGAAAAATCCCATCAGTATAAACAGGAGAGAAAAGCAGCACCTCTGAAACATACCATACCTTGACATGTTGGATAATATTACTGCCAAAGTGATGTTTTTTTCACTGTGTTTGTAAAGAGGCTCTTTTTCCTCTCAAAATGTATCTCACCAATAGTTACCCTTCAATATAAGGAGCAAAACACACCACAAAGTGCTGTTTTCAGAGCCAGATAGTTCAGATTTAAATGATCTGCTCAGAGGAACCCTCATAGGCCTCAGAAAAGAGTTTTCTGGATGAAGTGTTCTATGATGTGTTTTTCTGTCATTACCTTTCTTGGCCTTTAGAGGGGCTTAAATGTTGGCTGCACAGGTATGGAGAGGGTTGATGACAGTATGAGAGCAAAACATAACCTTTTCATCTAACAAAGGTTATTAATCACAGTTAAGAGCCTAATGCAAAGACAGACATTATATGATCTTAGATGAAACTGACACAGGCAATTACACTACATTTTCAGTTAGAGTTTAATCGGTGATTGTGGATCAGTTTATGAGGCTTGCCGCTATTACATACCTGCTAAATACAGTTCTTAAAAGAATGCTTCATCAGAAATGCATGTTTTGAGTATCAAATACTAATCGCTTGTAGTCTTGAAAGGTGACTGAAAAAACTGTGGCTTGCCTCTTCGTTGAGGACGGCACCAGTAGTCAGTTTTGACTAAGACCAAATGGAGTAACTGTTCATGCCTGTCAAAGTGGTCTCTCCTTTTAGCCCCGCTCCTTACCAGATGGCAGCTGTAATGCACTGATTTGTTGTTTGCCTCCTGAAAGATGGGGAAGAAGGAGAGAGAGTGTAAGGGATAAGTGCAAGTGCAGCCTCAAAAATAATTAAAGTGTTTTCTCTCCCATGCCCTCATGCCCATTTCTGTTTCTTTTGCTTATTTAAGTGTGTGATTCCAGGAAAAAATATTCCCTGTAACCTAACCAAATTATCCAGATTACAATGTGTTCCCCGTCCAAAAAGAAGCAGCAAAAAGATCGAAAACTCAGATTTCCCTCGTTAATTTCAGTGAGGCCACTGCACTGGCACAGCCGGGTGCCACTGTAGACGTCCAGCAAAAAGTTCATTGTAGTTTATTGTCAACCTTTACTGCTTCAGAGTGCAGCTTCATCTGTCAATTAAATACATTCAGCTGTCTATACAGGGTCAGACACCTTGTAACATAAAACCCGTTAGTTGTGCTAAATTCATCTTGCAAACAATGAGACAGGAAAATATTGCTGCTGTGATTTTACAATCCTGCCTCAAATGAGTAGACTATAAACAGCTCTGCAGTGTCTTTGTGTCTGATAAACCCCAGAACTTGATTTCCTAGTTTGAACACCCAAAACTCTCCTTGTTTTGTTTTGCCAGAGGAGGAGAAAACACACTACATACATGTGACCATGTTGACTAGCTGGCCCAGATTTATGGTATATTCAGCATTTGTCATAGGAAAACACCAATTGACAAATACTCTCACCAAAAACTGTTCATCTAGTGCAGTCTGTGCAACCAAATGCAAGTATCAAAATACATGGTTCAAATATACCACATGGTACATGGAAAAGCTGATATTGCCACAATGCACACAAAAATGTATGTGGCTGATTTGGACCCAAAAGGATTTGAAATGTGTCATTAGGGCTGTATTAATGTATCAGAGTCAGTTTTGTATTTTGGGAGTTTTTTTGTCTATGTGCGTGCGTAGCTGTGACTCTTGCGTTCAGCTGGCTGAAAGACAGCAACACAGAACATGCTTTCCCTCTCTCTCTTTCTCTCTCCGTTTCTCGCCCTCCCTCTCTCTCCTTGTTAATGGTTGTATAAGTGAGAAGTGGGAGCCAGGGAGGTGATTGTGATATCCCAGCGGGCTGAGCAGCAGATGGACCATCGCACTACCCACAGTGCCTCCCCCATCGACACGCTGACTTCACTGTCTTCATTAGCCGCCTCAGAGGTTACGGCCTCATCTTCTCCTACGTCTCCCCCTCCTCACCTCTCACCCCCATCTTACCCTGTCACCCCTTCGCTCTCACCTCCTTTCACTTTATCTGTTCAGCCTGCTGCACTGCCACTGGCCTCTCAGCCCTTCATTTTCCCTTTGTCCTACCTCTTAAGAATCCATCTCTGTCCTTGTCTCCGCTTACCATCCTCCTTTACCTCCCCTCTTGTGCCCAGCAGATATCCCTGACTCCCTCCCTCCCTTCCCTACCTGTTGCTCCCTAACCCTCCCCCCTCTCTCTCCATCATGCCTCCTTCCCACTCCATCTGTTTCTTTCTACCATTCCAGCCAACTGACCTGGTGCACGGCATTATGGGGTTTCCCTGCGGAGGTTACCATTGTGGTCTCTGACAGGTGTGTGTGTGTGTGTGTGTGTGTGTGTGTGTGTGTATGTGTGTGTGTGTGTGTGTGTGTGTGTATGTATATGTCTGTCCCATGTGTTTTGCTGCAGGCTTCCATTCAGCATTACAGATTAGTGATGGCACTGAGAGCTATTCTGGGCAAATACATCTCCCCTGTCACTGACTTGGAATACAGTACTTACATTCAATGATCACCTTAACCTTGACCACTAAAATGTGTGTGTGTGTGTGTGTGTGTGTGTTACTTAGTTTATTATATCTGGATGGGGATTTCAACTTGAATGCACACTTACCCATGGGGACTCATGTCACCGTGAGAACAACACTTGAGGTCCTCACAGGTGGAGTCTGCTTCTTGAGAGTTAAGACTTGATTTTAGGGTTCAGGTCATGGGGTTAGGGTTAGGGTGAGGCATTTAATTGTTATGGTTAAGGTTAAGTAAGGGGCTAGGGAAGGCATTATGTCAATGACTGTCCCCACAGGGACAGTGGAACAAGCGTGTTTGTGGGTGTGTAGAAGGTTTTGTGTGCAAGTGACTGTGTCCATGTGGTATAGAGGAGCATAGAGAATGAGCTGCCATAACTTGTTATGTCTCATTATAACACCTCTTAAAGGCTCCACAGCCACAAAATGAGCTATTTTAGCACCGCTGTCCTCACTTATCCCAAGATGAAGAGGATATTAGTGCACCATCACTCACACACACACACGTACACACATACGCGCACGCACGCACACTGCAGATGGGAACTGAAAGAGTCCAGGTCTGCATGTCAATTATAGTGATTGTGTGTCCTTGTGTGTGTGTTTTTGTGTGACAGCACTAAAGACAGTATTTAAGTTTCTCTGACAACTACAAAGAGCATTGTGGTGGAGACCTCCTGACAACCTCCAGTTCCAAGCAGCTCTGAGATGACAACAACGTTGGGGTTTTTGCTTTCAGCACATCACTTTGGTGCGCTCAGACTGCAGGAGGGGGAAGGAGGTGCAGGGAGGTGAGACAGACAGTCATTTGAAAACAGAAAGAGGAAAATAGGTGGAGGCAGGAGGTTAGGATAGGTGAGGAGGCAGTGCATAAGGGAAATTAAAAATTTGGGCTTTTGTTTCTGCTAGCAAGTGTTTCTAAGTTAGGGTGTGTAACTTATATTAGACTGGAGGCTCAAAAAACAGTGTTATAACAGCACAGATGAGAAAATGAGAAAGAGTGGAAGAAAGAGGGCAGGCCTTGTCTGATCAGGTGTGCCTGCCTTGTGTCTCTCAGATCACACATAACAAAAACTAAATGGAGCATGTGCTAACCCTGATGGATTGAAGGAGGGATTTGCAGACTGGATG
Organism: Trachinotus anak; assembly: GCF_046630095.1. Lineage (NCBI taxonomy): Eukaryota > Metazoa > Chordata > Actinopteri > Carangiformes > Carangidae > Trachinotus > Trachinotus anak. The sequence continues at coordinate 23,668,405 of NW_027273870.1, forward strand.
ATAGTATATAGAACAGGAAGTCAGAAGGAAAGAACAGTCAGTCATCTATGCATGAACAAAGAACAAAGGATAGGAAGAGGGATTTTGGTATCCAGGATTTGATACCTTTAAACCCTCCACAAATTTTCCCGCGGTAAATTGTGTAACCAGCTAACCTTGTAAATAATGTTGCTGGGGGATTGGAATAAGAATTCAGCTGCTCAAAGCTAAATTTAGATGATCACCACCAAACTGTCTGCTGCATCAAGTCTGTGGCAGCACTTCCACTGCCAATCACGTGTAACTTTGTGAACCTCGAGGTCTGTTTTTTAACTCAAACATTCAACAATTATCTCAACATCAATACGGAGTAGCAAACATTACACACATGCTACACTGTGTATGTTCTCACCACATCAGTTCAGGTTTTCCCCACTGAGCCTTTGTATTTTACTGTTTACCCAAAGGCAATTATTATTGTTGGTTGTATCTAGTTCGGCTTTGTCATTTAATCCTTGCAGCAGTTAGTGAGGGATGATTCTGACATGAATATTTTCATTTCTTCCTGCCTCTTTCTTCATGCAAATCTTAACGGCGACAGGCCTTAATTGAGACTTGCTGTCGCTTCCTTGTGTGATGGTGAGATCTGCAGTTCTGCTAAATTGCAGTACTTGTTTTCTTTTTAGCAACCAACATGTTTGCACTTGCCATCTTTTTTTCCCATTTCCAATGTGAGGAATTGTGTGGTATTATCAAAATCCTTTATATACTGTAACTAATTACTCTTTAGGGTTATAGGAAAACAGTGCAGAAAAAAATTTCTGTTATTCACATTTTATACAAAATAATCCATCTTTGAGATTGTAATCATGTTTTTTCCAGCTGTGATTACTCATCTATCCTATCAGACTTTAATCGTTGTACTAGTGATAAAAAAAAAAGAAAAAAAAGTGAAAACTACTTTTTTAGCTGCAAAAGGCAAAAGAAGCTGAGAACACAGGGTAATTTCAGTAGTGATCAGACACATTTCTCTCCAGATAATCTGTATTAAAGTTCCCACATTATCTGCCTTTCCTACATTTGGTCCATTTCAACTTGACTACACAACAGCAAACAGCTTGACGAAACAATGGAATACGAGGAAAACAGAGAAGGTAAATGAGAGGTCAGAGTGTGCCGGGCTGCGGCGCTGACTCGCACTCCACACTGATGCATTTGACCCTGTGTTCTCTCTTGTTTTCTTGCTTGACAGGACAGCTAGATAGGAGGGTTGATAGGGCCACTGGCCTCCATGATAGGTGGAGGTAGGCACTGCACAGCACAGACTGACTCATGTTTTCTCATTGATCCCAACCATGCATGAATGGGCACACGCACACACACACACACACACACACACACACACACACACACACACACACACACACACACACACACACACACACACACACAAAGATGCACATTCACACACACAGTACGGGGGTTGGATAATAATCTTGATTTCTTTGAATCTGTGGAGGAGGACCGTATCCAGTGATTGGCTCATTTATCCTGTTGCATTGTGGGAGGCTGAGAACCAGCTGAAATATCTTCAGGTTCATGTGAACTGTCTGGTGTCTGTGGTGTGTGGTGTGTGGTGTGTGTGCGGGCATATATTTTCTGTGTGAGGATGATTGTTTGACTTTTGTCAAATTGTGCTGGTTTTTTTTGTGCCACAACCTCAGTTGATTTAAAGGTCTTTGCCATTTTGTGTGCAACCCAGTGTGTCTGTGAGTGTGTGTGATGTGTGTGGTATTTTCCAGCCCAGTGTGTGAGGCACGTGTTGGCAGATTGCCAAGCCCAGGCTCTACACCCAGTAGATGTAGTCTCAAATGGCAACCCCAGATGCTGCGGCTCACAGCCCTTTTTCCATTCGCATTTCTGTTTCTGCTACACCTCCTTTATGTATTTCACTTTGTGTCTCATTTCTTTCCTCCGTATGTAAGAAAGAGAGTGAAAGAAAAAGGCAGGGAAGTGTGTTTGTAGCTCGAGGATAGTGTGTGATAGGCAGCTCTGATAAGTGAGGAAGCTGGACTTTGATCTCTCCCCTTCGGACTAACTGAAAGACTCAAAACTCAAAAACCCACTGACACACACTCCCGTTTCAGAACCACAGGAGGAGCTATATCAAAATGTGAGAAATTGGGCATGCCCTCTCCTCTCCTCTCCTCTCTGCTCCTCTCCTCTGCTCTCCTCTCCTTCCCTCTCCTCTCCTCCTCCAGCCTTTTGGAGTGGTTAGTGGGATTGTTAAAGTGATAGTTTGGGTTATTTGACGTGGGGTTGAGAGTATGAGATATACATAGTCAGTGTCTCTCCTCTCCTCTCCTCTCCTCTGTTTTGCTGATGAGCTGTGAATTCAACCCTCAGACTTTTTTCTGGCTATAAAAACACTTTGCTATCAACGTTTTACAACCCTTTTTTTTATTTGTTTATGTGCATGGCTGGGTAGAGGACGGACACAGTTACAGTGTTGCATTTATATACAACCCTGCACTGTTGCCCACAAATTCAGAGTGCTTGTTGATTTTGCTTGTACTTCTCTTTCATGTGTGATATATTTTGAGCCATATTTTCTTTCCAATATCTTTCCCCACATTCCCTCCAGAGGAAAACATGCTAAAATTGTACAGAGAATGTATGACTGCAATAAGGCTAATTCTGTTTCTTCCTCTCTCCTTTCCTGGCCTGGTTCTCTCCCCTGCTGCGCTGCTTTGCGCTGGTTCTGTGTGGTTGGACACATCTGCTCCCTTAGGTGAGTTGAGTTTTTCTTACAGTGCAGTTCATTATGAAACTATGGAGACACACTGAATGTCAAGGTCTTGTGTACACAAGCATTGTCCCCTAGTATATACACTGTCTATAAACTGTATATCATGGTTCTCCTTTAAATTAGTCACCATAAAATCTTGGCATATCATCAATTAGGAAACATATGACTGACTTTTCAGCACCCGTTGTAAATTAGAACAGTTATGGTGGTGTGCTTACACTGCTGAGTAGTTATGACCACTGGTTGTTAAGAAACATGTGTCCCTCCAGCCCTGTGGTCAAGTACTTTATTCAGTCTGTCTCTCTTTCTGCTTTCCAACTGTCTGAACTGCAGACGTCCCCCAGTTCACCATGAGTCATAATCATCATAATTTACAACTGTGCTCAGAACACCAGCATGGTAATGGTGATTATGACTTTAGCCTTAATTGTGCAGCCCTCTCGAACAAACTTGAACCTCTTTTTTCCAGTTTATTTATACAGAGACGCTTGTCTTTGTAAAGAACTGTACTTTTTCACAGTTTTTCATTATGTCATGTTATTCTTTGCTATCCTGAGCAGAGAAGCAAGAAAGATTAACCCTGAAAGCGTTCGCTGAGGTTATGTACCTCTGTCCTTTTTTTGCATTGTAATTGGTTCACATGAAAGAGGGGGGCCATGGCTCAGGTGGTGGATCAGGTTAGCCGTTCCTGTGTTGGCGGTTTGATCCCTGGCTTCTCTGAAACCAGGTTGTGTCTGGAAGGGCATCTGGCAAAAATTGGAGCCAAATGAAATATGTGGATGGTGATCCGCTGTGGCAATCCCTCATGGGAGCAGCCGAAACACCACAACAACAACAACAACAACAACAACAACAACAACAACAACAACAACAACAACAACAACAACAACAACAACAACAACAACAACAACAACAACAACAACAACAACAACAACAACAACAACAACAACAACAACGGCTCACATAAAAGACCTTGGCAAACCACTAGCAACACAATATATTCATTGTGATTTTGTTCATCCATTGAGAATATGGAAATATCTTATTTTGTAAATAAGTTAATAATAAGCACTGACATAATGACACCCCCGTGCTGCATTTCTTAATGTGATTGGATTAGAAAGAATATTTATGCAGCATTGTTGTGAAAGGGACTAACCGTGGTCATGGTCAATCAACTCCTTCCCTGTCACTGCAATAAAAGAAAATTGTTTAAACTGTTTAAAAGACGCAGATGACACATGTTACTGATGCACTTCCTACAGTCAGTGTTTTTTTGATGAGGATGTGAGGATTGATAGGAGCGGGTGGTCTTGACATAGCTCAGTGATTTTATGTGAGTAGAGAACTTGAGAATGGATCTGTGCGAACTACTGCAGCTATTATGTATGCATGATGACACTATTCATATTCCTGTCACCTATATGATTAGTTTAGCAGTGTATTGTATACACTTGGAAAGTTCTATGGATTCTGTGGCGTTTTAAATTGAACCAATTTGGCGCACAGAAGCACTTATAAAGAAGTTCAGACTTAAGAAGACTTCCACATTGAATATGTAAAAGCACAATTTGAAGACACATTAAATCCTCCCAGTTATAGAATACTGTATTTAAATGCAACACTTAGCTGTCCCACCACATTCTGACAGCTATAACTTATTTTTAACTAAAATTAATGGTCTCCATACATCAAATCCTACAACTGTTGGGAGTGATAGATAAAGATGAAATACCACCTGAAGCACAAATATTGTGCAGTTTAACTATATATTGGGTTTTTTATAATTAGTTTGACAGACTCTGGCACAAGCTCAGCAGCTCTTTTGCATTTTCTCTTCAATTTGTCTTCACTTTCTATTACCCGAAGCATTTTCTGAGCTGTGCTCATTGCAAGGGGACCATGTTTATTATAAACTGTAGTGATCAGTGTCTTCCTGCAGCAGGGAACGCAACACATTTTAGATATAGTACACTAAAAGCAAATTCTGGCCTTTGGAAAAAACTCCTTGGCAGTTGCAGTAAACAAAGTTTCACTATACAATCATGCATGTCCACAAAAGGACACACACACACGCATGTATTTTATTTTTATTTTTTTGTACAATACAATGTTATGTAGAGACACTAAGCATTAATGCTGAGTTATAGCCGAGGCCTGTATGTGTACTAATGATTTATGTGATTCTGGATGCTCTGTGTGCATGTGTTTTTATGTAAACTGCAGCACAAAATGCCAGTGCTTTCACTGAAATGAACCCTGTAGGCAGAGGTGCAAGTGTAATTTCTGCCACTGAAGCTGTTTTGTGGCATCCAATTTGTACTGATTATAGTGTCATGGCTCACTACGAAATTGCATGACAGAATGTGTTTTGGAGCACTGTAGCCTGCAGTGCCAACACAATCAGTGCCCCACCCCCATCAGCAGGACCCCACGTGTCCCCAAGATACCAGTCATTCAAAATTAAGAATAAAAAAAAAAACACAGTATTTTATTTATGTTAGGACTCAATATATATGCACTTGTTTCATTTCAGCTCAGTGTTAGAGTTTTACTGTTATTCACAGTGGCGTTGCTCTTCTCTCCGTTGCTTTCAATTTCACTGTGTGTGTGTCTTAGCCCCTCCCCACACACACAGAGCAGAGCAGAGGAGAGACAGGTTGGTTCTTGACAAACTTGTTACTTTCAGTGCAATAAAAACTTTCTAAGAAGTGTGATGAATCCCTCTTAAACTAAAGATGGACAGATGTCGACCCCAAACATCTGAAGGTCAGCCCAAAATATCTGCAACTTTTAAACACACACACTCTGGTGACAGTTTTCATTTGGCTGGCATAAGGTCACTTGGCTTCATCTGCATCCTCCCAAACTGGCAGCAGAGGAGCCTTTGAATGATTCTGAGCGTGTTTGCAGTGATGTTAGCTCCCTAATTAGATGCATTTTCATGAAATTTTTTGAAGAGATTGTGGGATGGCTTCTTAAGCATTTTGCTTTACTGGCATCATAAAACCCGAGGACCCAAACGTTCATTTGCATCATTATGTTAATGGCAATTAGTATTGACTTTTTGCTGCTTGCTGGTGAATGGGCCAAATGTTTGCAGGGAATTATAGCAGCCATCACTGAGAGCAGTATTTACACTGACGTAATCTGTATTTGGACCAGGCAGAGAGGTCTGGTACACAGACACAACTGACACCAGCGTGTGTGTTAGTGTGTGTGTTTCTGTGTGGGCATGTGACTGAATGTGCTGATGTGCATTCTGAAGTGAATCGCGTACTAGTTTGGCAGAGGAGAGTGTGTGGGTTTTATGAGGGGTACATTACTGGACAGAGACAGCAGGGAGAGACAGCTCTCATCGTCTGTTACCAAACATTATTCACTGTGTATTGGTATGTGTGGGCGTGTGGATAGAAAGGTGTTGGCATGATACATTACCTCTTTGGAATACTGTGAACAGTTGAAGGGGACACTTTGAACATATCGTCAGGCACAAATAGTGCTGAAATTATTATTTATTAATTGATTAGTCAGTTAATTTCAAGATATCAATACTGTGACAAAGTTAAACATTTGCTGAAGCAGCAACAACAACATGAATTTATTGAATACTTTTGGGTGTTTTTCAGAGAACTTTGCCAGTTTGAAGACATCACTTTTGGCTCTGGGCACTTGAATTGAACATTTGTTATGGTTTTTTTTTTGACATTTTATAGACGAAAACGGCAATAGAATAAATCATCTGTGAATTAATCTGTAATGAAAATGATCCACCATGTACTTCAGGTCTTTACGGTCCCAACAGTTTTGATCTTAAGTGCAAAATTAATTTTCTGATCTGAGGGGGACCTGAGCACAGCCAGACCCGACCTGAATAACCAGAGTTTAATTAGACCTGAGCGCTCTGCATGACGCTGCATGATGACTCTCACTCAGCATGATGCACTGTCAGTTAATGTAATCAATTAACCTGCAGTTGTGGTGGAAAAGAGCAGCAGAGTAATAATAATGATAATAATAATTGTAATAATGTCCTAAAAATGAATGTAAAGTAATACTAAAATATTTTATTTTGTACATTTCAAATATCATATAAAATATTCTGTTGCCAACTTGGCGATAGACAAAAGACAATTGTCTAAACAATTTAATATCTATGAATCTAATAAAAAATGTTTTATAATGGCATAAATCAATTAGGTTATTGATTTTTCTAAAATAACTTTGGCTGCGGTTCCCTCATCAAAATAAAGCTCCAGTGAACTGTGAACTTCTCATTCTCCCTTTCACCTCAAAACACACCTGAAGCCACAAGCACGTAGGTCCATTCAGATCCTCTCAGGTACTGGAACAAGACCCTACCTGAGTGGACTTTGGCTCGGGTCTTGGTTCCTCTGAACGGAGGGGACCTGTGAAGACCTCTACCACGCACCAGCTGGTGTTCTTGTCCCTTTTTGGTACATTCTGTGTAATATCTCCTCCTGCAGCCTGTTTTCAGTAGTTTTTCACTTTTTTCTTAGGTTTTGTTTGTTTCCTTAGCCCCCGTCTCAATCTCCCATTCTTCCTCCCTCTCTTTCCAACCTTACTTGTATCCGATTTCTTCCTCTTTTTTCCCCCCGCTGTCTACTTCTTTCTTTTAGTCTCGTCATTCTCACCTTTCTTCTCTCTCCATCTCTCACACTAATCCACAGAGGACGATACGGGTCTGCTCTCTAGGATTGAAGGAAGCAGGGTTTAATACCTTACCTGAGTTTCTGTGTGTGTGTGTGTGTGGGTGTGTGTCTGTCTGGGTGTGTGTGTGCATGTACGTGAGCAGCTTTGCACATGCTTGTGTGCACACCTCTTTGCTTGTGTGGAAAAAGGGAGATATTGGTCTGAATATATAAGACGATACAATGGTGCGGGGTTGAATTTTCATTTCTCTCACTGCAGAAAGAGGACACGGTGGCAAGACGAGGACAGGGGGAGTTTGTCTTCTAGTTCAGACATTTCTCCCCCCACTACCAACCACACAGTCACAAACACACACCTTACTGGAGAAAGAGTGTGAATGATGTATGGAGCTCTCGTCTGTGATAAGCTTCATCCACGAATCTTTCCTATTACTCATCTATTTCACCAATCGGGGGGGTTCTGTGCTCTTGTTAGCGGGTCGATGAGGGTAGGAGCGGGGGCAGGAGGAGGAGGAGGAGGAGGGGCCTTCAGATGATACTACTCATTCTGTTAACTCTCCTCTTCCTCTCCTCTACCTCTTTCCTGTCTTTCCCTCGCTCTCTACATCCATTTCTCCCTCCCTTCATCTCCCGGGCAGTAGAAATTACTTGTCCCCTTGCAAGGGCGCATCATCAATCCCATGATTCATTGCGTGTTGCCACCATAATGGCAGCTGCTTTGATTGAATCGAGGGGGTGCGTGCGTTTGTGTCTCTGCTTGGACAAAGTTGCGTGTGCGTGAGAGATGACTTCTGAATGAAAGGTTTATTTTTTTTAACCTTTTAAAAGCATGTTTGTCTGCCCTCCACCTCTAGCACTCGCTCCCCCCAGCCCCCCCTTCATCTCTTGCCATTTCACCCACGCTCTACAGTTCTGGAGTGGTGTTTGCTTGACCCTCCCTTGTTTGCCTTTCTTTTTTGCAGTTTATCAGTCCATTTAGTGTTAAATGGTAATGCTGCAATAAATTGTGAGTTTTTGTGTTACGGGGATGCTCATAATGGGTAATACACTCAGAGAAATGGAAGGGCTTTTGCTCCCTGTTAATTCACTGCTTACTAATGCACATCTTTCTCCCCATTAAAGTCTCACTCGCTCTTGTTTTGCTTCTCTCTGTCTCCTTATTTTTTTATGTTCATATCCTTTAATATAATTTCTTCATTCAGCCAATTTCAGTAATGTTAGTGGCTTGACTGTTTTCTTGCTCCTTTACTTTTCTGTTTGTCCCTTTTCTTTTCTCCTTGGCAGCCTCCTACCTGCCCACACATGGAAGTGTGATTGGGGTTAAAGCATCAAATTGATGTCAATGAGTTCAGTATAAATTGAGTGCAGTAGGACTCTGTGACTTTTTTTATCTTGTTGTATTTTCAACCAGTTAGTGCCGTGTTTACGTTATGTTTCATTCATTATGCTTGTGCTATATTTGCTGTAAGAAGCGGAGGCAGAGTTTTCTTGTGAGATTGAAAACATAGACGTGATTAACCACCTGCTTTCTTGTTCATCAACATTTGTACTTTGTTACTCTTATCTTCGACATTTCGATACTTTGACAGTTGTTACAGTTGTTTTCATTGTCTTGGCACTCCCTGTTTCCTGTGCTGTTCTTTGCTTATGTATATACTCACTGGATCATCCACATAATAGTGTTTGCATTCAACTACTGTTATAGAGCAGTGAGGAAGAATTGATTTCTTGTAACTGGCGTAACGTACCGTTAGCCATTGGTCAAGGTCATTAATAGATTTACTGCAGTCCAGGTTCAGACCCAGATGCTGTCCTATCCAGAGCTGGACTTACAACCTATAAATTATTATTATTACATGTTGACAGAGTGATTCTGTTTAAAGCGGGGCAGCTTTTCTAGTCTTTGCGGCACTGGTCACATGATGCTAGCCAGCTGATCATTGTGACTCAGTGAGTGAGATACACACAAATGGTGACACGAGACGAGAGGCAGTCTTTAAAGTGGGAGAGCCTCAGCATATGACAGCTTGCAGTAGTAGGCAGTTTTGAATTCTTTTTCTATATGTTGTCACATGTAGAAAAACCCAGAATGAATGCTGTAAGTGGACTTCTTGATTACTGTAAGCAAATTTTTTAAACAGCATTTGTGTAGGAATGATTCTGCCCCAAGCTGTTTAATCCATATAAGCAACTGTAAACTTGATCACTATAAGAGGTTCTTACTGTAAAAAAAGATAATATTCATAAATTTGTTCGTTTTTGTTTTACAATGAGTCATGCCATACAACAATGACATCTATCATATCACATCCACACAGGGTTAGTAATATACAGCTGATACAGCTATTTCATTTTTTGAGGCATTAGTGTGGGATTGGTACCTGGTATCAGCCTGTGGGAAGAAAATGGTATCAGAACGTCTCTGTTTATAATATAATGAGAAATGCACCATTTCTACCATCAGTTGTTGACAAAAGTTTCCACAATTTCAACAACTTGTGAATCACAGGAACTCCCCATTGTTGCTGTCTTATTTACACCCTTGCTTGTACTGTCATGTGTGTTTAACTTGTAATTTTTGCATCTGTGAAAGAAATCTTAAGGGAAAATAATGTTCACTTATTAGCTCGAAAACATTTCTCCAACTCAGCAGGCCTGTGCTGGTCAACTTGGTGTGATACACCAAAGTAAATATCATGACAGAAGAAAGATGGAGGAATAGAATCATGACACATGTAACTTTACTGTTTGTGTTTCATTTTTATTACTTGTCTCACTGCTGTCCTACAGGTCAAATTTAATCTAAAATCATTTTGTCCTCAGATAAAAGCCATTATCCCTTTTGTACCTGTGAACATTTGGTGTACTTAAATTTTGCAAGCTGACATTCAGGCTGTTCATGCAGAGAGAACGCCTGAATAGAAACTAATTTAGAGCAATTATTTGTTGAACAATGGTAAAAATGATGAGATAATAAGTGTTGAATAATACGTGTCATGTTGTGTATTTTTGTGGATCCACTGTAGATAACAGATAACTAGTTTACGAGAAGGCCACAACTAATACTCAGCTGGCTTGTTATTAACAATGAGGTCATCGGTGTCAGCTGAGCAGCTGATTGGACTGATAAGTGTTTAACCTGGGTTCAGTTCACATGGTGATGTCATCCTCTCGTCACTGTATTGATTGCTGTGGCTGTGGCGCTGCCTGGCCAATCAGTCCTGATAAAAGCACCAGGTAAATGTCTGGCTGTGATTGACCGTGTATTAGTGTGTTTGTGTGTGTGTGAGTGTGTGTGTGTTTATGTCCCAAAGAAACAGAGGATAGTAAGACAGGGAGATTATATTGTCACAGATAACTCTGTCTCATGCAGGGTGCACATATACAAACAACACACACACACACACACACACACACACACACACACACACACACACACACACACACACACACAAAGGGATACTTTGGCTTTGCCAGGGTGTTTAGACCAGTCAATAGGTAATCAGCTTTCTGGGTATGTAACAGTAGTTATTCCCTCCTACTCACCACTAAGTGCTGTCAGATATCACAGCAAATTGGAATCATCACACACACACACACACACACACACACACACACACACACACACACACACACACACACACACACACACACACTACAGGTGGAGGAAAGGCATTTGTATAGGGTTAAATGAGTCACATAGGACTTGCTGGAAATCTTTTTTTCTTGAATGAGAGTATGCGCATAAGTATTGCACAGACTGTCTTGACATTTATGTAGGATTAAGTTTATCAGCACATAAAGGAAACTGCCATCAGTGTTTTTATCGTGTAATTCGCACTTCATCTTCAGGCCGAGCTGAAAAGATAATTTGCTTAAAAGTCTGTCTAGATAGAATGATAAAAGCAACCAAACAATATCTGAACATCTAACATCTTGTTCCAGAAGGAATTATAGAAGCATTTGGAGTAATGAAAGGGGCAATTTTGTTAAACTGACACCAGACAAATCAAAGGATAACAAAGAGGGATAGCAGTTATGAATGTACAAGCAGTCATTCGAGGTCACAATTGAGGTTGTGTCTGTGTGCAATGATTGCTCACCACACCTCCCTGTACCTACTCTCTTTTGTCTCTTATTCACCTTCTTCTCTGCCCGCCTTTATCTACCTCCTCCTCCACTCAAATAGGCTGCTCTACTGACACAGAGCACAAGTTAAAACACACTGCCTGTCTGTGTGATGAATGGATCAGTGCAGGAGAGGAAGGAGGAGACGATGGGGAGGTAGAGGAGGAAAAGGTCACAGCGTTTCTTGAATCAAAACCTCCAGTGTTTGACCATGGAGAGTGCTGATGTTGATCTTTCAGGTGTGTTTTGTCACTAACATCAGATGGTTGGTTGACTGGATGAACGTGGCGGGGATTCAGTGTTTGTGGGGCTGGAAGAGTGGGTCGCAGCAGGTGTTACATGAGCTGAAAGAGTCACAGACAATTATAAGGTTCCTGTTTCCTGCATGACAGAGGCACAGAGCACAAATCACTGGTAGCCTGAACTAACATCCTGGCTTATTCACATAGTAATCATAATCTCTCACTGTGTTTTCCTGTTCTTCTTCCTCTCTTGCTCAGTTTGTCTCAACTTGTCTGTTTCTTGAACAAATGATGAACAACAATTATGTGTTTTATCAGTGATTAAAGCCGTCACATGCCCAGAGATTCAAACTGAAAACTTCTTTGTATCTCACACAAACAGGGCTGCAACTAATTATTATTTTTTTATTAAGGATTAGTGTATAAATTAATCACTTAATTCTGAAAATACAAATAATGAAAAACATCCATTACAGTTTCCTAGACTTCAAGGTTACATCATCAAATCAAGGCTGCAACATGTGATTATTTTCATTATCTGTTAATTTGAAAAAATACTTTCACGAGCTGGTGATGTCATTATGTTGGTATTTTTATTTTCAAAAGAAAAGGTTTTAAATGATTAATTGATTGCTACAGTTTGTTACAATTGTTTACACATTGTTTCACTGAAACCTGTAACTCGTTTAAACAAATCCTTAAACCAGCTCTGCAAAACTGCAAGACGGATTTCAATTCTAAATCACACTTTTTTCAAAACACTACACACAGTGTAGTAATCTCTTGTGTTCCTTTGGAAAGCAACACCAATCACAATGCCAAGCTTTGTTTAGCAATTGGCAACACCCACTCCTCACAGGTGTAAACCCTAGTTGCTTAATTGTTTACTTAGAAGTCAAAGCTTCAGCGCTATAAGAAGAGCTCCTCTGTTTTGGAGAGATCAAGGAGTGAGAGGAGGATGAGGAGGAGGAAGGGCAGGTGTCTCAGATGAGATCACATGCTCATCCATGTACTAAGTATGAAGAAGGCTGGGCAGAGAGTGCAGCCCAACCTGAGTCGCTACCTGGTTGTATCTATCATCTGTACTTTCAGAAATGAGAACTGTTAAGTTACATAGTAGATACACTATGGCACTGCTCTTTCTGTAGGTATACTTTATGGAGCTGGGTATTAAACTTTGGTACTTTTATGGCCCGACCAAGTTGGTTTGATACTATTGCGGATCGAAAAATGGCTTGTTATTTGACACCTAAGGAGTAAATGAGTTGGTCTCATCAGTGTCAGCAAGCCAGTAAACATGTAGCGTCTAACAATGCTTTTGATTGGTTGTTTATTTACACGAACATGTTTGAGTGTGTTAAGGAATCAAGGTTTAAAGAAACTTTTTTTTTTTTAATTAAAAAAATATTGTCATCATTAAGAGTCATCAAGAGTCAAAGTCAAGGTACAACATTTTTCAAAGATACCCAGCCCTGCTGATATTACTCACTGACTATTGGACAGTGTTACAGTAAAGTAATTTCATATTGAGAAAACATAAATTATTTGAGCTTACTGTAAACAGTCGTATATTTTCGGATCTTCTGCTGAACTCAGAGGCGACCAGGCCATGGTGAAAGACAAGAGAACAGCAGACCACTATTGTGAACTCAGTCGTAAGCACTACCATTAGATTACAAGAAATCCAGAACCACATAATTGCAGACAACATCGTATTCAATAACATTGACCCGGTGGACTTGTTTACATTAGACAAGTGTATTACAGTCAAGCACAAGAAAGCAGAGGGGTGGACCCTAGCAACCCAGCTGTGGCACAGGGCTGCTCTGCTCCACGACTGGTCCATCGACCACCCACAATTGATAGCTCTATACCTCAAACCATAGTCCTCATTCCAACTGAAGAGTTTTCTTTTGGCATGATGATGGAAGCTGTGTAACCGCCACACACTCCAGGCACTGGAGGATGCATGTGTTGTAGTTGATGTAGGGGCTTTTGGCAGCTGGATCCATCCAGAGGACTCTTTGCCTGCTGTTCAGCAAGGACATCATCGATGTAGATGAGGTGCTGTGGACAGATCAAAATAGGAGGAAGGATGCAGCCGAATTTCTGTTTTTCTTACATTTTGCATTTGTATTTTTCTTTGGAGTTTTGAAAACAATTAGCCATTTCTATTTTTATTTATTTATTTTTTAACAGAAAACCCTTGCAATAATGAAAAATTTTCCTGGCTTTCTCTGTTGAGTGTGTAAAGTGTTGCATTCA